>NC_052045.1:9263542-9568168 GCF_015832195.1 Motacilla alba alba | reverse complement strand
TTCAGTATCAGTAACAATCATCTGCGTGCTGAAGTGAGGTCTGTGTCTGCTTGTGAATCTGGACTAAGCCTGGTTACATCAGGCTCCATTCTTCAGATGAGTCTTTGAAATGAAAATGAAATTAATGGAAATTCTTATTAGCAGTGACAGAACGTGTATTTTTGCCTTTAATTTTGCCTTCCCTGAGTAGCTACTCAGGGAAGTGTGAAAATGATTATGTGATGGAACTGATGAGCAGGGTAAATGCAGCTCTGAAACAACCCAGTGGATTGTTCTGCATTTCCTGTTATGCATTCCCCATTTAAACATGGAGATTAAAAAAAAATCACAGTAAGTACTTAGTATATGTAACTGAAAATAATTCAATGTAACAGTATTGAAAATCTATTATCTCAGCACGTCCTTATACAAGGTAGGCAAGTATCACCAACCAGCAGTAAAGAAATGGCATCAGTGAGCTCAGGGACAAATAGCACATGCCAGTGACTGACAGGAAGGGAGCATTCCACGTGGGCTGAACCAGCCTCTTCAAAATACTAACATTAATACAACTTTCAGTGATGGATCCAGGGATCTACACCTACAGAATACAGCAAACAGATTTGTAGCTGGAACAGAATGAACTGGTAAGGAGGGGCTTTTCAAGGAGGGGCTAAATCTCCTAAAGTTCCTCAGCCTAAATTTCCTACTGCTGTGGGAAATTCTGAGTGGTCTTACACATATAGGAAGTTGTTCCATACCAAAGATAAGAGAATCAAAAATCCAGGGAAAGATTCAGATTTTCTCCTAATTGCAATCCCCAAGAAAAGTTCAGATGGAAAAATTCAGATCCAGGTGCTACTCTGCTTCCTGAGGCAACCTCTACACCATTTCTCACTCTTGTTTCTGTGGCTTGCAAAAGCCATCCAAGAAAATTTATTTTTTTGTGACACACAAATTCAGAGAGAGAGGATTCTCAAATGAGAATGACTAAACCTCATTTGTATACATTTAAAATAACAGAAAGTTAATGTTAAAACACCTCTAAGAACTCATTGTCCGGTTAAATTAGGGATTAAAATTAAGGATAAAGTTAGTCCATTTTCAAGCTGAAAAATTTGCATGAACTTTTAAATTTGCTAGTGTGTATAAAGTGATTTATGAAGTTAAATAACAGATTTTGGGCTATGCAAAGTATAAAACAAGAGAAACAATAGAAATAACATGCAAATCCCTAGAAGCTACTGATGGTAGCTCACCTTGTCTTGCACTTTGAGTTACCACCTAAGCCTGTGGAAAATGAATTTACCTACTGCTGCTTTGAGCAGGGCATCATTTTATGCTTCTTTTGCAAAGTTGACAAGTCACCACATCATCCGTAAATGGCAAATTGGAATTTATCATAGGAATGTTTCCCATTAGCCCATCCTTCAGGAGACAAATACAATTTCACATATTGAACATCACTACTGGGAGGTTAATGCAATTTAGCACGAATAAAAATAAATCCTCATTGCTCATTCCTCATTGTCCAGGGAAATGGACACCCTGTCTGGCCAACTGCTTCCCTGTACTGGTGAGATTTGTCCAGTTAGGGCCAACGTTATCTGACACACTTCCTGATCAGCTAGATCAGGAATTAATTTGTAAACCTGGAATAAGACTGGCCAAGTTTTTTCCAATGGGTAACTTGGTGCTTCCAGGATCTGGGAACTATATGGACTCTTCACACATCACCAGGTCCTCTGTGCCCAGCAAAGGTGTGCACTGTCGATTATCTGTGTTATTTTGCCCCTTACAGTCTGGAAACAGAACCAATGTTGTTGTTGAAGCTGAGTGTGTGATTTCAGTTACCATGAATAAGGTGGTAATTTATCCATCGTGATACTTTAACAAGCATACATTTGATGGATGATATGACTTATTATACACATTAAAAACTCCTAATGATATTTCACACATCTTCTGTCTGGGATTCTGCAGCAATCTACCTCATAGCTATGATTAGAAAATGTGGCATCAGGAAGAGCCCTAGAAATACAACTTATCATAAATAGATCAACAATCTCTTAAAAATTTTTAATGACAAGGGATTCAACTTGCATAGTTTCTCTTTTTGTTAAGCATTCTGATGTGATTGTGAACTGGCAGTGTACTGAAGACTAAAATTCTGTGATGGCTCATTACTGCTAGAAAGATTAAAAGAGAACAGAAAATAGAATAATTCTTATAACACTTTCATAACAGTCTTTTAGCTGTGATATGAACAGAGTTTCAACAAAATTCTCATGATACAAATTGTAATGAACATCTGCAGCTATTACAAATTTGGCCTATTTCTGCATCTCTGAGTGGTTTCTCTGTTTTTTCTCAATAGGAAGTGGCAAATTAATCTTCTAAAATTGTAGTCTTTTAGAATTACCTGCATTTTCCTTGCTAACTTGAGAAATCAGCAGCTGTATATGACTTGCTGACTGTATCACTAACATTTTAGTATAATAATTGGCACAGTGATTGAAGAAAGCAGAACTGTGTGGTGTGAAGTTCTACACATATCAATCACGAGTGGCAATCCCAGTGTTCTTAATGCTATAAAAATCCCTCTCATTAGTCAGTCTCCTTATTTCTATCACATTTAAATAATTTTTCTATAAGCAAATGAAAACTGCTTTTTGCTTAGTAAACTGTTATTGCAGACAGCAAGGCAGACAAAGAAAGGTTTGAGGCTGCTAAAAAATAGCAGAGCTGAATCTATGCTAGTGAAAACTGTCAGGTGATCATAAAAGAAAGCAAATGAAGGAGCTGAGAAGGTGTGCTGAAAAGCAATAATTTTGGATATGCATGGATAGATAGACATAAGTCTACTGTGGACTCTGTTGGCAACCAAAAGTATCTCAGCAGGGGTTAAATGTGGATACCCATGATAGGATGTTGAAAATGCTCTCCTTCGGGAGATGGGAGACTCCTAAACCAAGTCTAGGATGGGAAACTTACTAACCAAGAGGGGATGTTTTCAGAAGATTCTTCACCCCTGTAGTCCAAGCAAGTTTTAATTTGGAAATTTAAGTAAAAAACTAATTGCATATTTAGTGGTTAGGCAATAGGCAATATAAAAGACTGAAAAAGTCTGGAAAACAGATATTTCACTATACAACTACATCATTTAAAAGGGTAATTTCCTAGCACAACGTTTGTTTTCTTCCTGTGCCTCAGCATGAATGCTGCATTAAGAGACTGAAATTTTAACCTGCATATGACTAAATGGACCAATCAACAAGTCCTGGGGAACTTAACAGAATTCACCTTGGTATAATTTACTCTAAATTTGTTTCAAAACTTAAAAAGACATATTTGATGGACTATGTTTAAGAACAAAGTGCAAGAAAATGTGTGTACTGAATCAAGAATTTAATGAAAGAGCCATTTGTTCTTCTGAATTGTACATGAGTGGGTAATTATCTCCAGCAAGCAATTTTTGTCTGCTTGTACACAGAACAATACTGAATGCTACAATACTTCCCCATCTCCAGCATCAATTTATGTACATAATAAGAAGCAGGAAAACAGTCATTGTGACTGGTTTTTTTTTACAACAATTGGCTCATTAACCTTCAGTAGATCTTTCTGACCTAAGTATGAATGAAAAAAAGGCAAACAACTAGAGTGACAAGTTATGTGTAGATCCTGCCTGTGCTGGGAAACACACAGGGCTCAAACAACACCTTGCCATAACTCATGTGCTCTACAGACTGCTCTGGAGCAAGACTGAACAGCAAAACAATTTAGCTGACACCAAATACAGTCTAACTGGATGAGAACCAACCCATGCCCATGGCAGTTATGTGCCAAGCAAACAGCAAATAGACAAAAGCAGATTGTTTTCCTGGGTAACTCTCAATCACAATGTTTCAACAGACTCACAGCTGTAATAAAAAATAAGCGGCTCACAGGTTTGATGGCAGCTCAGACAGCTGGCATTGGTCTGTTATTGGGAACACTCAGTGGTGCTGCTATTGACTATTTAAATAGAAATGGAGTGAAAAATTAGCAGAGTTTATTACTGTGGCAAGAAGACAAAAACACTACAGAGGTGCAATAGAAGTCCTTGTTTATAGTAAAATATCCCAAGGTAATGCCTACACTTCACAACCAGCTCTGAGAAATAAGGATTCAACCAAATTCTTAAATCCCCAGCAGATTAAGTGAAAAACATTCTGAAATCTTTGTCTCATTTCGGATTTGAGTACCTTTCTTGAAAAAACAAATATTGTGAAAAAATCCTCCTCCCTCAACAAAATATAAGAAAATCTGAATTGTATCAAAAAGTCTTTTGAAGCAGGTGTTAAAAACTGGAAAACCAAGAAAAAGCAATGGGATACAAGTAAAAACCCTTTCTTCAGAAATTCCATTATACCAAATGGAAACACAAGCGGTGGAAACTCCTACTAAGATATGCACATTAGGGAAATGCTTAACAGTTTCCAAAGTTAATAAGAAGTAGTGGTAGCAAGATAATGCATAAATGGAAATAATGCACAGGATGATCATTTTTACAGATAAGATTTTTCCTATGCTATTTTTGGATGAATTGGTAAATTGCTTTTCACTATGAGTAATAACTGCTCATGCCATATCATATCGCAGATTAATTGTAGTGCAGTTGATTAATTTTTTTCCTCTTTACCAACCAAGCAGTAACTAAAACTGATGAAACCAAAATAACAACTTGCCTCAAAGCTGTCCTCAAGTGTGAAATGAACTGCCCTCAACACCAGCATTGTTTCATTTAGGAGAAACTTTCAGTAATATGCATCTACTTCATTGCGTTTTTTAAACATCATTTCTCCTGGTTGAGGGATCGCTCATTCAACCAAAACACTGCACTGTCACACCTGATTGGTATGCACATATGCCTTGCTCTTACAGCATCAAGAATTCCATACCCAGTTTCCCTTACTCCTCTGACTCAAGCTATATTAGCATCGAGCCCCAGGGTTACGTGATGGATGCATTAACTGGCAATTAGACAAGAAACAGCTTCTACAGAATGCTGTGGGAATGCCCAGCCAGTTACTGGGGACTCTGAAGAAAGCAATGTTTCAGAGAGAACAATTAGAGAATTGTGCAATGAAATTTCAAAGTTTACTTAGTATATTAGAAAGGGTAAAGTTTAGACTTTGCTATGATTTGGACAACACTTGTAGGCACACCTAAGTCACACAGATATTTATATAACCCTATATAACACTTATGGATCTGTGAGGAGGAGGCCTATTATATATTGTTCATAGTTTTAAGCTGATACTCTGTCAATGCAGTGTATATATAAATACACACACAGCTGTGAAAATGCTCAGGGTACTTGGCAGTTACTGAAAGATATAAGAACATAAGAAAATAAGCACTATCAGTAGATGAAGTTTTCACTAATTTATTTGTACAAGCCTGTGTATCTCCAGCCAGAATATTTACATGCTGATGCACAGGGCACTGAGAATCATCTACTGCAAAACTGAAGATAAATGGCATCTTTGTGACTGAATCTTAATTTGTTCTGTGATTCAAAGTCATGCGCAAAATTATGCTTGCAATTCATTAATTTGAAGGCTGGCAAGTATTATTAAGGAGAAATTTGCATACAAAAGGTGTTGATTTTTAAATGCTTATGACAGAAAAAATAATGAGTATACAAATAACAAATCTTGCATGAATATGCATATGGCTTATTGGAGCCACTGCTTAATCTTTTCCCCAAATGTATAAACCAAGGAGGCTTACAGGTGGGTCTCAGTAGGCTGTTATTTCACCTAAATCAGCTGATTTAAAACTTGTTTTGCAAACCTTGAGATGTTTGGTAGTCAATGCTCAATTACTTCTTAACCAATCCCCCAAGAGATGGCTATGGAAAGCATGATTGTGTGGGGTCTGTCAGAGCAGTGTCAGGAATCTTCAAAGCCCTGGCAATGAGATTAAAAAAAGACCCAAAGGATGTGGGCAAAGGTACTCTGGGGCACCTCCATCCAATGTGTGGGTACTGCAGCCAAACCCAGGCTGTAAGTGAACCATAAGCCACAGGACATGTGCCTTCTGTACCTACAAAGGACTTTCTTTATGCTGTGCACGAGAACAAGGCTCCAGAAAAGTTGATCACACCAACAGAAGTATGTGCTACGCTATTAAGACCATTAACTTGATGGTGTTGCATCATCTGTGGCAATGAAACTCAATACAAAACTGAAACGCGAAAGGCAATATGCGTATACATTTCTTTTTAGACTTGTTCTGCTTTTTATCAGGATTTCTTCAGAAACTACCATAAAAAAATGGATGATCCTGCACAAAAAATTACTTGGTGCCTGTACATTTCATATTCTCTAAGCTGCACACACCAAAACCAACCCATCCTGGACTGGTTTCTGTCAGCTCCACTGCACTTTTTCTGTAGGGAGAACATGCTAGTTCTAGGAGTTGCTATCATGCAGTTTATATACAGTAGCTATTTAGAGTTCATCTGGTCTTTCAGCCATTTCCAAAAGGCACATACCCTCAGTCAGTCAATAAATAGGGCAAGATCACTGTCATGAGATGGTAGGAAAATCCCATGAGAGTACTCTAAAAGCAGGAGATTCACTGGGAGTTGTTATCATTTGCTTGCAGTGCTCCTACAGATTCTCCAAAAACAAATGGAAAAATACAGTCTCTGGTCCAAAGTATTTTCAAGACCCAGCTGCACGTGATAGAGCTAAAGAGAGGCTCAGTAAGGACATTTTAATCCTGACCTTGTACACATATACTCTGTACATCCTTAGGGATGACTGTATTTGGATGGCCCAGAAAACTTACATAACCATCACTCACTGTGAAGCTGTATCCAGATGATAGGGTCCAAGTTCAATTTCCTTACATTCGTATATTAACTATAGAAGATATTTTTTCGGCTTTCTTTTCAGCAGGCCAGGATAAGAACAACAAAACATTCAGCACATATTATATTACTGTATTAGCAGGATTTTGACATGATTATGAGGCACTAATTAAGTGTTGGCCTATGTTATTAAACAAAATTGAATGCCAGAAGTATTGATTTGGAAATTACTGATATAGAAAAAGTATTTAAAATATATAAATAAAAGTGTTAATCAGGTAGAGCCAATAGAAAAAAATCTTTTCATCTAATAGACATTAATTACAAGGCCAGGAGTTAGACTTGATGATCCTGGTAGGTATCTTCCAACTCAGCACATTCTGTGATTCTGTGAAGGCTGTATTATCATGAACAAACTGCAATTAAAGGCAGAATCTTTTCTGTGAGAGATGCCAATAGGTCGGCACAGCTTTCAGCGCAAACTCTACAGTCTTGGACACTGCCAAGAGAAGAGCAGGTGGAATAGTGATGAAGTGAATTTATTTTCAGAAATTTACCAGAATCCAGGGCTGAATCACAACACGCAGGATGCCAAGAATATCTGGCACTGGAATAGTTAATATAAGCAAACCTTGTAAGGAATATAAAAATCTCATGCTTTAGGGATTAAGCTGAGATGCAATTAGCAGAGACCAGGATGAGATCTTCACAGGGATACATTATCCCGTGCCTACAATAAAAATTTTAACCTGTTTCTGACTAAAGCTCTTTTCACTTTGATGGCAGGCTGCCAATCTGGGTGGTGCCTTCCCCTGAACCTCAGACATTTATATTCCCTCATTTCTCTGATGCTTGGGCCATACAAAAAATCCCAGTTACTGTTTGCTGTGCAATAGAGGATGCCAGGGGGCCTGAGACTGGCTGGGAGACAGAGAGTTTGCTCTCATATTGTGGAGAAGATTCCCAATTCAGCATGGCATGAGCTGCTGGGCTAGCTTGGCTGAAGGCCAGAATACCCCTTGCTGCTCTAGCTGAATCATGTGGAAAAAAAGCTTTTATTACCTGAGATCTCTGATAATTTCTTTCTTCCTTGTGGTTACCAGGAGCCAGAACCCTTGTTCTTGAGGAGAGACAGGTAGAGTCTGACCTTTTAACTGATCTATCATTTTTCTCCCTTGTGCTTTTTCAATTATATCATGTGGAAAATTTTGGTTTTCTGTTAATATTTAAACAATATTTAAGGTATACCAGCCAAAATGAGCTCACAGCCCCGGGTGGAGTAAGGAAAAGAGCACCCACAAGTCACATAGGCTGAAGGGGACTCTCACATAGAAGAGCAAGAACAGAAGACAAATCTCTCTGGGTGGAGACTGAATCTGTGACCCTGCAGGTTTTGGTGTTGCCTGTATTGGCTGTAGAGCTTCAGAGCCCTTGGGAGAAGAAGGGAAGCAGTCAGATATCTCATCACAAACATCTTTACAAACCAAGATTAAATCAGCTGGCCAAAACAAACCCTGAAAACTCACCAAAGCAGCTTGGGGACTTGTGCTCCTGCTCTCCAGGGCTGTGGTTCTTTAATAGCTGAGGGCTGGGTAGTTCAGCAAAGGTTATACTTTGTCACAGCAGGAGGGAGAACTATGATCCTCTTTATGCAACTGGGGATGCCACAACAGAAAGACATTGACATCTTTAACCAAAATTAACCATCACCCTCAGGCAGGGACAAATTCATGCTGGTCTTGATTCTGCAAACAGAAATATCTGCTGCCCAAGCCATTTTAGCTTCCTTCTGTCATTCACCTCTGTCATTCCTATCTTATTAATTTCTTACAAACTAATTTTCAAAGAAGAAAAATTATTTCTAAGTTTTATCAGCTGCAGAGGCATTACATTCCTGAACAAACTGAACATAAAAATCCTCGATTAAAATAGATACACATAGATACAATTTGTCAGCTTGGAATGGGGGGATTAGCCTGCACTCAACCTGGAAACTTCTACAAGGCCCTGGTTGTTTCTGTATGGTGCTGACTGGTGGGCAACTTACAAAATAATGGTTCCATTCAGAAGAATATTAGGCTTCCCCAATGATACAAAAGTAGGACTTTGGACAGTAAAGTGAAAACAATGCTAAAATGTAAACTGAGTCTTATTCGGCGCTCTTCAATTATGCTGGGCAGCACAGGGAGTTTCACTGGGGTTGGCTGTTCAGGATTCAATAGGTTTTTTCATGTAGGTAAGCACTGCTTGATGGGAGAGAGGGTTGTGAGTCAGCATAAAGCAGGACAGAAAACAGTTGGTGTCTCAGTTTATTTGAATGCTCAGTGAGTGACCAGATTAGGAAAGAGCATTTTCTAACCATATTGTCTCTTGCAGCTCCATCTCCCAGTTCAAATATAAACCACATTTGATCATTTTGGGATTTTGTTTGTTTGGTTTGGGGTTTTTTTTCCTAAGGAAAGTGGAAGAAGATACAGTGAAGGAAGTCTTTATAGACGGGTGGGGCTTTCTGGGCAAGTGTCAAAGGAATCACCCTATTTGCTTTCATGGTTTTTTTTTCCCTTCAGAATGTATCTCTGTTGATATTGCAGCTTGATTCAGTTCTGGTTAAACTATTGTACTTTACAGTATGTTGTACTATTTAGCAAAATTAATATGAATAAACACAAAGGCACCACCTTTCTCTAAGGAATTGCAGAGTTGGGTATACTTTGGCATTGTCAGAAAATCTGGGAGAAGATTTAAAGTTTTAGTAGGAAATGAGGTGATTCTGATGAACTGAGTTCTAGTGAAGAACCACCTTATGATCTGCACAGTAATTTTTGTGTTATTCTGAGTGTTGTTTGATTACAGAAATATATTGCCAAATTTAAAAGTTTTGTAAGTTCTGTTCAAAATCAAAACTGCCAAATGATCAAATTTTTGTAATGGAAGTGTTACAGAAAGACAAGGTATAGAAAGGCTCAAGTACTTGAAATGTGTGGCTGTTAACTTGTAAGTTCATCTAATAATGAAAATATTTCAAATGTGTTACCAGTATCATAAACTAATCAAAGAGGGGACTTTTAAAAATCTGCTACATCCTTGTGTAGCAACTGTCCTACAATCTAGACATATGAAGTAAATCAATATGGAATGATATATTATTTTTTTAAAATACCAATAAATAGAGAAATATTTCCACTTATATCTTTCTATATATATGAAACCTGCTTTTAGGAACCATTGATAGTAAGATTAAAATCCTACCCAACTAACCCCCACCAACCTTATGTTTATAGGAAGGGTGTGTGTTGTTAGGTACTTAAGATGATTATCTTGTGTATGTCTGAGTTCATTCAGTGAGTGCAATGACAGAGGTCAAAAAGTCATAGCATGTTATTATGTTTTAATGACACACGTTTGATTTAAGATGATATAACTTAGTATGTGCACATAGCTTTCACTGATGTCAGTGGGAAGTCTGTAAAAACTGAAAGCAAAATGTGCCCCAAAGAGAGAATTAGATAGGCAGTTATTTTGAGAAGCCTGGAACACTCAGGTGTGGGAAGAGTGGCATAAGATAGCATGTGTGCTTGCAAGAGAGGGGGAATCAGAGTTAAACAGTAAACTCTCTACTCCTGGGGGATCATTTATGGTCTCTAAAGAGGTTAATGTGTGTCCCGCAATCTGTTCTCATATGTAAGTTACTTTAGTCATGCTGAGGAGAAAAAAAGAGTACAGCAGATGGCCATGACAGATGAAGACAGCAGCCAACACTTCTCTTCAGGCAGAAGGGCCATTTAAACCTAAATGAACTAGTCAGTTGAGTGATGTAGAGTGCTATCAGGTAGAAGACCTGGCCTCATTAGGAGGGGAATACTGCACAGCAGACTGTCCTTGGCACGGAGGACTTGGGTCTGCACTGCACTGTGGCCAAAGAGAGCCCAGCCTTGTTTTGGGCAGAACATGATCTACAAGAGCCTGCAAGAGTCACTTACTGTAAACAGAGAGTCCAGCTGCAAGTCAGGTCAAGCCATATATCCTAAATCCATGTAGCCTGTTCCTCACTACACCTTTAGCACTTCAATTCCAGACAGATCCCTGCTCTAAGCCCTTCCTTGAAGACAGACAGGAGGTAAGACATCCTTTAAAAAACCAGCAGGATTAGGAGGTGCTAACTGTTGCTTGCCATGGAACCTGGCCCTCCAGGTCTACTCTGCAGTAGTTCATTCCTCTCTGCCTTGTTTTGTAGCAGGAGCAGGCTATGGCTGACAAGTTTTTTCCTTGCCCTGACATTCTATTTTTATTTATGTATTTTTGTCTCAGCAGCTCTGATAGCATGTAGGAAGACTTGCTTCAGTCAAAGAAGGGAGAGACCCACATTCAACTCTCTCATTTGCTCATGTGCTTTCAAACCTATGCCTCTGAATTTGAAAGAAAATAACTTCTCTTACCAGATTTAAAATTATTTCAGGTGAGGGAAGATTTTGTTATTTCGTTTTAACTGAAAAAAACTTGAAGGTTATCACAGAACAAACTTTGGAGTGTATTGATTTATCTCTCAAGAAGCTTCAGCTAAAAACTAGGTATTATTGAACACTCTTGAATTATTTTGTATTTATTGACATCATCTGCTGTGCATTGAAACCTAATCTCTAGAATTTTTTGACTGAATTTTTTTCTTTGTTTTTCTCTTTTGGTCAGATGTAAATAAGATTGATTCATACATAAGGAAGGGCAAAGTATGTTTTATAATGCTGTAATCCCTTGCTAACAGTCATTTGGCTAGGATGGAGAATTTTGCATTTAAAAGTAGTTGAGATTTGCTTTTCTGAATAATTACTGTGATTGCCTGAGGCTTCTTTGTTGAAATATCAGAGAGGAGATGGTTTCAGCAGCTTGATGATAAACTGGACAACTTCTGGCATTTTAATTCTGTTCCCAATCAATACTGACAAAGTCTGACCTTGTGCAGAAGTTATAAGTACACATTTGTGATGGAATCACTTCACACATTCATTAAGATCTGATGAACATTATATGTGAATCTCTCAAACCTATTTTTACCACTCATGAGCTGAATACAAATAAGAGGAAAGATGAATTTTCTTTGTTGATGTGACTCCATGATTTGTATTACAGAAAGCATCTTAGCTACTAGAAAACACATACTGATATTCCAGGATACAAAAACAAAATTCAAGAAAGCACTATGAGAGAAATAAATACCCATATAATAAAATGTAGTATATATTTAATTTCAAAATTTGAAGAGGCTGAAGGACTTGGGCTACTTTGCTGTGACCAACACAGCTATTGAGAATGCAAAGCTGTTCTATGTGCTTTAAAAGGTGTACCCAGCCTGACATAAAAATCAACCAAGCTTGTAGGTCCGATTGTTTCTTGGCTCAAAGGGAAGTTTGGTTGTGGATATATTACCCCCCTACTCTGGTAATATATTGGTGGCGCCCTGATTCATTAAGAAGTGCATAAATTCTGCTTCCAGTAACCACCACGTAATTGGTGCCATTGCCATATAATAGAGCCATAATTTAACACTGGCTGGGGCTTCCTAGAAGTACCAAGGTATTCTTAGAGGGTATTCCTGAGTGGAAAAACACAGCATCATAAATCCATACACCAGTCCTGTACTTGCATGCCATGTGCTGCAGGACAGAATGCCCTATTCACGTGGGAGCTCAGCTCCTGTTCAGTGATGGCAGCACCAGACTGGAGGGCTCCAGCAACGACTAAGAAGGAAACTGACTGCAATACATCAACCTATGACACCCATGCAATAGGGAAATCAGAAGGAATGTGATGTGCCTGGAGTCTATGGACCATCAAAATCCTGCTTGTCTGGTCGGGCTTCAGCCTTACTTATCCACTGTGAGGAACATATAAACACAGCCCAGAACTAGAGAGGAGCAACTGGGAAGACTGGGGAGACAGTCTTTGGAGCACAGTTTTTGGAAACCATTGAAAAGGCAGAAAGAAGGGTTTGAGTCCCTCACTGACAAAACTGGATGGATCTTGCAGAGTAAAGAGCAGAGGGAGCTGGAGCCAGGTATAACTTATCTGAGTGTTCCTGAGCATTCACACCTAGTTTTGACTCTGTCATCCAGGTAACTGCTAGGAAAGAAGAAATTCCTGGGATTCTCACACATTAGACAGAGGCATAACATTTCCTGGCAGGGACAGGTTCTCCAGCCACTACCAGTCTGGAATTTGCTCCTTAGAAAACAGGCTGCCCATCATGGCCTCATCTTTTGGTCCCTAGAATGAGTGTCCTTGTCAGTGCACACAGGCCCACTCCAGCAAGGCTGAGTGCATCATATCCCTACAAAGCAGAGGTTCCAAATGCTGGGATGGGCTTAGGAAGGCACAAGCTGGCTGAAAGCCTAGAACTGCCTTCTCAAACCCTGTTTCACAGATCAGGGCAGCTGACATTGCTCTGGGAGAGATGCCTCCAGCTCATCTGAACTTTTTTACACCCTTAGAAGATGTGAAAATACTTTTCCTCACCACTTCATCCATACAATTCTTAAGTTTCCTCAATCCACCATTCATGCAATTTTGTTGGGTTTTGTGTCCAGTGTATGCTTAAGAGAAGACAGTGTTCGTGCTCTTTTGACCTTTAGCACAGGAGGACTGAATATGCACTCTCAGGGGCAAACAATGATATATTCAGAACATACAAAGCAGAAAAAGTAAAGAAAAAATATATGAGGAAAAAACACTACAAAAGATGGGGGAAGTTCACTTATTTTGTAACACGTCTGTAACTGGTTTGGCATAGCTGTCTATTTGCTTCTTCCTCTGTGCTGAATAGTTTGAACCAATATAAGGGCCCATCTAAGAGCTGGGCAGCACTGCTGGTCCCCTTTGAAGAGTATTTGCCTAGTCTCAACAGATTTTGAAATTTAAAAACCCTGTCCCAAACTCCTGCTAAAGTTAACTTTGATTTTACTGCATAAGTATCATGCAACAGTACATCATTGTGCCTTGACAATATTTTAAACTCCTATTAGGTGTCCACTGACATTCAACTGCACTTTTGTAATTACTTCTCATATATCTCAGACCATCATGGCCATGCCACCATTAAAATGGTCTATAAAAGCAAGGAGAGTGAAATACAGGTCTGTATAACAGCACAAAGGCCTCAGTTTTGGAATAAATAAGATTTTGAGATATATATATATGTCAAATAATGACAGCTGTCAAAGTCTTTGAAGATACTTCCTGATGACTGAAGTATGTAAAATTATGAAACAAATTTCAAACATTCCTGTAATATACATCACTTAATTCATGTTCACCATGTATTGCAATTACCTTATTTTCTAGACTGATAAATGAGAACTAAAGCTTAAATGAATACTTTGCAAAATCAAATTCCATTCTAATTGGTTTCTATCAAGCATGACACCTCTCAAACAAAGGTAAAAGTGACCCAATGACAAAAATAAAGTTATCTTGTGATGTTTCCCTATTCAAATAAACCTCAACTGTTTCAAGAGTTAATTACATTACAGGAAAAGTTAGCTTTTCATTTTCCAGTGCCCAGGTGCCAGCTATTTTTCTTATCTGGGTTATATTCACACATTTGACTCTTACATGATGCTCTTATCATGTCAGGAATGCATTTACTAGGAAAGGATAATTGAGAATTCATTACTTTAATGTTTCTCAAGTTGTTAAATGACAAATTATAATAGTTATTACTTACTTTGTGACTACTGGTGACCTTTTATCTTTATACTTAACCTTCAGCTAATTTCCAGACAGTGGAAGTCAATGGGAATTCTGAGTGTAAAACCACCAGGGACTGTCCACTTATTTAAAAAGACACCTATATCTATACTGTGTGTGTTTCTGTGGCAGTGAAGGATTCTTGAAGCATAAATATTTGCCTATCATTTATTTTTAATTCCCCTGATCTTTTTCCCCCCCCAGAAAATCCCCAAGCTCAGAATAAGCTTTGTATATTCATGTCCAGTTTATGCTTGCTTTCCATAAATAAATTTAGTAGCTATTGTCATGAAAAGGAAGCAGCCATGAAACACAAGTGAATCAATAAGTAGCCATAAGAAGTAAAATTTGAATTCATTGTGGCTGAAGATCACATCAGAAGTCCTGCTCATCCAGTTATAGACTACGTGAATAATTCAAACAAAATTACATAGCTCTCCTATTAATAGGCAACTACTAGGCTGCAAACAGCTCACAAATGATCTGAAAACCAAAAACCACTGGTAAAGCAATTTGGCAAACAGTTACAAATAATACATATATTTAGAGAAGTCCAGACAAACTCCACTGACAAAGGAAAAAATGTAGCCTAAGTTCATTAGATAAATTCTTAGAGCCAAGAAAATAATCTATCACAATTAGTTCCACTAGAGCACCTCTCAGTGATTAGAAATAAATAACTTTCTCATAAACATACACTCAGCAGATATCTAAATATGTTACTGATTAAAATGTACGTTTTGCATTTTATGTCATTGGAGATTTGTTCTGCTTAGTCATATGGTGAATCATTAGGAATATACACATGGCACTGAAGTGGAACAAGGTGAGTAATTGCACAGTGGAGCAGAAGGACCTGGCTGCTGGGAGGGCTGGGGGTGTGCAGGGAGCTCAGCTCAGGCCCTCTGCTCACACCTATTTCTGCCACACAACTTTGTACCTGGCAGGACACACTTGCAGTGACTAAAGATCCACTGTGCTGATTACAATAAAGGAATAAAATATCAGCCCAGCACAGAACTGTGGCTTTTATTGAGGGGCAGTGGCCACGGATCTGTTAATTGTAGCTCACATCACTGAGGGTGACCCGGTTCCTTCCGCTGCACTGTGAACAAGGGAAGCATGCAATTGCTTCTCTCGAGCTGGAAGAAATGAAATTGAGTTATCAAGATATCAAGATAGATTTCATCATTAGGTTATTGTTTTTGTTTTTTTTTTTTTGCAAGCCAAGTGCAAATTTCTAGTCAAACACTAAGCAGATCTTTCTTTTATATTACATTAAAATTGAGCTATCTGTGCACATGCAGTGTCAGATTTTGCAGTCCTTCAGAAATCACTCAATATGATGGAGATCTGAGCCTGTGTGTTAAAATAAGTCATTGTCCTCACTCTGCATTTGTCCTTAGTAATGTTTTCACTGTCCCACTAAGTTTACTTCAAAAGAACATTGGGAAGGAGGCAGCATGAGAGCAACACAGGAGCAGACCAGAGGGGAAATTTAGAGAAGATAAGAAAAAAAAAAAGGAAGATAGGAGCTAAACTGAACTTTTCCAAAACCATGATCAAATTAGAATATGCAAACCATAGTAGGTTTTTTTCCCCTAGGAAAAGAAAAAGGCAGGAGTCTTTTTTCTTCAAAAGCAGAACTGTTTCATTCGATGCAAAATAAAATGCATTACTTTGCTTCTGTTTTCCTTAGCTCTTCCATAGTGCTTATTATTTCTCTAAAGATGAAAAAATAAGTGTTCAGCTTCTCAAACCACTTGGAGAAACTGAAAGAAGGGAAGGAGGGAGCAGCATTTTTCTTTCAGTAAATGTAACATTCCCTTTCCCTTACAACAAGTCCAGTGCTGGGCCTTTCAAAGAAACAATCCAGAGAGGGTGTTTTTCTTGGCCTTTCTCCATACTACATTGCTCTTGGTACCATTAAGCCAGCAGGGGAGGATGGATGAACATCTCCTATCCTGTGTGTTCAGATGCCACCTAT
This sequence comes from Motacilla alba alba, assembly GCF_015832195.1. NCBI lineage: Eukaryota > Metazoa > Chordata > Aves > Passeriformes > Motacillidae > Motacilla > Motacilla alba. The sequence continues at coordinate 9,551,600 of NC_052045.1, read as the reverse complement.
GAGTTACCAGTGTTTGCTCTTGGCCAAGGACATGGCCATTGCCACAGGTACCAGACAGGCACTTGCCACGTCCTCACCTAAAAAGTACTGAATTAATAAGGCATTTGAAGGAAAGGTTACCCACTTGAAAGAGGCAATTTTTTTCTCTCCAGCTTGGACGAGGAGTCAGGATTTTAACCTCAGAACTCCACCTGTTCCAGAGGGGCAAGGAGAGATCCCCTTGGATCCCCAACACTCAGGGAGGGGACATTCCCTCTGTGTGCTGGAGCCAAGCCCCTTGGGATTGACTGCAATTAATGCTGCCCTTAAAATGTCACCAGTCTCCTTTCTGAGACATCTCATCACACATACATGGAAGGGATCTCTTCTACTCCAGCTTTTCCCCCCACATTACGTTTAAACACAGCAAAGGCTGGTTTTAGCTCAAAAGCATTATGAAGGTTCAGTGAATTATGACCTTACTGGAAATGGAAAGTAAACTTTTGGCCATAAAACAGTGAAGTTCAGAAGCAATTAGTGCTTACTCTTCCCATCAGCATTTTGTGCATTGTTGCTGCTGCAGTGAGTAGGTACAGGAAGAGCTTTGGGAACCCCATATGGCAGGCCATCTCCTCCAGGCCTTCAGGCTGATCTTCGCAGCTGCTCAGGCTTATGTTGGACAAGCCTGTCATTTCACACAACCAAGACAGACATTTTTTTACCCCCAAAGGTGACCTGCAAGTAAAAACAGAAAAAATGGCTTTGTGCCCATATTTTCCTGCTCATCCTAACTGAAAAGAACATGTGGGGTCTGCACTGTATCTATTGCTGTCAGTTTGTTTGCAGGCTGAGAAGGAAGATTTTCTCTACCTGCAGCAGAACAGGAGTCTGCAGAAATACCTAGAGAAATTATAGAAATGTGAGAAGCACAAGTATTTGCTTGTACAAGCACAAGATTCAGGGATTTGCTATTTCATGAAATGCAAATGATTGTGAATTAAAACACTGAGAATAGGTGTCTATTGAACAAATGTAGAAAGAGGCAAAACCATCACAGCACAGAATCACCACCCCTTTTATTTTTTATCATTTCCTGCCTTGCCAAGATTTCTAAATACAGCACAAACAACAAATAAAACAATTACCTTTTAAAAATCATAATGATATGGTCAAAATTAGTATTTTTTAGAAGGAAGAAGCAGCATTTTCTGCTATACCACAGACAATTATAAGAGACTGGGAAACAAGGTTCTGCTATACCACAGACAATTATAAGAGACTGGGAAACAAGGATAACAGTAACTGGAAGATAGATTTTCTGAACTATTCTTCAGAAACTCATAGTACCTGATTAAGAGCCATTTCAATGAAAGAAAACCTGCAGATATCTGGAAGAATTATCTGCTCTTCTCCGTGGTACCTAGAAAGACAAAGCATTGTGCAATCCTACCTTCCAGCTCATAGCAATTTCATGAACTCTAGAACTTGGCAGAGTCAGTTGACTTGTGCCTGTCCCAGTTTTCCCCTTCATTCTGAATAATTCCCCCTTCCAGCCTCCTCTCTCTCTTTCTCCTCCTCACAACATTTATCCTAGGTTTGGCCTTATGGCAGAAGTTAAAGAACAGCAAAGCCAGCCTATGAAATAGAGCAACTACAGCTGGGATATTCAAATGCATCTACATGTGTGCCTGCTGGGTTTATGAAATTCTGTGGCAAAAAAAAATATTGATCTGAGCTCTGATGTAACACAAGGTACTTATTAATGCCAGAGGATGCAATTTTATTAAGCCTAAGTATTTCACACCCAAGCATTTTCATGGAGAACGGCACAGAAAATATCATTTAGCACTGGATGAGTTCTATTAATATTGCTAATATTACTTTTTAAGGAGGCACTGTTAATTGCAATAATGCATCTGCTGCAATTGTGAATGCTACAACTGATTCACTAGCAGGTTATCTTCCTTGGGAGAATCCAAGGTAACTCTTTGGTACTGTAATGAATTTTGGTACTGCAAATACTGCTTCTCCCACAGCAGAATGGAACAGGCAAGATTGCATTTCAGAGGCTTAGTGTTCCTTGCTTAACAGGGTAATAAAGGATGCCATAAACCATAAGCCTAAATGTTCACTGCAAGCTGAATTCAGAATGTGTTTGAGAATGTAAGTACTAACCATTCCTGAGAGGAACTAAGGGCTGGACCAACAAAGGTAGAGGTATCATTGGTGGCGGAAGAAATGCCACTCAGATACTGACAGAAGAAAAAAAGAGGCAGAAATTTGGTCTGCAATAGTGAGAGTGCCTTAGGATGTGGACAGAGCTGTAGTGTAGCCCTTCTCCTGCCGGGCTCCTCCTGAATAAAATATTAGAAATGCAAGTGCCAAAGGAGATGAAGACCATTAATTCCCTCAGAAAGACAGGTTGGGCCTCCCTGATATCCAGCTTAGAGCAGCCACCCTGCAGTTGTCACCTTGCCTTCCTGAGCACAGACCAACTTTGTGCGAGCTCTCCAACTGGGGACAAAATGCCACCCTCTTCCCCTACTTCCCCATGCATCCTGGGTGGGATTCAGCACATGGACACAAGGCTGGTCCTGGTCCCCAGCCACTGCCCTGCACAGCTCCAGCTGGGCAACCTTTGTGGTGAAGAAATCTGAAGGGACAGCAACTCCACTGCTCCTGCTAGGGGAAACATAAACATAATGTGTATTCTGTGACTGAGAGAGGGTAGATGGGGCTGGTTTGGAAGTATTGTGTCTGAACGGGTTCCTTGCTCTCAGGATAGCATTCTGTTCTCAGTTTGGACTAAAGAGGTTTCACAGCCTGCAAATGATAGGACAAAGTGTCATTTGTTTTCTCTACAGACATAACTGCTTCCTACTCAGCCTTTGCCTCAGAGATATAATCATGGAAAGACAGAGAACTTAAGCCTCTCTACAGCTGCAGATTGACAATGTTGAAACATAGTCTTGGCCCTTTCAAATGACATCCGTCTAATGAGAGCAAGGTCTTTTCTTCCCCTCACAAGAATTCAATATATTTTGTTGTGTAAGAGAGTAGAAATACAGAAAATGTACAGTACTTAATTCAAGGATAGTGGACATGACAGAGGAAATAGTAAGATAAATGTGTGGCTCCTATCTACCTTCTACTAAAACAAGAATAAGGGAACAAGCAAGTGAAATTGAAGTGCAATAAAGTTTAAAGTTAATAAATACTTTTTTCCACATAACTTATAATTAACCTGTCAAGTCAGAACTGCAATAGGTCACTGAGACCAAGCACTTAGCATTCACAAAAAAGATTAGACAAATGTGGCCCAGTTCTTTTCTCCATCTAAGGTGAATTTACACACTGAGGGTGACACTGTGCAGCTCCCTGATTTAGAAACGTCAGGCTCCAAAGCAAGTTAGAAATACGCCTGAACAGGGGTAAGTTAAACCAGTAGTGCACTGTCTCTGATTGCTGCCACAAACTACTGCAGGCCAGGGAGAAACTTCCACAGCAAACTTTTCAGTGAGTACTGAAGGAATGCTTCGTAAAGTGTCCTTCCAGCACTGAAACGTTCCAAAGATCTGGATTCTCTGTCTTGGCTGCTAGGTGATGTCCCAAATGTCACTTCAGCTCCCCATCTTCTGTTTTTCCCATCTCTAAGTAGAGGTGCCCTGAGATTTAAGTGTATCTCCCAAGACAGGACATAGAGCTGACACTTTCAGAAATGATATATAGTGAAAATTGCTCATCTCTCTGAATATGACAATCTCTAAGGACCTGTGAAAAACAAATGTAAGCCATCACTTCTATAAGTCATATAGTTTGCACTTTTGTGTGCTTTTTCAATTTCCTTTTTATCCATCCAAACCTCCAAAAACTAGTTTTCATGTAATGCCTCCAAATTAAACTACATTACTAGTCAGGGGTACAGGATTCAGTTTCAAACTATGAGCTAACAGATATAACCACAAAGTCCTCACAGAATTAAACACCACATTAAGAAAACCCACACACTATTGAGTTGAGAGGCCAAAAATCTCATTCCACTTTAATATCAATCAAATAATTAATTGTAGCAATGTACCAAGTCTTTTTAATGACATGTAGAAATAACTTATGCCCTTGAAATGTGTCTGAAGCAGAACTTAAATAGATCAATTATTTCAGTGATTCATCTCTGAGGTTTTTTTTTTTTTTGGTAAGGCTAAACACATTTCTGTGTTATGATAGCAAATGATTAAAGAAGGTCTTCTGAACTACTCTAAATTAGGCAAATTAGAAAAAAATATGGAATTACTTTTTATGATCTATCTTAGATTTATCTGTTCTTTGTTAACTACTTCCTGAAACTAGACTCTGTCAATGGAGAAAACTACTCACTGATTAATTTGACATGATCTTCTGCTATCTATGTTTCCACAAGGAGTTTAGCATCCTTTTAAGAGGAAATGCAATTCTTCAAAGGTAAGAAAAAAGTATCTGATACACCTGTACTGTCATGGGCTTCTGAAGCAAAGCGACAGATGGGCTAGGACTAGCTCTTACTGGTTTACAAGGTCAAAGATGAGTCCCTCTCCCATTCATCTTTTATTTTCTCTATATTTTTCAATCTACTTCCTGTTGTCACAGTAACCAGTTCAACAAGTAATGAATACACGCCAAATGCACTGAAACAATGTTCAAGTTTTGTCATATTTTGTACTGTATGAATCTATTTCATGTCTTTCAAGGTCCATGAGTTTAATGGTCTCTGGTCTTTTTAAATTTTTCCCCATAAAATCAGCTGAGCTACATTACAGTTTTCACAGCGAGCAGCCCTCACAGCAAATAATGTTTTGTGTGAGTACACCAAGATGTAGGACAGGAGAGAGCACATATTGGGAAAAGCCTCTATGGTAGCATGGTGGCCAGTGACGTACAATAAGAGGGAATGTGGTGAGTGCTCAAGTCACTGCCTTCATCTCAGAGTTCCCACAGACAATTTTATCTGTTGCAGAATCCTTCAACATACCTAAATTAAAGAGTTGGATGCATGAAATATTATAGTCAGATATACAATATAGAGTGTGAAATTCTGCATTCATCTTGCCTCAGTTTTAGCAGGTTATTAAAAGGCTACCTCCTTACCTGCCTTAGCGACCATGCCAACTTCCTGAAGCTTTCCCATCTCTGGAGCATACTTAGAAGAACTGTGACAAGACTTGACTCCTTGCCAGTGCTAAGACAGGCAATGATGGGAGAGGACAAATACTCCATGCTCAAAGGCTTCACATTCCCAATGTAATAAATTGGACAGCACCTACTGATGATTCAGCACAAAACCTGCTATGACACTAAATCATGACACACAAATAACATTGAGCCTAATCTAAAGCCAATGAAATTATTTCAACTGACTTACTGGCCCAGTCTACTGGCCACACACACAGTGTTAAGCAAAAGGAATAGCTTTTGGCTTCTGTATTGGCAGTCTGTTACAGTAAACTAGCAAAATTAAGTATTATTTTCCCAGTTTAATTACTGAGATTGTGTTTACCATTTTAGACAAGCACATAGATCTGTTACTTTTACCACACAGAGAAGTGAACTGAGTTGAACAGTAAAAACATGTGATTAAGCAATATAAAACAAGATGTCTCCAATATTAAAAGTAACCAAAGTTACAGAGGCCTTGTTTTTCAAATACAGCACAACACATCTGAGACCTGACGGCAGAAGGCAACACATACTGGAGAGATACAAGACTTGCAAAACCACATTTCCCCATGGCTTAAAAGAGAAACTTTACTTCTATCAGATGCTCTTCCATTTTATGACAAATACAACTAATGCCCTGAAGATAAAGGAGAGCATTAGAGCACAGCAGAGAAATCTGCTCAGCCTAGAAGGCTTAACACAGAAAAAAAGACAAAAGAGCTCTAAAATTTCACTCCATATAGAATATCCCAAAACAGGTTTGAGACAAAAATAGGTCATAATTAAGAATGTGAAGTGAAAAAATACAAAGAAATTATACACAGGTATGAAAAATTAGCATATTACAGCTCTGGAATGTTGCACAGCCACTATTAACCCTTCTGATACCTTTGTGCTGTTATTCCAACTAGAACAAAACTGACCATACTGTGTCTACTGGACTTCCTGCACAGCACAGTTTAACAGCTGAAATACTTCATTATTGTTTCTCAAGTGCTTTTATATTGGTGTTTTATGAAACAGCAATATATTCCTGTTATTCCAGATACAAGAACAGGGAAAAAGAGCTGTTACTGAAGATAACCAAGGGCACCTGACTTACAGCCACAGTAAGGTCTGAGCTATCTTCCACCATTCATGTTCCTCATGCTCTGAGGCAACAGTGACCATTTAAAGCTCATTATAAACAGAGGGAGCTCCAGTACTCCCTAAGGTGGGGAATACAGATTCTATAGCAAGTCTGCTGAAAGGGGGGGTTTCCAACTGCTCTGAAAAAGTGTTTGTGTAGAAAGACAGGTTTTCTAGGTAGACATTTTATCGCCCCTAAGCTGAAAGACAGAGAAGGGGAAGGGACTTTACTGTTCTCCACAGCTCCCTGAAAGGAGGTTGCAGTGAGGTGGGCAGACTCTTCTCCCAAGAAAGGGGAGGGCAAGAGGAAATGGCCTCAAACTGTGGCAGTGGAAGTTTAGATTGGACATTAAGGAAAAATTCCTTCACTGAAAGGTTGATCAAGCATTGGAAAAACGCTGTCCAAGGAAGTAGCAGGGATTTAAAAGATGTGAGAGGTGCAGTGCTTAGGGATATGGTTCAGTGGTGAGTTTGTCAGAGCTGGGTTAACTGCTGACCTTGATAATCTTAATGGTGTTTTCCAATCTAAATAATTCTATTATTCATGTTGAGTATTCCCCTTCAGGTTAGAGCACTTTTCTATGTATTTATACCTTTAATAACAACAGAACACTTTCCTTTCTACCTACGTGGCAAACATCATACCATGATGCCTGTCACTGGATTTTCTGTTTGCTTCATGTCACATCTCCATTAGATAACAAACTTGCCTTGAAAGAAGATACATCTTTCAGTGACTTGTGAATTGACTGTTTTCACACTATATTCTGTAAATAACATTAATGCCCACGCTGGATGTCAGAATGCTGCTTCACAAATGGGCACCTTATTAGTTTGGAAGTGAGTTTAGGAGGTAATAATTTGCCCTGCCTGGGCTAAATAATCACACCTGGAAAATATGGTTTGAGTTAAACATAAGTCACTCTCCTAGCAGAGCTGTCATTTGACATGGACAGGTTGGTTTCTCTGTTTCCACAATCTTTCTAGGTGATAGAAACAGAGCTAGAGCAGAAGGGTGCCAGGATATTATCTGGCCCCATAGAAAATCTGGCTGTAGTTTTTAGCTTTTGAATACATAATCACCTATTTGAAGTGTTTCACAACTGAGATTTAAAAGAACAAATTGATTTTTTTCTGCTGTATTCCATTCTGCACTGAACTTTATGTTTTCCTTTTAAGTGATTAGTTACTGCCACACATAGCAGGTAGGCTGAAATCCTTTTTCATTCCTGCTTAGTGTCTCTGTACAAGGATTACTTCCAAAATGATTGAAGACAAGAGTTCAGAAACAACAGACACTGGCAGCCTGCCAGTCACATGCACCCACACAGATGCAAAGTTAAAAATATATCAATTCCTGCCTCATACAAGTGGGTGCACAGGATAGAGAGGGCTGAGGGAACAGATTGAGAGGGAGAAGTGTCTATTCACAAAGGGCAGTACACATGTATCTGTCAAGCAAAAGGCCATGAGGAAAGAACGTCAGCTTCTGGTACTTCTGTGCTGTGGGTAGGATGCCTTAGTCAAAACCTTTATTTTCTGGGGTTATTTATGCTTAGAAATTTGTACCTGGACTGGGAATTCATCCATCCCTCTTTCTTTGTATTAAGGTCACAGAAAACTGCCAAAGAATAGTAGGGGCACAGGACTAAGGGTATGACATAAACAATGCTAGTAGTGTTTTTATCTGATCTTCTTGACAAAGGGATCAATGTGACAGACTTGTTTTCTGTGATCATCTGTATCTCTGCTGGACCTAAATGAGTGCATTTTTGACTTTTCTTTCAGTGGGACTGAGCTGTACCTTAAAGGTGGCACATTCGTCGTACAGAATGGAAGATGGATTCAAGTCCTGGACACCCTAAAACCAGAAAATTATTTTTACTGAAACACCAAGGACTGTGGCTTAATTTTAGAGTGTTTGGGATTTTCTTATTTGTTTGGTTTCAGTTTGATGATTGACTTCTGCTCCAGATTCCCTAATTTCAGAAAATCAGTTCTTTCTAGTGGCAAACAGTTCTGAGCACAAATTCATCTCCTATCTGAAAGGTGCCACTTCTCGAGAGCTGGTGGTTCAGACTCAGTCGATATCATACAGCCAGAAAAACATCTCCCCTGTTCTCCTAAACCTCTTTTCCAGGGTCTTGTTCTAAATCTCCTTTTAAGTGACTTTTATTCCAAACAAAGGGAATTGCCCTTTTCAACAACTTGAAGCAGCGTAGTGTCAAGATTTTTCTCTATCCTAATGGAAATACTTTTAATTGTGTACTGAACCCATTATCAGAGATAGGCCTTGGAAATCAGTTGCACAGTTGTATCAAATGAGTGGTGGCTTCCTGAATGCACCCTCCCAAGTAGGGGTAAATCTGCTGCAAAATGTTCTTAGGATGTCCTGCTAAACCAGGGCTTCTCCCCAGATCCCAGGTCAGCCAAGTTGACACTGCACAAGCTGAGCACTCCCAGGGCAGCAACTGTACAAACAGCCACAGAAAGGATGGGTTTGATTCTGTGTTGTCTTAGGACCTGGGTTTGTGCTAATACAGTCAAGCCCCAGGAAAAGTGTGAGGCTTTGAGGCAAGCAAGGACCGGAGAGGGCCAAGGTTGGCAGGAGGGTGCGTTTATAACGTTAATAAACTAGATTCTGATTTCTAGTGTGAAGGAGGTAAATTACAAACTGATGAAGTTTCTCCACAAATGAGATTTCTATTAACATTAAAGCAACCATGGGCATATACAGAAGGGAAAATAGGTCCCTGGAGTTTGGTATTTTAACCATAAGTCATACAGTGTAAGCAGTGGAAGAAAATAAATGGTATAGCAATAGCAACTCTAAAGGCAGATAGAGGACAGGAGAAGTAAAATATTAAATAAGAACAGTCACTATGGAAACTGTTGGATTTTACTATTTTAATACCTGGATGATTCACAGGAGTGGCAATAAGACATGGAGCCTCCTGCATTTGGAGAATGTATCAGTTCAAATTTTGCCCAAGCTGGGGACAATTGAAAGATCATCCCAATAACTGTTTATGTGAAATGAGACTTCACCGTTTCAGTTCATTTTCAAGAATTAGTATCTGTCCAAGAAATATCCCCACCATGCAACTATGCCTGTTAGAAGACCCAGCAGAAGGCCTGAAGAAGCTACTTGGGAAGGCAGAAATTTCTCACTGTTTTACAACTTTAAGGCTGGGACTTGACGAGATTTATTTTGCTGCTGCTGCTAAGATGATGCCTGAGACACTCAGATTTCAATCTCTGTACCTCACACTTATGCATCATGACCAGTAAACCAAAAATGAAAGAAAAGCCTACATGGTATTTGCAAAATGGAGAGGGGATGAAGCTAATGAACTGCGGAAGAGAAACAAGATCTGAAGCTAACTCTAACATATTCCTAAACTTGGGAATTTGTCTGGTTAGTTTGTTCAAGTTACAATTCCCATCTCTTCTGTCCTGGCTCACATCCAGCATAGCTGGGGCAAAAAATACATAGGAGTGTCCATAAAAGGCAGAGACGTTGTGGGAGGAGTGATGGAGCATTTTTATTCACTGTTCAGATAATTTTGTTAAAGAGCTAAACTGCATGAGATTTATTTAGTTTTTAAGACTGGAGATTGGCAATAAAGGACTACTTGAATAATTATCTAGAAAAATGTCTCTCTATTTTCAGTGACAAGTGAATTTCACACAAGTGAAATTCTTTCTAAAGGTACTTAAGGTGTCCTTCTTGTTTGTACAGAGACTGAGAGGAAATGTAACACTCCCTCCGTTTCTTTCTTTCAATCCTACACACTAGACACAATGCAAGTCTGGACTGCTGCCTTGGTAGTCTCACTACCAACTGCTACTGGATCCTGCAGAACATGAAGCAGATGGAGCACACTACCAACAACGTGTTTTGCCAGCTCGTCAATCAGCTGAAAACATCCATGACACAGCCAGGTTTTTTAGGAAAAAGATGCACAGAACAGCATTAAAACATCTTATTTGACTGAGCACATAATGGTAGAGGTGAGAAAACCAAAGGTACCCTCACCAGATAGCTGTTCTGCACAAGTGATTGTCACAGAAAGAGATCCCATGTGCTCTTAAAAATAGTCACTGCTGAAAATAAGCAGGTAAACTCACCATCCTCCCCATCTAACTTACCAGGTGTTCTGTGAATAGTTTCAGTGGCAATACCACTAATTCCTGTACCATACCCATGAAGTACTATTACGAAGGCTGAAACCAATTCAAACAAAATGACTAAAAGCTAGAAAGAAGAGTCTGTGAGGAACAGTGCGATAACTCCAACCTGATCAATAACTTCTTGACAACTGTATTGCACACAGAAGCTTCACGGGGAGACCAAAGTGCACTGAGACAGAAACTGTGATTGCAGGACAGCCCATATATCTGAATTCTACATAGGCTACCAAAACAAAATCCATAAAATGAGCTGAGCCTCTCAGACCCTTCCCAACTAGAACACAGCATTAGGATAAAACTACTACTTTTTCACTCACTTATGGATCTGTGAAAAATATTGCATTAGCAGAAGTCAAGAATTCGTTTAAAAGAGAAAAGGTGGCAGAAAAACCACACAGCTGTTGGAACTAGTGAACCACAGGGAGAACCCATTAACCATCAGTCTGCATTAGATTCAAAGGCAAAAGAGAGTTCCAGCGCCAAATCCACTTATGATTACAATTCCTTACAAATAATTTGGGTTCTTCTCTAAATAAATAAATATTTCAATAGATGGAATATAGAATCACATTGTGTTTAATGATCCTGCTGGATCTGGTACACAAAAGCTCTACCCACTGTTGTAACTGTTCCCAATTTTCCAAGACACACAGCAGTACTTGCAAACAATGGGAAGGCAGCTTCACACACTTATGCTTTGATTAAATAGCAATCATGTTATTTAGCTCGTTTGCTCACTATGTATCATACATATCTGTTACTTCAAAGAGAATTTAATCTACATGAAACCTCAAATAGGACTTGTAGGAGAATGGGGGTATGGGTGCAAGATTTCCAACCTCATCACATTTCAACTGGAAAGACAAAATTCCCTTTTCAGTTAAATAAATTTTTGTCAAAAAAGTGCAAAAATATGAAACCCAAACTGTATTTCAGCTTTTAAAATGCATGCAGCAAATTGAAATCAGAACAATTTTGGTATTTTTAAATATTGCTTGCAATTTAAAAAAAAAGGTCATTTAGTAGCAAAGCAAATGGTGCAGAAATTTAGCATCTTCAAACTGTTCATTAGCCCAGAACAGTAACAAATATTTTTGTGCTTTCTGCACTGGCCTCCATTTTCATTTAGACTCAGAACAAGTTTTAAAAATGTGTTGTGATCCAGAAAATGTATAATTTTTTTTGTGCAACCCTGATACTATTCAGATGCCAAGTTTCTTTCTTGAGATTCTTTTAATCTACTCTCCAGGTTCTTATTTATGCTCTTCCTTAGATATATGTGCCTCTTAGCAAAAAGCAAAATTTCCTATCATGTCCTGCCCGCGTTACAAAGTATTAAATTAATTTCTTATCACAAACTATGTGTTAACTTGGGCATTTTAAATGTTTATGAAAAAGTGCTGTGAATTCCTTCTTTTTGTGCATCATACTCCAAACCCACTGCATTTCTGTGGGTGTACAAGCAATCAAGCAATTTAAATTTCACCAATTTTGTGTTAGTCATTATTACTTTGTATTTCAAAGTAGTGAGGAACTCAGCTAAAAATGATGATGGGCAAACTTCAAAGGGTTTGGAGTTTGAGTTTGGTTTGGCTGTTGACTCCTCTGCTGTTAGACGCTGCTTCAGAAGTAATGTTCTCCATGGCACAAGAACAGGTTTTTTCTAAGACTGATAACTGCAGAAACATCTGATATGATGGTGACCCTGCCCTTGTACACCCATCTGTAGAAAGGCTGCAGAAGCCACAGGTATTTCCCTGCTGAATTCCAAAAGCCCAGCCAGGCTCACTAATATTCAGCTACTGCAGAACACACAGAAAAATCTGCTTCTGATTCCAGATTTTACTACACACTTCTATAAATCAGGCTGGACTGATTGAGGGTTTTCTTTTCCCTCCCCTCATCTGATTCACTTGGCTATAGTACTGAAACACATGAAAATATGAGGTTTTTAATCTGCAGAGTGACTCCCACGTTACCTGATTAAGAATGCTATAGCACAGCAGGAGATTATCATCATTTCTATCTTTCAATGAGGAGTAAATGCTATAATCAGGAAATCTATACCACTGCAAAATCTTAAAAGCATGGAAACAGAGTTCAGTTTTTTGGTGGTGTGTGCATGAAAACAAGATGACAGTGAGGCAGCTACCTACAGCTCACCACTAATGAAAATGTAATAAAGTGCCCATCTAAACTACAGGTTAATGAAGGTAAGTGTCAAGTTAAAATGAGAAGGCTATAGCGTAAATTTAGTGACTTTTGTGATGTCTCTGGTGAAGCATAACTGGTTTTCAGGTGTTTTATCAGAGGTGGTAATTTAAAATGTGCTGTGGTTGGTCCATCACTTAGAGCTAGTCCTATTCACCTTTAGTGAGATAGTAGACCATCGGTTCCAAGTCCCCAGGTATGATTTATGGAAGGGGCAGACATCCTCTCCACTGTAGTAATACATCATTTTCTGCAAAGAAAGATCTGTAGTCATCACATAATGTGTTCCAAAAAGGCATTATTAGATATGCTGACTCATGTAATTTAGACCTGGTTTTGTTCAAAAGATGGAAACTAAAATAAATTAGTTGACTGACAGAGAAGCTGAGCATGAGAGCAAGTTTGCCCACTAGAAATACCATTAAGGTTTCTCTTAACTGAATGGAGAGACACTGAACCATCCCATGTAAATCTTCTCCAGCTGAACAAATCAGCAATGCATGTAAGAGAATTAAAAGCTTTTCATTCCTGTTTCTTTCAGGAAATGCTACAATCCTTTTGTTAAGGAACTTCAATGGACAGGAAAAATCCCAACCTTCTTCAAGTTTAGAGAGAATATGATACTAAAACTTTTCAGTGAATTCCCAGATTCCCTGGCTGTGCACAAGATTCAGGACACAAGGGCTCCTCACAGCCCACTTAGCCTGGCATGTCACAGCTTTCTGAAGAACTCTGATTTAGTTTACAAATTATCCAGGAGAATTCTCTGAGCCAAAAACCAGAACAGAGAGAATGTGAAATAGCTCTGCTCTCTTAAAGTGCCTTAGTTGAAGCTTTTAAAAAGCTTCATAGTCATCTGCACAAATATCCATATTTAGGAAAATGTGGTGGAATGAACTACTGGGATAGAATTATGATCCTGAGGAAGTTGTAAAGAGAGATAAGCAGAAGGAGCAAGACTCACTTTTGGTGATTGACAGAGACTTTTAACAGCTTAAATCTTGATACGAGCACCTCAGCTAAATGCTTGTCACTCACGATGCTTCAAAGGAATGACCTGTCACAACCAGACTAATGCCCAGAATTGGAGAGAAAAAAAGATAAAACTTACTCTTAGAGACGTGCTCTTCATTGTCATCCTGTTGGTATATTATCAGCTAAAACTGGAAATATGTGGGAGGTCTGAATGATGTCTCAGCTGAAGTAGAAACCCGAGGTATCAAGACAGTAATCCATAATCCATAGCAGGGTTCCATCAGGGTGCAACACTCTGGGGATATTTCTCAGGCTGCTCTCCTGTGAGTTCTTTTTAGTTTTATTGTGGAAAGCATTTCAAGGAGAAAACTTACTGTTCTAAACTTTGTATGTGGATTCCTATGACTGGACCTCTGGATTACATTCAGACCTTACACAAACATGTCAAGGGAAGTCATTGCAAGGCAGGAACCCCTTTGCTTCTTTGCCTTGTCTTCTGACCACACCAGAGAAGACTGTAATACACCAGGAGTTCATTCCCTGTCACTTACATCAATTCCTAAGTGGACAAACTCTTTATGCTTGGCATAAGAGACAGGTTAGGTGACTGCTTTGTTTATTCTTAGATATTAGAGGTATTTTGATACTACAATCCATGATTCCATTTAGCAAGCCAAAGACAGGTCTTCTGGCAGCTTCCTACTGCAGTTTTGTAATCTTTCACAGTTGCTTTCTTCATCTTGCTGTTTTACTTGGTGCCATAATTATTTTCTCATTTTTAAATTCACTATTAATTTTAATTAAGCTCAGCTACACTAACTAGTTGAGTTAATCTAGCTTCACTTTTAAACTCACACACACACACACACAGACACACACATATACACCAGTCTTCCTGCTGATGTAGTGTTGGATTGGAAAGTTTTATACAGAGAGGAAGAAAGACTCACATATGTAATGAAATAAGAGGGCTTATAACTGCAGCTGGCTGGGGATTTTTAAATTAAGTTTTCCTATCCAAAAAAGCCAATTAGTTGGGATTTAAAGTTTTCAGAGACCTACATCCTGTTTAATAAAAATTTAATCTGAAGTTTTCTCAAGTGAAAAGCAGAGAATAGTCACTAGCTAATACAAATCAAACCTAGAGGTCAAATCTCATCTACAACAGAGGAAGTACTGAGCATGCTGCATTTGATTATAAGAACAGCCCTGAGTCCACAAAGGCCAGCCTCACAAGTACTTCACTATGAAGTTCCTTGAGTCATCTCATTTTCATTAGATAATCTGGATTTCATTCAGCACTAGGGCAAAAACTTCAAATCTGTGATTTTTTTTCATGTGGCTGAAAGTCTTGTTCTGAGTTATTTATCCATTTTCTTCTATAATTATACTTTTATGGACTAAACAAGTAGATAAAATACATTATTATGATGACTACTTTTATTTTCTGAGATCTCTTGCTCAGAGACTTCAAGTGGTGCTTCAATGTCTGAATAGGTCATAAAGTTTAGCAAGGAAGTTCTAACCTTGTCTGCATCCTGCATATAAACAGGAATATTCTTGTTTAACTCGCAATGCGATCAATGCCAATTAACCACTTCACAAACTGCTGAATCAGAGAATATTTGGATTGCATCAGTCCATTGTTTACTCTTTTACTTTGCTACTTCAGCTTCTCCCCCAAGCCACAAAAATTCTTTTATGCTTGTGCAGTCCCTGTTAGACTTTCCTATTTACAATATTGTGTGAAGAAACAAGGTGTGGCCAAGGTGGACCATATTCACAGTATGTTATCATCCAATATCCTAACAGTTGCTTGCACCAGATGTTTCAGAAGATGATAAAAGACCCTACAGGAAGCAGATGTGAAACAATCTGCTCTGCTCTGCCTAACTCACATGCAGAACTATATCCATAAATTCATCTATATTCTCAGAGCTTGAAAAAAGGGCATATTTCTAGTATCAGCATTTGTTCACATAGGCTCACCAGCCATATCCTGTGAGTTTTTTTCTTTTTAACCTTTTCTCCCAGCTGTTTCTAATGTCCATTCCAGGAAATCACTTTACCTACAAACATATTTTCAGATATTCAGAAGAATATGCAGGTATTGAAAAAAGTTTGAAGAAGCTTTGAACTGTTCTTTTCAACTTTTCTCAAAGAGACCTCCCCAAATGAAAATTAATATCTTATTTGGAAAAACAAAGGAGAGGCAAATTGGTATGATTGTTTGCAGTATTACAGGAAATAATGTTTGTAAACTTAAGCTAACAGATCATTTCAGGTCTTACTCTTCTGAGTGAATCAGGGAAGCTGCATGAATTAAACATTTTAATAAATGTTACAGTGATTCCATGTTTTCCTTTCTATGGCCTCCACTTACTATGGACATAATTCTCTAGGAATTGGTACAGTTGGAATACATCACTGACTATTCTCTTTGGTAAGAGAGGAAATACCTGGATGGCATCTGAATACTCTCAGGACTGCAGGACTCACGTATTCATGTATTCAATTTTATGACCATCTCCAGAGGATAAGACAAAACAGAATCTACTTATTATTTATAGCCTGTTCTAGGTCTTCTATGTTTTCAAGTTTATTGCAGGCTACCTCTTTTTCCCTAACATTATTTGGAGCAGACTCAAAACTGCTCGAACATGAGTTTCGGCATAGACATTTTTGGTTGAGAGACAATTTATATGTGTTTGGATGATATGGAAAATGCCCTTGTGTTTGTGTGTCTTTGAATTATAATACAGATGTTGGTACAATAGTGTCCCCAAGCTTTAAAATGATTTCCCCATTTACACAAACTCACAAACACAGAAAAAGAAAAATACAGCAGTCAGCTTTTTCTAGCCCCCAAATGCATCTCTGTGTTGCAGATTTACATTTATTTGTAGAGACTCTCAGAACTGTCCAAGAAGGGAAGAGTGAGCAGGGGGTGCATTATGAACACTGAGAAAAATGTCAGCATTTCAACCTTAGACCATATTCTGTTGTCATGACAACATGATCTAAAGTGTTCTCTTAAAGAGAAAGATTGCAATGTAAATGAAAAAGAAAAACTCAGTTTATTGAGCAAATTCAGAGGATGTTTTTATGAGATTGTGACATGGATTACAACACATCATCTATTATTATGAAGAGATTTAAAAAAAAAATCCCATGCAGAAAAAATGCTCACTTCACAGAAATGTTGTTGTATAAAAGCCCCACTTATTATTACAAATGAAGTTTACAAACTAGACTTTAAAAGTATTCAAAATAATTTCATGTATTTTCTACCAGCTATTCAGAAAACATATGATGGTTTACTCACTCACTTTCTAGGTAAGCTGCTGATTTAAAGCAGCTTGATTTTTTATGCAACAACAAAGATCTACTAAGTGCTGTAGAAATGCTTAATGTGCCACTGGCCTCCAACCCAGTAATTGCAGTGGTCAAAAGGTAGAAAAGGGGTATATCATTATCCCATTTCAAAGCAGGAGCAGAGGCACAGGGCATGTGAAGCCAGAGGCCCAAAAATCAGATGAAAAGCTTCCTACCGTGTTGGGAATTACATGAAGATTGCTGCAGCCTGGCTATGCAGTTTACAATTCATTCTCATCCGTTCACATACAGAGAGAAATTGGTGACTATTTTCCTTCAAACATTTACTGAGGTTTACAGTTATTAAAGCTTTCATCACTTACTTAAAATGTTAAAATTTTTGTCATTGCTTGGGAGTGTGACTCATGTGTGCCCCAGGGCAGGCACCGGAACAGAACAGCAGCACAGAAACACCGAGGCGGTGCTGGCAGCCCTTGCTCACTGGCCATTGAAATGAATAGATTACATCTCCCACAGCAGCAAAAGAGAATGGATATTTATGCCAATCTAAATGACCTTGTATCACTTAGAGGGAGCTGGAGAATTTCTCCCTGCACCCCTCCCCTCCAAAAAAACCCCAACAAAAATCTTAGCAAATGTCCCCAACTGGCTTTCTTTCCCCATTGCCAGTGTAGTCTGCTGAGAAAAACAAAGAAAAAAAAAAGAAAGAAAAATTATTAACTAATGATTTAGAAAACTTGGATTTGACATTTTTCTTGTCACCACTCAAACAAGATGTTTCTTCATGAATAAATAGAGAAATATGGCCCTAGCCTGCCTCCTGCTTCTGCAAACAGAGGTCTTGACAGCCAAAGGTTCATCTTACCTGGAGCTGACCTCTAGAACTGCGTGCCCTGGCATTTGGTATTACAGTGATTTATGGTAGTTTCTCAGAGTCAGAGGGTCCCAGAAGGGTGGGAAATATCTGAGCGTGGATGAGGAGATGCCATCTGCCCCTTGGAGAGTACAACAAGAGTAAAGCAGGTTTTGGACTGCAGATGTTGTGCTAGTCTTACAGTGTTACATCCTTTCCAGTGGGATTTTGTTAAAAGGAATCATGTAGAAGCAGGGAGAGTTTGACTTTCCTGCAGTGTGACAAGGGCCAAGGGATGGAACACACTGAATACCGCCTGTAGGCAATGTCTTTAGACTGATTGAAGGGGTCCAGCATCTTACAGGGCCAAGTCTCAATGCTTTAAATAAGCTGCAGAATCTAGATTTGAAGTCTGCTAGAGGAGGGCTGAATTCAGCTCTGTTAAAAATGGGTGGTAAGAGCGATTTACTGGAAAAGTCCATTCTAAGAAGATACTACAGCAATTCTGGTATAAAAGATTACTTGTCTTGTCAAAAGCTTACAAGCTATTTGTCATCTCAATGCTCTGCTCCCTACAATGTCAGGTTCTGGAAAGCTGCGAACTCCGAAAAGAAAAGTATCTTGTATGCAGAATTATGGCTTTGCATCTGATTCTAGAAGGTGGTAATTATTGGTCTCCCTGTCTCTTTCAAAAATATGTCTGTGAGTTCTCTGTTATGTGAGATATGAATAAAATGGGATATTGAGACTGCTGTTAGTCACCTTTCCCTTTTCAGTGAAGGGAGCTGCCAGTGAAGCACATTGGGAGTGCTGCCCATCCTGAAAAAAGACAGAATGAGCTTGGAAAAACTCTCTAGATGTTCACCAAAGGGAATTTGCATCAAAGCTTCCTGTGTGTCAGATGTGGCTGATTCTAGACCTCTCAGTCTGGAAACCTTCCTGGTGATACCCTCACTGAAGGTCTGGAATAACATCACATTAGCTCTGGCACTGCTGAGACTTCTCGAGCAGTTTTTAGCAGGAAGCCTGCTGGGCAGCATGACCTCTATACAATAGCAAAGAAAATCACAGGACATTTCTTAATCTTCTTCTGTCAACCAATATGACCTTAACCCAGTTTTGATTTTGTCCTCCAATTCTCTTCCTGAGTAAAGAAGGATGTATTCACTTCTACCCATTGATTACCTTATGCTATGAGGATTATAAACTCCACTATGTGAAAATATTGCTTCACCCATGTTTGCAGCAGCCCACAGGGACTCGGGGGCAGGTGGAGTCTGTATAGGATTACTATAATATAGTAATAATCACATGAAGTGTGTCGCCCCACACATTACTGAGACTAAACACTCGATTCTGAGAAATCTCAGAAAATTCTTATTCAGTGATATATTACTTGCATGAGTTTGGAGTCCAATATCTGATGTTTGAAAATCAAGTTTTCATACTACTTCCTCTTTAGAGGATTTGAGAGGGAACATAAATCAGGATTCATTCCTGGGGCCTACCCATGGTTTTTGACCTAGAAACAAGATTGCAGAGTAAGAACCTGCTCCTCCATCTGGTATATACACTAATAATCCTCCCCACAAGAGCAATTTAGCTAACTGAACTGAATCTATAACATTATTGTCATGGTGGGCCTCTATAGGTGGTCCTCTAGATCACATCAAACACATCCTGGCTTTCAGATGCAAGTGTGAGGTTAGATGAAGCTGGCAGGTAGAAAACCACATCTTTGTATTCATAAATTCAGCCAATTTGATCAGGACTTGCTGAGAAACAACCCCATGATACCATTTTAGAAAGGAAAAGAGATAGAAAACACAGATTCACTATCCTATTTACTAGAGGTTTGAACTTTTAAACATAACTGTGAGAAAAATAAGAGAGAACACAAAATAGACTCAAAATTATCATCTTATCTCTATGTCCACACCTGTGGCTTTGTTGACACAAGGCTACATTACAAGAGATTATCGAAGTGGGAGCTAACCTTCATATCTTTGTAGCATCAAGTGAATGTCAAAGTCATCATCACAAGCACAGCAGATCCTATTTTCTCTGTTAACTGCATCAGTAACATCTTTTCAATATATGTCTCTGAAATGCACTTAGTAAGAAGGAAGATTGTTCATTGGAACAGCAAGGAAAGAAGCACGGAGATACTTTGCTAGAAATAGAGAACTTGATTTATGCCATTGAGATCAATGGAAATTCAGAGAAAAGCCTGAATAAGAAGTGTGGGATTTGATCCTAAATCAGCTTACACAATTTTCAAAAAATTGAGTTTTTAAAATCTGGTGGAAGCTCTAATTATGTTGTCATAAAAATCTCAGCACTGTTGAAATCTTGTTTCTGAAGCTCTCAAAGAGGCATCTATAAAGGACTTCCCCATTTTGTTTGATAATGGACAATATACGAGGTGTCAGATTGGAGAGAACAATCTGGGACACCCCCCTTCCATCACCTCTCTGGCAAATGAAGCCAATAAACAACGGCTGGGCTTTTTAAGTCGAATTAAAGACCAAAGTCTCAAACTCCAACTCTTCACTTAGATAAAGTTACCAGAGATAAGGACAATTTAAAGTATGTGTTTCACACAGTGGTGAAAGACTCCCCTCTCCAAAGATGAAACATGGTTTTAAATGCCTTAATTCATGAGGTACTGTAAGTAAGAGTCTAAAGACAGATATCACAAACATCAGACTTCCTTGTGTACCAGAAACATACAGAACTTCAGAAAGACAGTGTAGAAAATTTCAGGGAGACAAGAAAAATTTTTCACAAGTTCAATGAGAACAGATGTTTTATAGAAATAGTTCAGGTTTAGCAAACTTCTGCCAAAGTCCTGGGAGTTTCCATGAGAAACCCACAGATGTCCTGGCAGCTCACTTGCTGCCTTTTGGCAAAACTGGCCTTCCCAGGCTGCTGCTGGGGACAGCCCATGGACACAACACCTGAAGAACATCTTCCAGTTGATGGCCTCCGGTTGCCATGGCCTTGGGTGGGCACCGTGAGGATCACAGGGTTCTACAAGAAGGCCCACGGGGCAAGGTAGGGAGGCACCTCAGGGTCAGGGCTACTATGTACCCTGCTTCAATTATGAACAGGATAACAGTTATGTTTCCAATTTAAGCATTTCAATGTGCTCAACCTTCCAGTGAAATGGAAATTCTCACTCAAACCGATCTGCACGAAGCCTGCTGGTGTAACTCAGGTCTCTAACATTTAAATTATCACAAAATCTTTATTACTAGTACTTACACCTGTGGCATCAAATACACCACATTTAGAGCAACACAGCATAAATGTAAAATCCATACAGGAGAGGTAACAATGGATGGGTGTTGACTGGTACCTCCAAAGGCTGGCATTACTGTTCTATCAGCAGCCAGGAAATAATTCCTTGCCAAGACTTGCTTTAGTTTGTGAAAAACATTGATGTTCAAATGAAATATTTTCTTCTGTGAATTTTTTTTAAGGAAAGCATGTGTTTCTAGTCTGATTTATCCAAGAAATTCCTTTAAAATTAGAACCAAAGAGAATTTCATATAAGCTTTGTTTTAATGAAATTATATTAGGTAGAAGAATTGTCTGCTGTGAAGAAGGTAATCAGTATTCATTGCCAGCTGCAAGGTGTTGGCTAGGCTGACATGTTGACAATGTGTATTTCCACACATCTTGTTTTAATTTCAAAGCACAAATCTGTAATGTAGAACTGTATATTCCTAAGGCTGCACTATCATTCAAAACTGGCCATGTTTGGTCAGACTAAAATTCTCTCTTGCCCAACATCTCCAGTTTCCCAGCAAAAAACCCCGGGAATTTATTGAACCAAAGCTTTTTTTAGTACACTCTTCCACAGCCGTTGTTTCCTTACCAGAGGCAGTATCCCTGGTTCCTTTGTTACAGCGCAGCCTGGGTGCAGAGTACACCTGTAATTTGGGATACATTGCTATTGCAAACATGAACTCCTCAGACACCATGGGAGGGGAGCCTGGCTGTTCACCCTGCAGCTTACAGTGTATAGACGGCATTTAGAGGTTATATAAATAAGCACAACAAGCCATCCAACTCACTTTAACATTAACTATTTGCATAATAGTCTCTGTATTTTGGCTCACACTCAGCGGGTGATGAAAGTACCAACAACAGCAGGGTGGGGAACATGGAGGAGTTGGAAGTTTTAAAGGAAAAATGTTACATTTTGCTGTAGACCAAGATTTTATAGATATCATTTGTCTATTTGTACTAATATAATTCAAAGAAAAGATTGCTGTAAGTGTACCATGCAGCCAGCCAAGAAGCATGCACAGGGTAAGCCTTACACCTTAATTGCATGGAGCAGAACACCACGGGAGGAAAAGCTTACTGAGAGGAAAAGTAAACAGAGGAAGAAGCAAGAAGCAATTATTGGGGGTATTTATATTATATTACATTACATTATATTATATGGACTGCAATGATCAAACACAAAAGAACTCACAGAATGCCCAACTCGTTTTTAGTAGTGCTCACTGTCTGCCCCAGCAGTGTCTGCTCCTGGGGAAAGGGTGAGTGTCACCACCACATTTTATTCCCAATTGCATACAGCACCACCAGTGCTGGGGATATGCAGTACTAAACATCCTGCCAGGCAGGACCAGGGGCTGTCCAAGAACTGCAGCCTCTCCCAGCAAGGAGAAGGGCTGGGCAAAGCCTTCCTTTGCTATGGGTAACTCCATCTCCTCCACTTTCCTCCTGAATGACTAAGCAGCTACTTGGGCACACCATATGCATGCACTTGTACCTGATGTTGACTCTCTGGAACACAAATCCTGCTCATCTTTTAAGTGCTACCATTTCACAATGTGCCAACATACTTCATTTTTGGTAATAGCACTTCATCTAACACAGTAAGACAAGTGTGCTTGCTCAGTCCCTTGATACTCTCTAAATAACATTAGCAAGAAGCATCATTTGCCAGGAGCACCAGGCTCACCCTCCCTGGTTAGAGGCCAGGCTCCCAAAGGTACTGTGCACAGTGTCCCACTCACTGCTCCAGCTCCACGGCAGGATGGGGGGCAGCAGACAAAGCTACTCTGCCCCCTGGCATGCACTGAGGAGTGAGAGGCCCATGAGGTCCATGCCTTTAGCAGGAGGTCAGTGCAGCAGGTGCCTCCCCTCCTCACTCAAAACCTGATCATGGGGTCCATACAGATCCTGAGCACTATTTCCAGACTCTCTCCTGTTTCCCAGCAGACTCCTCTTGCCCGTGTACCTGCTAACACAGGGTTTGCCCTTTTTATTACAGTTCAGTTCAAAATAAATGTGAAACTCCCCAGTATGTTTGAATTGTGCTCAGCGTATTTTTTATGTGGCAAGGCAGCTGCTCCTTGGCAGTCTCCTTATCTACAGCAGAGATCAATGCAATATTCTACTTACCTGTGATAAGGTGCATCGTCAGGCCATAACAAAACCCATTTTATAAGGGTTATTTCAATGTTATCTAAATATCTAACAGATAAATTAAAATTAAAGAAATTTAGAAAATTAAAGTAACATTTATGCTTCAACAATAAATCTAATATTATATAAACACATAATGCCTTCATAGATTTCATATAATTTATGGATTGCTCTTTGAGCTTTTTTTATTTTGGAAGTGATACCATGCTTAGCTTTGTCTTCTGTTTGCCTAATTTATGTAGCCCTAGCTGCACTACCATATCTAGCATGGTTTATTTTTTTACAACTTGGATGAATAAAATGTAATCAACCAGATGCTCAACAAGTCCCACCCTTTCCAGAAAACACCCTTTTTTGGGGTAGAGAAGAAGTCATTGAACTTATGAAACACAAATCTTAGCACCTTCAGGAAATAGTGTGAAAAACAAACCCCCCACATGTAGAAACTATAGGAAAATGCACTGAGGTGATCTCAGCTCAGGTTTCCACAGTTAACATACATTCTTCAGCACTAAGGAGTGGATGTTCTCAAAAGCTGGAAATGACACATTCTCTTTCCTCTCTTTTTATAGATACTTCTCTACTTCAAATGTTAAATTGATCTTTTTTTTTCTTTTTTCTTTTTTTTTTTTTTTTTTTTTGCTAGTGAAAATGTCAGTGGAAAATTTCACATGCACAGGTGGAGTCAGAGAAGGTAGGGGACTGAGTCAGCCAAGTCTCCAAAATCTGCTAATTCTAGAAGATTCTGATCCTAGAGGATCTGGACAGAAACTCAGTTACCCAGACTAGGAGAGCAACTGGAGGTCAGAAAGAAGGCTGAAGTCAGGGAAGACTTGTGCAGTCCCTCTGTAGCAGGCACAGCCTGTCAGCAGCAGTGGGATGTAATAGCTTTTCTCAGTAACTAACCATCCCCAAACTACTCAGAGATGAGAACCTCGCCAGTTAAATAAGCTAAGGCTTATTAATACATCTATAGAGCAAGGCAGCTTGGAGAACGTGTTGCTTTTGTCTGGTAATTAGGAAAAGCAGTTTGTGTGACTCCAGTGGATTATCAGGGAATGTAAGTCCAGCCCTTTGAAATGTCAACATTGTTCTACCACCCCCCACGTTTTAACAAAGTCACAGATAAAAAAAAAAGGACTAATTAGAATGTTATGAATAGGCAGACATCCAAAGATGATATGTGAGGCATTTCTGTACCAGAACCTGTAATTAATTACTTTGTGCTGGTGTTCATATAGGTGTATTGACAAAAAAAAGATTAACCTGCCTGCTTGGAAATCTTTTCGGGGTCATTATTAAAATTGTTTTTGTTATTTTGACTGACATTTCTCTTTCTCTTAAGTGCATTGTAATTTTGCTCTTAGGAAAAAGGAACTATACAAAATGTTTTCTTTAAAATTTTCAAAGTATTTTCTAATTCTTTCCCCTTCAAAACACATCTCTTGCTCTGTAAGCCTTTTCATAACACAGAAATGAAAAACAGCAAAGATATAAGAGTATTCATAATCCAACACAATATTTCTTTAATATGTTTAATTAATGTGAACAAATTCATCATTTTATTCTGGTTATCAAGATGGTTTGAGCAACACAGGATTTTCACCAAGCATGAAATTTGTGCCATGGCCTACAGAGAGCTCTGTTAGAAACTTACTTTGGATGCTTTTTTTTTGCTACCAGTTATTCCATAAGTTTATTCCCATGCATGTGTGCTGGTTTATACATACACTATTAGAATGATGACGTTGCAACCGGTATCACAAGAGCATTTACATACTGCTCAAACTAATTATTTGGACAGAAATGACAAATTGTTCTTTAAAAAGGAAAATAGCACTGCCAGAGTTTCTAATGTGAAGGAAATACAGTTGAACAATTTCCTATCTCATCTTGTCCCAATAAACTCTCCCAGTCTTCTGAAATATTAATAAAAGAATAATTATTGCCATTTATGGTCAAAATAAAATGCTGTTAATGGCATATTATTTTATGGCAGTTGCTAGTAGTTTCCCTTAGCAATTGCCCATTTATTTGACTTGCACTTGGCACCAGCTTGTTATTTCCCTCAGTATTACAAGAAGGGCACATTTAAAGAGGAAAAAAAATGTCATTGGCATCAAGATTAATCATAAAAACATTGATTTTTCGAATAAAAAGAGAAAAACATTTTTTTGGGAAAATGTGCTGTCTAACACTACACCTGTACAGCCTGAGAGTTTGTCTAACCAGATCAGCATTGGGTATAGAACCCCATTTACTGAACAGATTTCACAGGGAGCTCATGACAACCCTGCCTGGACTCTCCCCAGTGGGATTCCCAAGCCACCGGCCATCAGGGAAGAATGTTTGTGGGGATTATCTGCCAGGGGCAAAATAATGTTTAACTCACAGCAAGACATAAGGGTGTTCCAGTGCATTGACTGGAGCACACACCAAAGGGAGACGACATCCCTGTTCCCTTTGCCTTGTGATTTTGTTCTTTCAATTTTTAACATTCAATGGTAGCTCAGTTCCAACCTTACAGGAAGCAGCACTGGTTACCCATCGAGGTTTTCAGGAGGTGCTGGGACCCATCCACTCATATAAAATTGATTTGATAAAAATACAAGTAAAAAGGGAAGAGATGTAAACCCACAGTGATATCTCTTCGCTTATAAGCTTTTTTTTTTTTGTTGGAATTATGCCTAAATATCCTCCTAAGAAAAAAAACTAACTTGAAATTTCAAAACTGTTAGGTGTTGCTGGGCCTGTTTGTACCTCAGTCCTCAAGCCTTGAAACTTTTTGAATATTTCTTAGCATTATATATAGGAGAAATGTTACATTAATGGACACTCCATCTAGATAATTTTTTCATTTACTTCCTCTAAGAGTAGTCATGGACTTTTTGTTACTAAAAGAACAGGGAAATATAAACTGCATGTATTTCCTCACAATAGTCGAATTGTAGCATTTGTGCAATAATTCCCAGAAAAATAATTTGTAGTTACATGTGACCATGTAAAAAAATCATGCATCGAACATATTATTATAAACCAATATGTTGCTATTTTCCTTTTGGCATTTGCTTAGTGTTTTCTCACACTACAAAGAGAAAAAATTCACAATGATCCTTTGGGTCTGCTTTAAAAGCAGACAGCATTTTCATGCTCTTCACCACTGTAAGGTTTGTAACCCACAGCTAACACGGGTGCATGAGGGGTGCAGGGACTGTCAGGAAATCCCAGCCTGTATCCCATGTTCTCAGAGGAAATTTTGCCAGTACATGGGTCAAAACACACAGATGATTCCTCCTATACAGGATAAGCTTAGAAGAGGGAACATTTCTGGTTTAAACAGACAAGCCACAGAGCAACACCATCACTTTCTGTCTTACTTCTCTCATAGAATGAAGACACAGGCATGAGCGAATGTTCTCCAGGGTAATCTCCTCAGCATGGCTTTGCAAATACAGATTTCTAAGA
Source organism: Motacilla alba alba (assembly GCF_015832195.1). Taxonomy (NCBI): domain Eukaryota; kingdom Metazoa; phylum Chordata; class Aves; order Passeriformes; family Motacillidae; genus Motacilla; species Motacilla alba. The sequence continues at coordinate 9,524,818 of NC_052045.1, read as the reverse complement.
GTAATATACACTCCTCACTCATATGAGTGATTTCAGCAAGACTCCATGACTTCATCATCATTGCCTCACAACTCAGTGGGACATAGCAAGTAAAAAGCCCATCAGTTTTTGATATCATGCAGGTTCACTCCAACATCTCTTCCTAATTTTTAATTCATCCTGCCCTTGAGCACAGCTACTTGCTATTACAGGTAAGGCTGCACAAGCATACGGTGAGTGGAGGCCCAGTGAGCTGGAACATCCTGAACTGATATTCTGCAGAACTGTTTAGCTGTAGGAGTTCAGCAATATATTTTGATAGGCTTGACTGTGCAGCTATAGATCTAGTTTGCTTCCCGCTTGGATATTGTTCATGCTTCAGTTATCACACACAAAATTAGTGATAAGCAATATTAAGCAGAGCGCTCTGTATCTCAGCTCTGCCCAAGAGGGCTGATAACAGACCCTAGTCTCTTTATGCTTTTTGCCTTTACAGGAACCTGAGTGACTGCTTCCCTGGAAGCAGAAGGCAGTAAGTATTCTGAGCTTTATGTTAATGCAATGTCTGTCACATCCCTCTTGCACCTTTACCAGGAGCTTGCAAAGTCTTGGTGGATATCCTAAAATGGAATATCTTTTTGATAGTGCTTTTCCAATAGGGCTGCTATGATGCAGAAATAACTAGTAAGGATATTTTAGCAGCTTGCTATGTATAAAAAATGCATGATCTTCAAAACATGACTGCTGACAGCAATTAGTATGTATTTTTATGTGTAACTGCATTCTTACCTGGCTATTGCAGTATACAGAAATAAGCATTCAGCTTGATGTGTTACAAACCCACAGAATTCTTAATTTAATGTATGTTCAGCCCAGTAAGAACAGTAAAGAATCACATACAACTATCCCATTTTTAACAGCACCTTTATAGTTCACTCTCAGGAGCCTAAATCCTGCCTTATCTTCCCTTGTCCCATTCTATCAGAAGCAGATTTTCTTAGAAAAAACTTAATAAACTATCTCCCATATTGTTTGAGTATGTTATTTGCAGGCTTGAAATTCTTTTTGCCTTCAAATTTTATTCTTGTGACCTGATATTTTCCTTAAAACATCCAGAGGTTATACATGTCCCCACACTGTCCACCCTATGGTACTGGTGTCACCTTATGAACCTCAGCACACAGGCCCTTTCCCTGTAAACAGGCTGCCCTTTTCTTCCTTACAGATTATTCAAGATACATTAGTAAAACTCTGAATTGAAACAGTACATGCAGGAAACTACAAGAAGACATGGATCCCTTGCTCCTTTGCCAATAAAAATACACAAAATGATTCCAAATTTCCCCAAATGCTGCAGCAGGTGACAAAGGCTTTCCTGTTCTTCCACCTTGTGTCTTTAACACTCTTATATATTTTGGCTGTAGGCTTAATATTCCAAACTTCATGTATTATTTGCTGTCATTCCTTAGTATTTTACTATTCAGTTCTGGATTTACTGGGGTCAAAACCTTTTATTTGGAAGGATTTGCTTTCAGCTCTAAAATTATTGGGCATTTCAGAGGGGAAAAATCAAATGTGTATTCAGATAAGAGACTGAAGATAATGAACCAAAGATAAGGAACCACAGGAGAACGACACTCTTTGTATCACTCTGGCATAGACATATTTGATAAAATTGAAGAGGGTATCTGATTAAGATCAATAAGGGGAAAAGATCTTTATGTTACCTACACTTAAACTTCCAGCATGATCTGATAAACCATTTGTCACAGTGTCAAAGGAGTCCCTTTTTCCAAATCCCTACCCTCAATGAAACAATAACATCAAATGGAGGTATTTCCAGTGGTTGCTTTGCATTGGAGCACATCTTGCAAATGAACACAGAACCCCAGTCATTTTGTGGTGCACCTCTCTCTATCCAGCAAATTACAAAGTGCTGAATTCATTTGAGATGTAGAACAAGAGTCTCAGTAGGTGCAGGTATGCTGACTTACTGTAAACAAAGGTCTAGCTCCTGCTAAGAAATGAAAACCATCTAAATCATTCAAATGTACTCTCCAACTCTCATAAAAACATTTAGAGTCATCTGACTGATAAATATGCTAATTAAGTTTGATTGTTCTATTTAATCTTAAAAATTGTCTGGAAACCCTGGAGGATATTTTGTTTGGCATCAAGAGAACAGCAGACTCACATGAATGTCAGACTCCCGTGTGATTGGTTGTCCTGTCCCAGAGCCTCAGGAATCCACTGCACAATTTTGAATTCCTGTACAAGGAAAGATGGACAAAACATTCACATGCTGGATTTACCTACTTCAACTTTGTTTTTACATGCTGTAGCAGTCTCCTCAGCATTTTAGATAAGAGAGTGTGTTAGGTGGGCTATTAGAACAATGTTAGTTAAGAACCACAAGTATAAAATAAACCACTCAAATCTTCCACAATGGCTTAATAAAATGAAACAAAAAAACCCCCTCAAACACCCACTACCAACCACCACCACTTCCCCCCAGAAAAGAAGAAGAATAAAAAATTGTTGGAATGGTCAATATGAGTGTCATTTATTTTTAAGCTTTGGCCACCTTGTAAGCAAGAATCCTCTAATTTTCATCTGGATTAGCATTGGTTCCCAGATGAGAGAACTGCATAGTCACTGTCCTTAAACCAGTGCAGGAATAAGAGCAACTCAAGAGCACCAGGCCCTGGGGGGGGGGGGGGGTCTATTGCCTCGTGAAGACCCCTGGGGTTTCTTAAAAAGAGTCTAATGGGATCCAAAAAAGGGCAACTTTGATTATCCCATGTGGTTTGAAAGATACATCAACCAAACCACAGAGACCATGAATCTGAAAGGCAGCTGACAAATCTAGAAGAGAAGCAGAATTTGCTGAGATTTCAAAGGAAGATTTATATGTCAGATTACTGACTATATTTCAGAAGCTGTCATTTCTAGGAACATCAGTTGGAGATACAATTATTTATTACTACCCATACAGAGCCCCATAGACATTAGGATGTATGTGCAGACATTACAGTCAGCAGCCAAAAAGACACAGAAAGAAGGGAGAGCAGATCTTAATAGCTAATCTGGATACATATCACCTTTGATAGTTTGCTTTACCATCTCAGCTCGCAATTTAATTTTGCTCATGAGTTTCTATGAACTATTCTTGAGAATTTTTTTAATGGGAGTAATGCTATCTCGAGGCAGCTACTAACTTCAATTACAGTAAACATGTTACAAATAAATTCTGATCCTGTTCTTGAGGACCTTCAAGGAACCCTGCTATCCCAAATTCCCTTCTGTCAGCATGGCCTCCTGCTTAGAGCCTCTTAACACCCAAGGCTTCTTTCTTTCTCAGAGAAACAATCATATACATTATTGAACATGCTGTAGCAGATACACTACATTATTTTGTTACCATGCTGCTTAAAAGCATTTAAACAGAATGCTATAAACACATAATAAATATCAATCTTGAAAAGATATTAAAAATTCAAAGAATACTAAATTATCCCGTGTAGGTGAATTAAAGCAAGTATAAATTAATAACCATGAAGGAAGTTGAAATTCTGAAGTTCTGAACAGGTAATTAATATGTTTGAAAACTTCTATAAAACACTGGGAGAACACACAAAGTTTCTAATGCCACAATTTTATCTCATCCTTGCTGAGTACTAGTACACAGTTTTATGCCCAAAAATATATCCAGAAGAGTCCAGAGAGAATTTCTTTTCTGTAGCTGTAACTTTGTTTCACTAATCATAGAATCACAGAATGGTTTGGGTTGGAAGGGACCAGTTTCTGACCCCCTGCCATTGGCAGGGACACCTTCCACAAGCCCCATCCAACCTGGACTAGAACATTTTTACAGGCATGGGGCTTCCACAGCTTCTCTGGGTGCCCTGTGCTGGGCCTCACCAAGTTCAGAGTAAAGAATTTCTTTTTAATAGCTAATTTAAACTCTCCTCTTTCAGTTTAAAACCACTCACCCTGGTCCTATCATTCAGCTCTGCTGCAGGCTGCCGCAACTCTGTAAAAATCACTGCTTCCTCAGTTTCTATTGGACCTTTACAAACAAGAAAAAGGTTTCTCGGACTAGAGGAAGCTCAAACTTCCAAAGTCCAGCTTCTGTTGCTTTAGCAATTCCACGTGCTGGGGTTTCATTCCATTTTCGTTTTGTCCCAAGTCTTAAACTCGCCAATTCCTTGTTGAGGGAGTAATCAAGCAATCAAAAAAAGGGACTCGTCCACTGATGTCTATTGAGAGAGTTGCAGCTAGAAAGCAGGGTCACCTTCTTATTATGGGGTTGGGGCTTTTTGGCAGGTGGGTGTGAGGATGACACTTATGGCAGCACCCCCAGCTCCATCCTCCTGCCACCCTGCCCCACCCCAGACAATCTAAGACACTGAGGTCCAAAGGCAGACATAGGACTCTTATTACCCCAGGTGATACCCCGGATAGGAGAAAAAAGATATTCTTTAGCTCTCTTCTTCAGGGACATTGGTTGCAAGTACAAGAAGCTGTGTGCAAACCTTATTTCTAACCATAACAATTAACTAAGTTAAATATACGGCCTCTTTCAACAAACCTTGCCTTGAACGTTCTTTCAGCTTAAAAAATGGGATCTTTCTCTTCTTCACTGTCGTAATATTTAACACAGGAACAGATTATTAATTTGTGTGCTGCCTAATAAATTATGCTAAACTGACTGGATTAATGCCTTCTGGTAATATTCATTGGCCATGGTGCCTTGTTATCCTACAGCCTGTGCGCTGAAAAGAGCAACCAAAGAATCACAACAACTGCTGTAAATATCTAACCAGTGCATGGGGCAGAAAACATCAGGGCAAGTAAAGGCAATCCAATCTGGCTTTATTTGGGTCTGCAATTACAGTTGTTATGATCAGTAGTGGTTATGAAGTATATATTGGATGTAGATTTCCTATGAATGAATAAAACTCTGTAGCCTTCAAATTAACTAATAGACCCATTTCATTAATCTTTGCTAGTCATCCCAAAAAGTAAATCTCACTGTTCCAAAAATCTAAAGCCTGTGCATTTTCAGCTACATCAACATGCTTTTAAATATTTTTAATTGAAAGTATCTCATAGAAGGTAAAGCAGCATTCATCTTCCTTTGGATGACACAAGGCATATACCGTAATATTTTAACTAATGTTTTATTTAAAGACAGACTTGAAAAGTCTGTGTGAGTAATTGCCAGTTTGTCAGCTGAATCACTTTATCCTTTGGAGGAGCTTTTTGTCATTATATTAGATGATTCCCAATTTCAGTGCAAGCCAATTTATAGGATAAATGTACCTCAGTGTCATGCATTCCATTCTTGAATACTAAAATATTATTTGGGGGGTTGTTTTTACAAAATTGTTATCCTTTCTATCTTTACAGACATGTTACTAAGTGACATATGCATTGAAAACCTGTGTTTTTATGGAAAAAAGAACAAAGATCTCCCTTTTTTATATCTGAAAAATATAAAAAAAATATTGGACAAAGAAGTCTACTCGTTATCTTACTAGTATGAGAAAATATTTATGTATAGTGTCGCGAAGTTTAATCCCACCTGAGAATTTTTATTTATCTTAATGGAACTGTCTGAATGGAAGAGCTGGCAGAACTGGACCCCTTGTGCTCAGAATACAGTATTTACACATCAGATACTACACTTGCACATTGCCAAAAAGCAGGCTATATGAACAGCATTTCTAATCATTGTAAATCAATTCAGGACTATTTTGTCGTTTTAAAATGCTTACGCTCCTTTGAAAGAGAAAGAAATTCTGCTTATGTTTAAGAGACTGGCCTATATTAATCCTCAAAATGTGGCATAAACCCATACATACATTTTTAAACTCTGGAATAAAATCATCTCAAGGATCTTGTTTGAGTCTTTTGGTTTAAGTGGGCAGAAATGCAGAAGATTTATTGGATCAATTAAAATTCTAAGAACTGTATTCCTTGTCAAACTATTTTAATCTGTTTATATCTGGACTGTTCACCTATCTGTGTACAGAAATAAAATGTGTGTGAGACAGACTTGCACAGACATCTGTAGGAAAAACTGCATCTTGAATTTTATGTAGGAGGGAAGCAGTTGGGAGATGAGCAAGAAACATATGAATCATCTTACGACTACAATCTACATCCAACTTCCTCCTCACAGGAAACAAAGTTACCTGACAATTTAGCTAGCAGAGTGGGTTTCTGACAACTTTGTATAAAGCTTATTTGAAGAACCCTTACATTTTTAAATCTCTGTAAGAACATTTTTGCTAAACATATCCAAAGCATTTGATCTGAACAAAATTAAAACTGGAGAATTAAAAAAATGACCCAAAAAGCATATATTTACAATGAAAGCATTAGCTTGCAAATCAGAGCTGTAGTTTGAAACAAAACTTCAGCAGTGTTCCATCTGAGTCTGATTAATTTGGTCACTGTTTCTCAAATCAGCAGAAATGATTTCACACACACCACCCCTTACCTTACCTTCCTACTTTTAAATTCACATGGCTTTGATTTTAAGAAGTCCCAAACTAAAACCTCCTTTCCCATGCTCTTTGGGTGGTACCCACTGAACTGATGAATGAGCAGCTTTTCACACCTTCACGTTTTCAAAGGATCCAGGAAACATTACAGATATTTTGGCAGAAGCTTTGCTTCGACTCTCACACCTGTCCTTTGACCTCCCCCTGCGAGGTGCTGCCTTCCCAGTAAGGAGCAGACTTCCAAGGCTCACATGACCACTGAGAAGCAGGAAAATGCTGTTCCCCTGGAGGCTTGAGCTCTTCCTTGTGAGTCTCTTAGGACTGTGCCTCTGCTTCTCGTTTTGTACACAGCCAAGAGCTACGGTAGCTCAGGCAGGATCCCTTCCAGGGTCAAGGGCATGGCTTCACTAGGAAGGATTTCCATTCTTGCAAATTACTATTGTTTTCTACATTGCATATCTATTTTAATTACATTTTCATTTTTTCCATCACAGTTTTATGCAGTCTTTGATACAAGAAGGACAAACAAGTGTTACTGAAGGAATACCTGCACAAGTAATCCAGTTCTTATAGCAAAATGAACCTACAGATTGGCTCTGGAGGCTAAGAATGGAATAGCTCTCCCATGCCAGCTCTCTGACACAGCTTGTGACAGAGTCTGCCCAATGATTTTTAGGTGTTTACTCATTATCAAGGAATTTGTTTCCCATGACTCCGTGCTTACATTAGACACAGAAATACTGTATTTATATTTAGGGAAGTTGAATTTTTCAACCTGAAAAGAGGCCAAACAGTGTTTACAAATGTGCTAAAATCTTCTTTCAAAGGGTGTTATGCACTTTTGAAAACAGGCCTCTTCAGTTAGAAATATATTTGTATTTAACAGAAAACAAAGCCTGAAAAATTTTAACTTGAGGGCCCAGAATTCTGATATTCTCAGAAAAACAGCAAGGCTTGATCAAAGGCATGAATTGAAGGAGTCTCTGGTTCTCTCTCTTTAGGAAGACAGGCAAGAAAAGAACAGTAAAAACAGCAGAGCAGCACACACTCTCACTTTCAGTCAAATGGAATACTTAAATGACGCAAATGGGGGAAAAGTGTTAAAAAGCATTATTCCACATTTTTAAGGCCCCCCTTCCAACTATTACATTTAATAAATTCTTAAGAAATAGATTTTTTTTAAAATAATCCCCTTAAAAAAAGAGCTATGTAACCAAATCTACTCAAAAAGCATTTTTGGTAATGTTCAAATGCTCACTTCTTCCTTGGGTAATGGCAGGCATACTAACAAGCTTTTTCACTCATTCCTCTGAATTTCTGTTTGTCAGCTCAGTTCTGGACTTATGCTGACAACAGCAATATTGTTACATTTCTACCTAGTGTAGGTCCAAGCTGCAAACATCAAACGAATATTGATTTTCTTTTTACAACTGAGAAAGCTTTAACAGACACAGCAGTACTAATTCCTGGTAGATAAAGCTGAATTTAGGACCAAAAGTACTGTTGTGTTATCATTGTCAGCAGTGCTGGGAATGAGAACTGGAGAAGAGCTGAATAGGCAAGTGGTTCACAGTATTCATTCATGTGCATACATGGATTGAAATAATTTGGGCAGCAACTAAAGTGAAATCTTTTTCAGAGAGTTCCTACATCTCAAACACTCACCAAAATGATGTTTGGCAGGCAGATCTATCTAGTAGGAGCAAATGAGAACTGGAATTAGGGTGCAGACCAGATGAATGCATTTTCATTGACTGTTCATCTCAAAACAAATGAAGTCATTCAATACAGATTCAGAAATTCTGGTCATACCAGTACTTCATAAAAAAAGCTTTTATTCTTTGTGGTTTGTGAAAGAAAGTTAGAATTCCCACAAAACCTTACCTTTGTTTTATATATAAAGAAATTCTAAAAATCAAAGGAAAGAAACCCCCAGCTAGAAGCACTCCAAAACTTCTATTTCATCCCAGCCACAGACATTGTTTAATGGAACTGCAAGAAGATTTATGCAAATGTTTTAGGCAGCACAGCTCCACTGTGTACCAGGCCTCCACAGACTTTTTATGCAACTCCTTGGGGATGCGTGTTCTTTTGTACCATCTGCTCCAGGCTCCAGAGAGGAGCTAAACAAGAACTCTTTGGTTCTGAGACTTACCCAGCTCCTGTAGGGAGCACATAAGAAGAAAAATCATAAAACTTACGCTGAGATTAGAGGGAGAAAAAAGAAATAGAGGTGGGTGGGGGAACAAGGATACATATGCTTGAAAATATTGTAGCTTTACTGATTTAAAAAGGAATTGTAATTGTTGCTAATGACTTGATGTGACATGCTGAAACAAAATATGTGAAATGTCCTCTGATGTCACATAACCAAATTGCCATTTAGTCACACAAGCAGCCTTGTTTTCAGTGCAGCTGTGCAGTTTCATTCCTCACTCATATCAGTTGCATTTACAGGTACTAAGTCATACAAATAATGACATGAAATACATAATATATTTTTATCATTCTTACTATAAAGCTGTAGATTAATGTTGGAAGTTGAACAAATAAAATGTAATAAAGAGCATATGTGCAAAACTCTGCAAATTAGTCCCCTAGTACTTGTCTATGGCACTTCACAAATATTTTGAGATACTGGAATGGAAGACATACTTTTATTATTAAAATTTTAGGATGAATTACAGTGAAAATGTACTAGGAAATTTTACTATAAAGCAGTATCTCTGTGACTGAAGCACTGTCTAACACTGAAACAATCCAGCATTGCACTGTAGCACTGCTCCAACCAGATACAGAGCACCAGGCTGGACCTTCTGCATTGAGTTTTACATGCAAAAATACTGTCTTCTGACTGGCACACGTCTCTGCATCTGTGTAACTTACTGTGGTTTTAGTAGAATTAGAGATCTTGAGTTTTCCTCTTACTTTATTGCTCATAAGCACAGTTTGGGTCTGTATCATACCTAACTTTTAACATGGGTAGAGTATTCCCATCCATCCAAAAGGTGTTTGAGATTTAAAGCTTGTTTTATGAGAGTATGGGAAATCCAGGAGAGGAACAAAAAACAAGGAAGGTCCTTCAGTATTTGGCTGTCACTGACCTGTACAACACAAGTGGGTCAAGACACACTCGGTAAATTTAGCCATATATATATATATATATATATATATATACACACACATACATATACATATCCTTGTTGGCACTCCATTTTTCACTCTGCCCATTCAGATAATGAATAGAATAGTCCTGTGATAATAACCACATATTTGTCACTGAAATACAGGGAAAATTTCAATGGCTGCAAAGAACAGCCCCCATTGCTGACTTCAGCAGAAACCAATGGCTTTTGACAGCTTCAGCAGAGTCAGGATGAGATTTTGACCATACGATAATATTCAACACCAAACAGTAATATTTCCTAAGCAAAGTTTTTACCCATAAATCTAGTGTCTTTCCCGCTCACAGGAATAATCCAGGAGTTTCATATAATCTATTTTTCTGAGGATGTGATGGTAGAACCAAGCCTCAGTGCTTTAGGAGCTCACTGCTTTCCTCCACCAGCAGCACTGCTGAGAATAGCCCAGATCACCAACTGCAGGGCCAGCAAGTGGCTGGGAGTGAACGAGAAATGTCTTCTGTCTCCTGTCTCTTCCCTAAGTACCAGAAAATAACTCGTACACAGATGCTCCTAACAAAAATCTGTGGTTTGGGATTTAGCTGTTGCTGTCCCATCAAAGAAAAAGTGTTCAAATATTTAGTGGTCTCTGACAGTAGCAACACCTGAACACACAGGCATTATTGCAAATTACTTGGGAAAAAAATTAATTGTCTTTCTAATAAAAAATTAAATTGCAATTACCAGTCATTTTCAGTCAAGGAACCAACTGCTCCTATTTGCAGTAAGATTGCATTATTGTCATTTTGAAATTATATTGGAAGGTCAAATGTGAGAATCTGAAGTGTAATCTTGCAGATGCTCCCACAGATGTCAAAACAACCCTTCATTGTTCAAATTCTCATGAAACCTATGAAACCCATCATCTTCAGATCCCACCCAGAAATTACTATCTTCTTTATGTTTCCTCCATAAAAAAAGGTATTTAATCTTAAAAGAACCAAAATCTGATTGAGGGAAAATGAAAAAAAATATACAAATGAACCTTGGCTCATTCTTTCCCAACGTGTCAGTTCAGTAGCTGATGGTTACTTTCCACTGGAGTTTCAAGCAGCAGAGATTGGGTAGAAAAAAATTACTTCTAATATAGAAGGGCCTCCAAAAGTGCAGAAAACACTGATCAACTGCCACTCAGGAAATCTGAGTATTGAAAATCTCAAATTATGTGACACTAAAGACAAATAATCTTTCTGTATATTTAGACAGGTTTTAGTACCACAGGAGGTGCCAGATGTAATATATAGTATGCAGGATTTTGGCCAATGAAAGTTTTAGTCTGCAAGGAATTTCAGGATGTGAACTTTTGGAGGGTCCAAAATGGAGGGAATATAAGTAATGAAGAAAAATTCAAAAATAACAGTCAACAATACCAAAACAAGTTACCCAAATTTTAGTGAAAACACTTCATTTTAAGCTGCTGGCATTCTTAATTTCAAAATACTGTTTTTTGAAACTGAGCTGTTCACTTTGTATGCATCCAATGAAGAAATCAAAAGGTCAGCATCAGAATGGTATTTTAATAACTTAGATTTTGACAAAATGCCAAATTTCCTCCTGGGCTTTTGTGTTCATTGACACTGGTAATGTACTTCAAACATCTACTGCATATTCCAATGTTCTCAAAATATTTTTTCCACCTATAATTTTGAGCGTGCCAGTTGCATATTTTAGTTGCTTAATTATTCCTTAGGACCAGAAGCAAGGCTTGTAGGGCGACATCCCAGTTCCGTAAAGCAGCAGAACAATTTTAATGGCAAAGGTTTCCCTGTCATTAACTGTCTTGGGTGGGAGATGCCCTCCAAGACTTGACCTAAAACCAGAACTTCCCTTCCTTAAATCAAAAATTCCAAACAATATGTTAGCCCTCACACGCAGGTGCAGGTCAGTCAGCCTGACATTAATCTAGCAACTGCTCCATCCATTTTCTGCAGACTCGGAAATATTCTGGCAATGCCATTGCTTTACCACACACAAGTTCAGTGAGTACAAGTGGCAAACAACCAGCATATGTTGCAGTTATTGTTTAATTATAACACTTAAAGAATAATTAAAACACTATTCCCACTTGATAACTTTTCTCCTGTCATCTGACATTAAATGTCCCAGGGCCCTGGTCTTCAGCCACTCAGAGAGGATGTGGTTTGTGTGCCTTTGCATTCTTACCCATGAGTCTTTTGTGAACTGGGTTATCAATAGCAACAGTATTAATAAAAGTCATTTAAAAAAATTGGAAAATGGGTTATTTGAAGAACAGGCTTTAAACTTTAAAGGCTGATCTCAAAGAGCAGAAGTTTGGGCAACAGTGCCCAGAGTCAAAGTAGTAAAGGCAGAATTTAACTCCCGAAAGGTTATTTACTCGTAGCTGCATTTCTTTCTCCTATAAATCCATATGATTTTGGTCATAGTCCAGTCTAAGCTTGTCACTATTTCTTTGTCTCATGAATTCTTTAATTTGGATTAATGTCAGGCATTGCTGCCAGCACAGAGGATAGTAATGACATAGTTAATGTACACAGCAAACAGAATTTAGGCAAAGAAGGAAGTTTTACTGGTCTGTCTGTTTCCAGTTTATCACATTACCAAGCTGTAAAAGGTTGCCCTAAGCAGTAGACACTCTAGTTCTAATTTAATCAGTAGAAGCAGTATCACACAATTTCTTTTGCTCCCATTATCCCTTATATGATAAAAATAAGACCAAAAGAAAAGGAGAAAGAAAGGAAAAAAACCAAATTCATTATGTAGAGGTGGGGTAACTAGAAGTTGAAAAGACTGAAGAGGAAAAAATTATATTAGGGAATATAAATTAGTATATTAAAGGTCAAAGGCAGACCCAACAAATGCTGTAGCATGCCCTGGAAAGAAAGAAGCGAGGGGGTTTGACTGAGGAAAAACTGGTATGCAAGAGAATCCCAGCAAAGTCCAATCATCATTTTCTAATGACACTGAAATTTTGGTCAAAAACTTCATGGCCAGACATGGTCAGAGAAGGAACAATATCTCTATAATGACAATGAAGGCGCCATTATTTAGGTCAAATCACTGTCCTGGGGAAAGGAAACACTGTGGAACCTATACTTGTAGACTAATACTCAAAGTTGAAAAGAAAGCATTTTAAATGCTTCATCAGAAGAAGCAGTAAACTGATGTCATACAAGTCAAATCACAGGAAAATCACTAAGATGAGGAATCATATAATTAAGAGAATGCTTAATTAGTGCATTTCATGAATAACAAGGCATGTCTGCAATGACAGCCCAAGGCAAACGACATCTCCTGACACGAGGGTAGCCACTGCTCACTGATGCATGGATGGCCATATGCTATATGGGGCAAAACCCACAGAAGGAGCTTAGGTGAGCGACAGCTTCTCGCCCAACATTATTATCTTCCAGTCATCAGCAGCACAGTAAGACCACCCTGTTATCAAAAATCAGAAGGAGAAGGTACCATCTTCCCAATGAGAGCTGAGCACTTGCCTGCAGCTATGCAGGACTGCTAAGGTGCAGCCACAGGCTATGGCCAGATGTAAATTCAAGGGCCAAAAAATAGCACAAAAAATAGACTATAAGATCATGTATATACAGCATGCACATGGTCTTTGATACAACTCTCCCTGTAACCTTTATTGCCCTGATGAGGCACAGCGTGACGGGTGCAGTGTCTCTGTAGGTGTTAAAAGACTAATTACATCAATATGCTACATTAATTTGGTTTGTGATGGAAGGAGACTAATACATGAGAAGTAGCAATGTGCACTTTGATGAATCAGTTGCTGGGAATGAGACTAATATTTTTCAGTGGACAAGTAATTTTATTCCATTTTAAGAAGATGTAGAAATTAATGATGGAAAATACCTTGTTCTTCTTTGATGAGAGGCAAAGGATGTACATTCCTGACCAGCAAGACTAAAATTAGCTGAAGCATTTCTTTCTAGATCAGCTGAAATGGAGAGACAAACTTAATTCTGAAATTTTGTTTGCAGAACCTTAGCCTCCAAAACATACCAGTGCCTGATTACAATATAACCCAGTATTTTATTTCTCAGGAACTGCCAAACTGAGAATGGGATACTATGATAAAAAATATACATCAGTTTTATCTCCTTCTGGGGGCAGAAGTGTTCATTTGAGTTTTAAATTATTTTCTAAAGATAGACAAAAAAGCCACCTACCAGAACAAAAGCCACAGTCACAGTTAGATCAAGAATTTCATTGTTATCCTACCCACCTACCCACCAGAAATCTCCTGAAATGGAGCTTTCCACTGGACCATGATGATAGCAGGAACACATGTGATAAACTAAGACAAGCATAAAATCCAGATGTTTTCTGTAACTGAAAAGCAAATTCATTACTAGATTTTGACCATTCACAGTTCATATCTCTTGGGAAAACTTTCCTAGCCACCTTAAAGTAATCAGTTATTGCATATATATACATTTAAGTTGTCTAGAGTACAGGAAAATGAGTTATGAAGGGACATGCAAAGTTCATCCTCACACTACTGAAGTTATGTCTCAAACCCTGATTCAGGCTCATCCAGGGAAGGATTTCACAATTCATGCTATTTGATGCTACTCATTGCTAGTAATGGAATAAAACCACACGCATTTAGGAAAGGTTATGTTTAATATTTTGGTATTTGGTAAACCAGTCAGAAATCATTAACTCATTTGCTCATGAATACTTCTCTACTGTGAGTTCTATTTTAAACTTGACTGCATTAGGACTTATTTTTAGTTCAGTTTTATTTCTGTGGAGAGTATAAGAAGCAGAACATTTTATCTTCTGTTCATAAAGGAGATATTAATCATCCCATTCTAAAAAGGTGGAGCACTTTTAGCTCTAGTTCTTTCGCAATCAATTTGATCTAGCCTAAAAAACGGCCTTATCCTGCTCCTAAACTGGCTTTCTTTATCTAACTCAGAGCATCACAAACGTTCAGCAATCTGCTTGCAGCAGAAGAAATGAGGTTATTTTTCTACTCTAATTAATGCTCTGCTGTAGAAAATGGGAAAAATAATATAAAAAGGCAGGATTGGCATTATATTTGAATAACCCACTTGCAAAGGGATCAGCTGTCACTCTTCACTCGCAAGCCATGGAACTAGATGGGCCTTAGGGTCCCCTCCAACCCAGACAATTCCATGATTCTCTGAGTCTGTGTCCCAGCTTACTACAACAGATCCCTCAGGCTCAGTTTTTCTCCAGGCCTTATGCCCATCTGCTCCTACGAGCATTCAAGTGACACCAGGAAATTACTCTGGACATTCAAAGGAGAGCTCCTTGCTGAACTTGGAGCTCCAGAGCCTGAGACTGACCAATAAATATCAGTCATGGTAGTTTCATGAGAAAATTTCATTCTCCTTTGAGTGTGACTGGAATATTTAATCTGGCCTTCGATGCTTTCGAAATGAGGCTAATCAATGACTTATTGCCATCAACAACAGAAAATCATCTTGTGGCAGCCAGTGCCTACATCAGAGATAAAATCAGAAATTTACATTTGTTTTTATTTTGACACTGATTGCACTTACACATGCTAATTATCAGAATAACAATTTTTTTTCACATAACAGAAGGTAGAGAGTATCAAGATATGTGGGGAGAAAAAACTCTGGAAGTAATAACCATTTGATAGAATGCACAATTTTTTCAGAAAAATTACTGAAGTAGAGGGCTCCCTTTATATAATTATAAAATTATTGTTGGTATGACTGATTTAATTTGAATAGCATTCCCTGGGGAAATATACTGTGCTATCAACTTGAAATGATTATGATTATTTGGCCTTCAGCAGTAGTGGGATAAGTCAGCAGCAGAGCTGGATGGCAGTATGCCCACAGCTACACCTAATGAAATGAAGCACATCTGTGGCTCTGACAGGAGGAAATACCAGGGAACGAACTCATCTCAGAGCAACTCACTCCACGCCTGATGCCAGCAGTCTCCAAGCACCCACAGGCAATACCCCAAGGTCCTTATTCAGCTTTTACTCAGAATTTAAGGAATTTTGAATCACAGAGTGAAAACCAAGAGGGGAAGATGTTACACTAAAAAATATTAATATAAAGAGATGGCTAACTTCGCCTTCTTCAGTTTGGCAGAAGATGCTGAGAGGTGTCTTCTGTGACCTAGATGCAAGAGCATGAGGTGGTCCTCAGTAAATTCTTTCTCCTTACAGAAATGGTCAAATACAAAAACTGATATTTTGGTGATAAGTTAAACAGCATGGAACTTCATCAAACTGGCAATAACTGCTTTATTTCGAGCAGTTTTCCTAGGATCAGCAGGCTAATTTTATACCCTGCAACATTTGTGGGGGAAGCCTTAGCAATGTCTTCGTCTGACGTGAGAGGAGAACAGCCCCAGAGAACTGGTTCTTGGAGGACTTCTGCTCCACTGAACAAGCCCTCTATGGTAACTTCGAATAATATGGTTTTTTAAACTGCATTGACAGGTTGCACAGTGTTTCTCTGCTGCTCTTGACTAACAATCTAGCAAGCACATGAAAAGGCAAACCTCTGCCTTTGTCAGCTTTGCTGGCACTCTGCTGAGGGAGATCAAAGCAGGCGCTTTGAAGGAAGGAGAGTGAGGATGTAGCCAAATGGTGGTTTGAGACAAAGGAGCAGCCTGCTTGAGGTCATAGACGGAAGGAAAAAGCCTGATAGAGAAAGGAAAAAAGAATTTCTAAACATATGTTGTGCAAAAATACACAATTTGCCATCCTTCTCCATGGAGACTAAGCTAGACTCTGCTTTCACAATTCATTTGGACTGCAAGAGTGAAGAGCTGCCTGTTCAGAGGCTCTGAACCATTGCTGCCCTTGATTTTGTTAATGGCAGCAAACTGGGGAGCAGCATGGACTCCTTGTTGACTGCTGTCTCTATAAAATGCAAGTTCCTCAGAGGAAAAGGAAATAATGCCAGAAAAAGTAAATAGCTTGCTTTCCATGTAAAAGCAGAATAATGTTCTGACCACAGTAAGCAGTTTTTCCTCCTTCCATGCAAGGCAAAAGAGGTCTGTGCAAAAATAATCCCCTCTGTCATAGGATAAAAGCTATACATAGTCTAAGAATGACTTAAGCTTCCTGGGGACCTTACGCTGGGACATAAAATGATGTATTCAACTTCTGCTGGACCTGTGCTGTGGCCAGCTTCCCTGGGGCTCTTAGGAAGCATCCAGACCAATACATTAGCTGCTTATTGTTCAGCTTTTCCATTTTCAGATATCTGGTTCCCAGTTATCCTCTCCTGGAATGAGGTGCTGCTAAGACACACAATGCAAAGCACAAAACATAATTGGGATGGGTAGAGCAATCCGATTAAAATGAGAAATCTGCCTGAGTGGGAGCAGAAGTCAAGAAATGAAAAAAATTATAAAAAAAGTGGAAACCCAAATAATTCTCATAAAATAATTTGATTTTTCTCTAATCTCCTGTTTCCAATAGCACCAAAACCAGAAAAAACACCTTTTTTAATATTCTTCTGGTTGGAAAGGGGGTAAAACCAATGCAATATTAATAACAGACACTTTATTAACTTTACAGAGGTCCATAAGTGGTTCTGAGAACACACAAAAACCAAACAAAATATACCATCTGTCCTCAAGCTCTACAGAAGCTGGTGCCTGCAGTTCAGGCAAAGGTGGGTGTAGTACAGTACCCATTGGCAAGGAAACTCTGCAGGAAAGACTGAAAAAAGAATGTTTTATTGGAGGTAATGAGAAGTATTTATTTTCCAGCAAGTATTTCTTTTCCAGAAGGAGGGAATAACAAAAAAAGCTCTGAAGGCAGAGGTTGGAGAAGGATTAAGTAGGGAAGATCAGAATTTCTCCAGAAAGTTCTTATCTATAGCTAATATAAACAGACACATCATTAAATCTGCTAGAGTAAGAACCTATAGAACTAAACAAATTCACCAATGTGTAACATTTCAAACCCCAGTCCATTGTTCATATGTGGTTTCCATCCAATCCTGTTTTCTGCGTCACCTGTCCTTTGTAGTACCCCGGACATCAATGTTGTTGCCAGCAGGGCACGAAGTGCATTTCACAGCACAGGCATAATGCCATGGCATGACTTAGCCAAGACTTAGCCCACCTCAGAAATGATAAGGATATCTTGAAATATCTGAGGGGAAAATCCAAGAACTCCCTTTATTCTCCAGAGAAGTACTGAGGATGTATTTCCTTGACTTGTCAAATCGGCATGTTTTGGCTGTGGCAGTTCCACAAATTCCACAGGTTAAAAATCTACAAAAGAAGCAACTGGTTCACCAAACCTCCCTTCTGATAGGGCATATGAGCTGCTCTTCTACATACATACAGTGCTGCAGCCCAGAACAAGTCTTTACTCTGTTCAGGTGAAATTTCCCTAACTCAACATTCCTCTTTCCATATGAATAAAAAATTTCAAAGGCTCTTGCAAATTTTTGCTCTCTTTGCTACAGAGGATTCTGGAAGACTTTCCACTGAAACACTAGATGCTCTTTTTTGGAGTTAAATAGAATTTTTAATGTAATATTAGACTGCTTTATGTATTTTTAGACAGATTTATTTAGCTTGATGTAGTGCCATTTCTTCTAGACTTTGTTTTCAAAAATTCCTCTCAAAGCAATTTATTTTATTTTAAAGGAAGCAGTAACATTGTTATGGAGGAAAAAATGTAGATAGTTTTCTTATTATGAACTGTTTTTAACTGCAAATTTAAGGATATATTTATAAAGGCTTATACACTTAGGAGGTGAAAGCTTGGCTAAAATATAAAATCCTTTTAAGCAGCTTGGCTTTTATAGCATGCTACAAATTCATGAAGAAAGGAATACAGGAGGATTGTAAAATTTCATGCCTGACACTTGCATGTTATCTTTGGGAATCCAGCCTGAATAAGGAAAGCATAAAAGGAAAATATAAGCTTGCATAGCTCCAATGTGGTATCATAAATCAGAAATTCTGGATTGAAGGAAACCAAGATCAGTAAGACAGGTGTCTCAGCATTTGACACATGTGTCCATATAAAAACAAGTAAATTATTTCAGATGTGGTATTTATTGCAAAGAATGCAATTTGGGATTAAAACTAAATTCAGTAGTACATATATGGTGATCAGTAACGCTCATATGCGTAGCTAAATACAGACATAGAAAAGATAATTAAGATGTAGCATCTCTATTTATAGAACAAAGGTGAAGCAGATTCATTGTCTTTAAATGTGAAGGTTGGAGTAAGCACAAGGTGATATTAGGTGAAGTGAGAGCAGATATAACTTATTACAAAGATGTGATCTTTTTCAATAAAATTAATATGTGAAATACAAGAAAAACAAACTGATAAAACAAAAGGACAAAAGCTACAATGCAGGAAGTGAAGAACAAAAGAATATGTTGTAAGCCATTGGGATATGCATTTTTGCTAAACAAGTAAATGAAAATGATTGAAGAGATAAAAAAATCTATAGAAACCCAAGACAAAATAACAGGAGTTTTGGTAATAAAAGTGTTTTTCCTTTAAATGAACTACTTGCAATAAAACTATGAGCCACTCTTTCATAGTAAAACAATGCAACAGCTACCATTATTTCACAGCTGTTGAGGCAGTCTGAAATGTTCAGGAAGGTCCACTTTTTACTATTGATAATTAAGGATATTTAAAGTAACACATATTCTGAAAAAAACAGCTATTCTGAAAGAAAGAGGTAAAGAAATTTAATTGTCAATTATCTCAAATTCCTTACTATAATATTAGTAATCAGATAAATTTAAATTATTTCAATGACTTAATTTACATTTCAAAACATTAAAACTGTAGAGCAGCGCTTTTTCAATCTGATATTAGGATTAACTTTTTGAAATACCCCTGGAGAAAACTTGTAGGCTTTTTTTTTTCAGCATGGCACAGTCATATCCAGTTTTCTATAGAACAGTCAGGAAAGATGTGGCAAAAATACCTCAAGATATTTTAGAACTGAGAAATCAGACTGCTTTCTACTTTTAATTGATTTACAAAGAGCTGTAGAATGGCAGTGAAAACTCCTCATTGCAGCTTGCTCAGAGTGTCTCCACTATGCACTACTTGGAATTCTTTTTTCAAGAAGAAGGCTGATGCTGGGCTGACAGGGAGCATTCAGCTCTCCCTCTTTCACAATCCATGGCCTCTCTTCAGAGAAATTTCCTTCTTCAAATATGAGTGGGTTTTGCTTACCACAGAAATTCCATTTGGATTTTTTGTTACATGGACAAACTTGATATGGATATTACTGATCAGCAAGAATTAAAGTGATGGGTTTATGTGCTGAGGTTAACAAGGATGCTTTTAGTATGAACTTGCTGTCAGGGAGGGAAAGGCGGGCACAGCAAGCTATCAGTGATTGCTTAATATTTGCTAACAGAGACAAATAACTTCAAGAAAACACATTAGATATGACTATGAAGTGATGAATCAACAGCAATCTTGTCATTTAGATGTAAAACACAAAAAATAATTGAAATGCACCGTTAATATTCCTTGCTCTAGTGAGCTGACCTTCTGCATACTGGTGATACAGTTCACACATGGAAAAGAGATGCATTGAAATGGAATCAGTCAATGCTGCTGGAATGAGGAAGGTTTTGCTGACTTCAAACTACAGACAGACACAAGAAACTGCAATGGGAAATTTGTTCTGGCCTTCCATCTGACCATGAAGCAACTGAGTGTAAGAACATTATGATAAGGTGAAAGAAAAATATGAGACTGCATAAAATGCAAATAAAACAGAAAAACAGAGATACAAAGGATAAAAATACACAAAATGTGACTCTGAAGATTTTTTCAGTCTCCTTTTGGACGTACCATATTGGTTGGGTAGTTCGATTTTTTTCACATTCCTTTGATGGTTTTCCAGGCTAGCTGCCCTTTTACAGTATGTGAAGTTGTATCATCATCACACACCACCATATATGCTGTTCCTGCATGAACAATGAGACTGCATTGCAGAATGAATGAAAAAAGGTGTTGTGTTTCTCTTCTTCCAAAAAACAAACATCAGAAAAGCTAGACTTTGCTTTTATATAACTGTAATTCACTGCCCTTCCTCTCTCATTTTCTAAGAGATTTGGAGAACTCAGCAATGGCCACTTAAATTACTTTTATGCCATTTATATCATACTAGCCATCAACAGAAAGGTACTTGATCTAAAATTCATAATGCTGAAACTGGTTTTCCCCTACTTTTCTCTTCTTAGTACTTTCCTTTATCAAAATAAGCTGTTTAAATACAGCCAGGATGTCCCCTGTCCTTTCCTTGAATAGACCCCCAGGTCAAAAATGTCTCTTTTTAGGACCAGTGTGCATCTGTGGAAAATTTCCATTGGTGCTTTTAGGCTTTGCATATATAGCTGATAGAGTAGTTCAGATTTTCCAATATCCAGGACACTGTTCATGAAAAAAGGACAAGTTGTAACTTTCAGATAGCTCAGCCTTACAAAGTGCTGTGACACACTGTGCAAACATGATTTTAAGGCTTTCAGGACTAGGAAAACTGGCAGCCAGCTCCTTTTGCAAACACAGAACTTAAACAAACAAAAGTGCAAAATAGGCCCTGATGAGAAATGAAATCTTTTGAGTTCAAGCAATTTGAGATACTGAACTATTTGGAAGGAGGTTTGCAAGCCTGGTTGAGCATCTAAAATAACACTATTAGCAAAGATCATGTATTTGATGATTTTCAACTTCAAGATGCTCAAAACACCCATTCACTATAGTTTCATGTTTTTCTCTCTCTAGCTACTGATGACTGTTTAAATTATCGTGCAACAATATACACTGGAATTGTGTGGTTAGTTCAAAAAAGAGGAAGAATAACTTAATTTTTACATTGTGGCATCTTTGTTTATATTTAATGTATAATGTAGATTGGGTATTTTGATAAGGAAGCTGGAGAACAGACTTGGGAGGGGAAAAAACAACAATCAAACATACAGATGGACAACAGAAAACATTAGGAACTACTGCAAGTAAGAGATATGGAATAGGACCAGATGACCTGGCCCTGAACAAGAGGATGTAACTAGGGCACTGCTGAGTTATGGCCCTGTCAGAACATATTTTGCACAGAACTGGGCTACCCATTTCTGAGTAGATAGATGGTGTCTTCACTGTATTATTGAATCATATTACAATAACACTTTGATAAAGTTACAATCATAAAAGATGCCAAAATGTGCAAATGGAGATAGAGATTAAAAGTTAAATTGAGTTTACTCAATCAGTACAAAAACCTGAGAATACAAAGGTCTGCAAAATGAAGGCAGAATCATTCACAGAGTTTGTCAAATCACAAGAAAAGACATCACAGAAATACACAAGGTATAGCTTGGGAGGTTGCAGGTGGGCAAGCTGAAGAGGAGTTTCAAGTTTTAGTAAAGCAGGAAGGTTAGAGAAACTGAGAAATCAATGCTCCCAGTGGCATAGCAGGGATTTACACATTTCAGTTTTATTAATGCTAATGGGATTTATGTTCACCACTACCTCATACATCAAGAGAAGAATTAGCAGCCAGGCCTATCTTGTTCAGAAAAGGAGGGGATTAGCTCTATGTTTCTGCCTCGCGGTACAAGTCTTACAAGCCTCACATCTTGGGAAATTACCCACAGCTATAAAATACGGAGATTACTGCTCCAGAAAGAGTCCAGGAGAAATTCCAAATGGCCAAAGTCAATTTGAGAGGCCTGGGGTATCCGTGGGAAGAATACAGATTTCCAGAGACAATCTCAGTTGTAGGAAAGTAGGAAATCCTCAGTTTTCAGGAGAGTGAGACAGTAACCCAAGTATGGCTGGGAGCTACAGCCCACACTGGGAACAGTTCCCTGCTTCACACACACCCAGCCAGGCAGAGCTCACCTAGCAGGGCATCAGCAAGAAGCAGGAACTCAACTGCTAGGACACAGCTGCAGGAGCTGTATTTCAGCAGATGTTCAAAGCCTAATTAGCTCCCCTTTAGGCTGCACTAACACAGAGGGATTAAAAATTGCTTTGAATCCCTAAGGGCATAGGAAGAAGCTCAGGGAAAAGGGTGCTTGGGTGATACAAGAATAAACACCCATCAGCAGTCCAGAGTGACTGAACTCCAGATGGCAACTGAGTACCAAGTACCACACAACCACTCGGTCACTCACCAGTTACTGAGAAGACAATTTACTCTGTCCCTGACAAAACCAGGACACAATGAAAGGTGAAACATTTGCAAGAATGGCCCAATGTTAAAACAAAAATCTTTCACCAGGCATCATCAAAACACTATTACTTGAGCTGTCAAAGATTTCCAGATTGTTCAGAGAACACACGACTGAAAGGATTACGTGTCAGGAACTTTGCCTTTTCTGCCAGCCTTGAATAAGAGACAGAAATGTGTGCCTTGTCTGGAACTGCACCCATACTGAGGAAAAACCTCAATTCCTGTGAAAACTAACTCAAGGAATATCTTTGAATAATCTACATACAAATAAAAAATCAGATAAGAAGACTCATTGACAAGTATTTCCACATTGTATCTGTACCGAATTCTCTCTTTTCATGTATCCAGGAACACATACACTACAGTGAAGATGATCATTCAAGATTTGCAAATGCAGAAATTAATATAGTTGTGAAATAAAATGTTTACACTTTTTTTAAAGTTAATCTGCAAAAACAGTATGTGCATGTATTGATGACAAAAATAGAAGAGCACAAGAAAAAAAGATGTTGTTTTCAGCTCCAAATTCTTTTATTCTCCTCCAGTTCTCTTTGATATTCACAGAGCACTTTCTTCATTTAAACCTCCATGCACAAACTACAAGCCATCCCTTCATATTTTCTGAGTGTAGTTATGGAATACTAACAACTGCTCTTTGTTGGCACCAGTGCAAGATGTATGAAGGCACTGGCACTCATTTATTAAAAGACATTACGAAATGCACACAAAATCTGCAAATGTTTGAAATGCAAACTTCAATTAAGAGCTAGATTTCATGGAGTTAATTTTAAATAGCTTGAACTGCAAGTCAAGATTCAAGAGCAGTGAGATATTGAGGGTTTGGATCCCAGTTCTGTAGAACAAACCACCATGCAGTAACAAAGTAACTGTAGGGAAGAAAAAAAAATCTATTGTGCAATTTTCTGTTATTTTAATGAACATAGGTCATCTATAGCTAAACGACTTCACTGAAATCAATGGAGTCCCTCTGGCTTTGGTCTATTAACATCAGGAATGGTTAGCGTGTATTATTTGAGCAGTAGTAGGTCTGGAGTGCTGCCCATCCACCTAAATTCTAGAAGGAAGTTTTTTGTGCTTTCCTGATTCTCTAGAAATTAAAAGCAGTTTATAGTGTTCTGTAGGACACTAAATCTGCAAGATGAAAACAATTGCAAGGAATAGCAGTTGCTGTCTCATCTGCAGCTCTTAAAACTGAATTGTTAGAATAATGGTTGAGAATTAAAATATAATAAAGAATTCATGAACTCCAGTTTTAAGTACTAATATTTGTAAGACCTCCCAAAAACTGACATAACTCACAAAGCCAATAAGCATGGGGAGACTCAGCTTGTCAGTTTAGATCCTTCACTAACTCTTGGAGAAGCCCTTGAAGAAATCAACAGGACTTCTAAGGATGAACAACCTATCACCAAAGTTGTACATTACAATTTTTCAGACATGCAAGCCAGGACCCATTAAATAAAGATCTGGAGTAACACACAAGGTAATCAGACAGGTGAGTTATATGATACTTCTTTCTTCTCAGGAAGTAAATGTTAATTTCTGTGTCCATGAAATCAATCCTGCATGAGTACAAAGAGTCTATTAAAGTGAGTAGCAGCAGCCAGGGACAGAGGTGTTAGGGGAATGAGTTTCAGCACCCAAAAGCATACTTGAGGTTTGAAATCTGTGTTAGGAATCCATTCTAAATCTATCTTCTTACTTTAAAAGACCTTAAGATTCCCACCCTCAACCACTGCTCTGATCTCTGTCTTGGCATTCCAATCAGTGAAGGTGGTAGAAAATCAGAAGCAACTTGGATAACATCTACTGAGCTTTCTGACTCTCCATGTTCCTACAGCCCACAATAAATGTTTCACATGCCTGCTGTTTCTTTCTCTTAAGACTCTTCTAACTGAAAAATCCATTCCATAACTCTTTACTTCACTTTATCAATCAATCCTGCAAACAGGAAAAATTCTCTCCTCTGTCTTTACTTCTCAGATGAATAGTGTTGAGCAGCAGAAGTTATAGAGTCCTAAAGCTCTTAGATTTCTTCAAAAATTAAACCAGGCCTCAGGTATTTTCTTACTGAAGATGGGGTTCCTACCTCAAGATACATTCAGCTCTATGTGTGGATTTAAGAAAACAACACAATGTACTGGGGAAAGTGCAGAAAGGAATTTTACTACACCCACCACTCTCTTACACATTAGTAACCCAGCATTTTATTCTAGCATGTTTATTTTTTAATAACTACATTTATTCAAAAAATTTAAAAACCCAAGTTATATAATATGGTGAAATCATTTCAAGTGTTTAAATAACAACCTAATTAGTTTAGTTTAGAATTGGAAATCAGAACTTCAATTAATATTCACATTTTCAGATCTTAATTTCTGCTAAACTAACTGCATTACTTCAGTTAATAGCCTTTCCTTCCTGCAGTACACAGCTTAACAACCCTAAACATTTCTGTATCAATTACTAAATCTAAATTAAATGTTTATTTGAGTTATTTACTTCTCAGCATTCTCAAGCATGGCCATGGTCCGTGACTCACAAGCTGAGTTTTGAAGGTTTCTTATGGTACAATGACTATTAATTATATGTAGAACGTTTCAAAATGAGTGAACAGTTTAAAAAGACTTTGGATACAACTTAATTTTACCTATTAGCAGCAGAACAACTCTGATGAGGAAACGTGCACTGAAGATAAATTGCACTGATGTTGCTGTCAAATTAAGATGGCTAATATGTAGTAAGAAAATTATTCTCCTGAATTTCTTTTATAATCCAAGTTTGGATGTAAGAAAATTAAAGGAACAAAGTAACCGAAACTGGTAATTTCATACAGTACAACCTCTGTTGGTCGGTTTAATTCAAGAATTGTGTATGGACTTGATCCTTTAGAATTATTTTTCCCTTACTGTGTTTTCATGGGGGTTTAAATCAATTTCCAGTGATTAAGAGGTTTCTCTCTCAAGGTTCAAAGAGGAAGGGTTACAAGAAGCTTCAGTGCCGTACAAGGAAAGGCAAAGCCTTACAAGTTCTTAGTTCCATTATTACAGATAACGTTTTACAGAGATGCACACTGATCACAATAACACATGGCAAAGAATAAACACCTTTTGCCTTGTGGGTAAATTGCACATAAACCACCAAGATGTTAAATTCATAATTATTTTTACCATATTTGGCATCAAGTTTTACCAGTAAAAACACTTTTACCACTAGTTTGGACCTCACCCTGCTAAGTACCTGCTGGAATTTTTGGACAGTAGGAATCTCGCATTCCTCACCAGACTTTGGTAAAGTCCTCTAACTTTAGGACAAGAGCATTTATTATTTCATTTTTAACATCTCTCCCTGTGCATCATGCCCTCCTTAATGTGGTGATTGTTGGGATGATCGACATAAGCCACCAATACCAATGGGGCACAACACAGTGACTATATCAGTAGAAACGTGTCATTTTGCAGAGCTATAATTTTGAAGTCTAACCTTTAATTTCAGAAAAAGATCTTCCAGTAATAAAGCCATTACTGCAGGTTATACTGTTTACAAGCTGAAGTTTCTATATTAAATTAAATAATTGCTCATGACTGGCAATGCTTAGATTCATACTGATAGTACACAGAACATATTTACTGTTTCTCCTTGCTCTAAATTTCCAAAGTATCTTAGCACTTTAATGTGAGCCTATGTAAATTTTCATTTTAATTTCCATTAAAACTCCTTTATACTGACCCCAGAAACATCCAATCTCAGCCCAGAGAACCTGTTGGATATCAGAGCCTGAGCGGAGTTCTCAACCCACCCCTCAGGGCAGTCCTCACACACATTTTCCAGCCCTTCTTGCATCTTCCCAAGACAAGCCACTCATGAAGGGACTCAGCCCAGCCATTTGATTTGCTCCTTCAGGTGACCATCTGTCTTCTATTTTGTTTAATAGGTTGAGTTAATGAAACCTTTACAGAGCAACAAAAAGCAGTTCAAGTGCTAATTAAACTTTGTTAATTTCAGTGTAGAATTCAGTTTGAAGGAGCCCAGTCTTTTAAAGCAACTGAAAAGTCAAAAAACCGAATAAATTTAAAAAGCCTCTCTTGCTGCATTGTTAAAGACTGCATTGAATTGCATACCCAAAATAATCAAGGAAGGGGACTTTGATATCCAAATCCTGAAATTAGTCCAGATTGCTGCTTTTGTACTTGCAAGCTTAGTAAGGAAATAATCTGAGAGGAAGAAAGCTTTTGGAAAGGCTTTACTGGCTATGCCAACAGCAAAGGCTGGTCAGCCAAAGACCTCATGTTATGAATTTCAGTATTTCTAAGCAAAGCACAGGGCCTGAAAACATGGTAGCAGGACTAATATTTTTTGACAGGTTGATAAAATTTTGAGGTGAAATCCTTACCAGAATTTTCTGGAAATCTCCTCCAGATTTACAATGTTGTGGAATATAACTCTATTTTCTTTCGAGATTTACTGCATGGGGTTAATTGCATAGCTTAAGTTAAAATGACTGTAGGAGGATGTCAGAGAGAGAGAGACACATAATTGAAAGGAAACTGAGATAGATTTTTTTAATTTTTGGAGAAAGCCTGGATAAAAGCTTTAGGAGAGATCTGACAGGGAAGACTTCCTCAAAGATGCATTTTCTGCAATTCAGCACAGAGAGCACTGCCTGAAGAATGCAGAATTGGCAGGTTCATGGCAAAGACAACAGGAAAAGTTATTCTTCAAAAGGAATGAAATTCTGAGCAGCAAAAGGCAATCAGCTACATTTACAGGTGATTGTTTAGGTTTCTAGGCTTTCTTACTGTTTCTGATCAGGCACTGCATACCTGGCCTTAAAAAACAACTGTCTGTTTTCCTGTAACTTTCTAAAACCAAAATTGGGAATGAAAGTAGCTCTAACAGTGTCTAAAAAAAAGCTTTTGAAGCTATTGTAGTGCTAAGAAAGACGTAAATATAGACAATTAGAACAACACTGCTATGGAAACAACCAGAGACCATTAGGGAATTATCTACAGTTTCTCATATAAGTCTGTTGACTGTTAAAGAAAATTGAACAATGCTGTATTTCAAGATTTACCCTGAAGTGATACAACTTTAATTAAAAGTCTTCTATGGACACCAACTGTAAACTAGCTGCTCTTTCAACCAAAAACTGTTAAGAACTTGAATGAAAATGGAATATTTTCTATGTGGCCTCCAATGTAAAAAACTTTTCAAGATTTTTTTAAAGTTTTCTACTATTACACACTTAATATGAGCATAAGCCACTGTGGCTTATGAGATGTATAGTACAGAAATTTCAACAATATAAGGAAAACACAAAGATCACATGGTGTAAGCTTTGATGCTATGAAATAATTTGCAGAAAACCCGGTACCTTTAATCTTGAGGGGCACACTGCTCTGTGACCAAATCCAGGAGAACGGAGAGCAGCAAAGTGGATGGACCCCCATCCCTGCTCTGCAGCCTGCTCATCAAAGACATGCATGCAGCACCTTCGCTAAGGGCAGTAGAAGAAATTTAACATTGATTTTACTGGCTGTTTGTGCTTTGGAGAAGACAATTAAAGGAGATAATCAGCACTGAGCTGCAGCTCAGGTCAAACTGAGCCAAATGCCCTCCAGGACATGTCTCCTGTTTAGACAGGAGATGGGACACAGTGAGGAAGGTGCTATTACAATTAGAGATATTTCAAATCTGCCCAGCTCTGCAAAGGTCCTGCTCGCTCCATCTACACTCCTGATGTGTTTGATCCCTACCCTTGCTGTGTGAGCTGACGGTGCAGCTAGGCAGAGATACCAGTGATTCTCACTGGATTAAAGCACAGGGTGTTTGCCTCTTCCTGCCACCCTGGAGGAAACAAGATGCAGACATTTGATTCACTTACCAAAACTTAAAGAAATCCATGACAATCCCTTCCTGCTTTGATAAAGTACATTAGGTCATTATGCGCCTAAAATCATATGGAGTACAGGAATGGGAGGAAAGAACAAGCTGCTGAAATGCTAAGCTTAGCTGAGTCAGACAGGTTCCCTGGTAACAAAAGCAGTTACATTTATAAATATGCTGCAGCCCCCACAATATGGATTATTTCCCATTGTTTTTTAAAAATGCCTTCTTTAAAAATACAGATAAAAAAAGAAAGAACTTTTGCCAAGATATACGAGGAATTATTTTCTGCCCCTTTTTGCACACTGAATTATCCCAGGACTATTGACTCTGAAAGATTAATTTCTCACTGTGACTATAAAGGGAGCAAAATCTCCTTACTACCATTAAAATGAAGATATCCAGCTTCCACACTCACCTTTAGGTTCCTTTTAAACTAAGCATTTCTAATAATAATATTCTGCTTATTTAGTGCAGTACATAAAAAGGCAATAAAGTCCAAGGTTGTAGGTGTTTTTACATAATTTTAATTTATAATAAAATTAAAATACACAATACCTAAAGTACTGCTAAAAATGAACTTTCCTCCTCTCTACCTTAAAGTAAGTATTAAGAACCCTATTCATATTTGTATAACTCTGCATTTATTTTAACTTCATTATAAAACAGCTATCAGACTAAACCATATCAAAATCTTGTTTGCACAAAGCCCAATCTATTTTTGATACTACTATTCCTTCATATCTGAGTCATATCAGTCACGACAGCTGTCAGCATAAAACTGCAACTCACTTTTAAGTCCTAAAGTGTATATAAACTTTATTACTTGGCTTAGATCCCTACACTGGAACCCCAGCTAATAATAAATGTACATTTTAGACAGTATCTTTTAGGACTAAGAATCCAAGTACTAGTTATCTACCAAGGTAATGACAGAAATTAAGGGAAATTTCACACAAACATCAATGATAGGTCTAGTTTGCAGGATTCCCCAACATTGGACACTTCAGATTTGGCTGGACAAGATACTGAACCATCTTCTCTGAGCTGTGCTTTTGCCAAGGATGGTTGGACCAGATGACCCTAAATCCCTTCCAATCTGGGATTTTAAGATACAATCATTCTGCGATATGAATTACCAAGCCTGGTGCTAAAACAAAACCACAACAGAAATACCCAAATCCAGCAGAATCAAATTTCCAAGTCCTGTTTCTTTCTAAAATTAAATGACTGACAACAAAACGCAAGAATTAACAAGCCAGATCCAGGCAAGCTTATTCCCCACCTACACAATCCTTTCCTATGGAAAAGAGATGCATCTGCTCGGAGCTTTCACCTTCTACTTTGCTCCCTGACTTTCCTCACTGCATCTCTCACTACTCTCTTAACTCACTGAGCAAAGCAACATGTCCCTGCTGCAAAAGCTCTCACTGACTACCCAGTGCTGCTGATTTTCTGGTTTTCCACAGTCCCCTCAATCCAATTAATTCTATTTCCTCTCCCAGCTTGAATGCAACACCTGCCCATTCCCCAGCTCACAAAGGTCTGTTTTCCTTTCATCCGTGCATTCACCTATCCTCATGCTCCATGATCATTGCAGTCTTTACTTCTTTTTCCTTCTAGCACTGGAAGAAGCTCCTGGGATCTTTCCACTATGTCCTGGGGTGACTTTATGATGCTGAATTGTATCTCCATCTGTCTGTTTAGCCCAGAAATAGGTTCTGCACCTTTCAGACTGGTTCCAAGAGTGAAGGGGGGCAGAAGAGGAGTGCAGCTTGATTGTAGAAACTGCACTTGCTCCCCAGCATTCTTTCTCACAGACTGTTGTTTGCAGCATGGACAGACAGTGGGACAGAGCTCTCCTTTGCTTTTTGTTAGTTCTTTCAGCTAGCTGAGGCAGAGGAGTTTCCTGGACTGTGGCTTTTCTTTTTCTTGGAACTGATCAGCCCTGGTCTGGACCAAAAACCCAGAAAAACACCAGGAACTCACACCTGTGGCCCATCGGGGCCTGGGATGTGACATTTTCCAGCACAGGAGGGACTGATAAGAGACTGAGCGAGCCAAGCTACACCCCACAAAAAGGACATTCTGAATTTGCCATCTCTTCAGAACAATGACAGGTTCCATTGTCAAATATCATTCCTTTTTTCATGTTTGTGAGTATGTTGCTTGTTAAATAAACAGGTTTTCCCACTTTTCTTGAAGGAGGTTTATCTCCCAAAGGGCAGCTGAATTTTGACCTTTAGGAAAACATCCCTTTGGAAGTTCCCTTCCAAATTTTTCCCAAATGAGGACACACTGCTTCTTCCCACTTCTGTCCCAATCAGCCTGCCCCTTCCACAAATGTTTTACCACAAAGGTCTCTGGGTCTGGAAAGGTGAATGCTTTCTGCTTCCCTTGGTATCTCTGATCACATGTCTTTCCTGCACAGCACAGGAGTGTGACAGACAGGATTGAACAGAGGAAGTGGCTGGAACTCAGGAAGCCAAGGGGGCTCTGCAGGGGCTGTGCTGCAGCTCCTGCTCATAATTACTGTGCAATCAGGCCTTGTTTACTGTTGTTCTTAAGGACTCTATAAAATACAAAGTGGTCTAACTAACATGTAGGATGCTCCAAGCTGGGAACTCCTGGGCACCAATAGAGGTTCAATTTTAGGATTACAGGAAACTCCCAGAGCTGGACCCAGCTGAGCCTGCAGCACATAACTGGTGAGAGCAGCTAGAGACTGTCAAGGAAACCCAGAACGGTCCAGTCACTTGCTTATTACAGAGCCTATCACAGTGCATACTTTAGTTCAAATTAAATATTACACCTTGAAACTTGGGATTTTAAAGCTCTAAAATGGTTCTAAAAATTTTTATGTAAAGTTAGAAGGATGGAATTTGCATATATGAGCCCTAATACTTTGCTATGGAGCAGAAGACCATATTGCAGAAATGAAGGCAATTACAAAAGTAGGTCCCCAGAGCATTTTAAGGGGTCCCCAGCACATTCTTAGAGTTCCCCTCTTGTTTGCACATTTTGTTTTAAAGCTGAGGTGTTTGACAGCAGGTCAAGGGCACAGAGGGCTGGCAGCCCAGGCAGAGAGGAACGGGGCAGAGCAGAGCAGGAGGAGCTTGCATGGGGGAGGACAGCCCAGCATGATGGAGCAGAGCTGCACAGCCAGATGTAGCCAGAGGAAGCCAAAGGCTTTCCCAGCTTCATGCCTAGGACAAGAGTGTTGCTTAGGCACAGGATAAAGTGATTACACAACCACAGGAGAGACATGCTGAAAGCTGTGGTGGGTAGGGAGCAGCCCAGCTTGCTCCATCAAACCCCACACGTGCAAGACCATTCCAGGTGGGGAAGCAGCATGTCTTTACAAAACTGGGATTGAGAGACACTGGCTTGAAGCCAGGGCTGTTAGTTTGATGGAACTTGGGAAGGGGAGGCTGAGTACTGGCAGAAGCACTGCTGAGCAGTCTCATCTCAAGGCAGGTAACAAGCCTGCTCCTGGAGGAGAAAGACAACAGGAAGATAGAGATGTTCATGCACTGGTTTCAGGAGCAATGCACAGCAGGACTCATATGGAGGAACAGCCCTAATTTCAAGGCAAAAAGGCATCAGCACAGTGAGTGGGATACCAGTGACTGGTCCACTTCATCAGGAGTCTTGTGCCTCCTCACACTGAGGAAACAGGGGCTCTGGCTGCCAGGGGAAAGCATGGCATGATGGAGGGAGACTGCAAATCAGAGGGTTATCTTACAGGGTCATAAAGGTGGTTAAGTGTTGGAACAGGCTGCTCATGGAAATGATGGAATCACCATCTGTGGAAGTGTTCAAAAAGCATGCATATGTAGCACTTAGAGGTGAACTTGGCAGTGCTGGGTTAACGGCTGAACTTGATGATCCTAGAGGTCTTTTTCAGCTTGAACAGTTCCATGATTCTAAGGGAAACTAAAATCCATCAGTAGCATCTGCTGTCATGGCAAAGCTGGGTTTTGTATTGTCTACATTCATTCAACTTTTTCTTTTTCCTCTCCAAACAGTCACTCCAGTGAGCTAAGTGGTGGTGGTAAACATGAAAAAATTGCTACTTTGCACAGCAGTTTGTCATAAACAGCTTGTAATTATTGCAGGAAGAACATGAAGATTGAGTGAGAACAGATTGAGTGAGAAAACACTGTGGATGGTTCAGAAGAAGTACCTGAGAAACTGACACAAAATATGACAAGCTGGAACAAACCGTCACGACTTCTAAATTCCATCCATCTCGTCAGTGATCAGAAGGGATCATGGGAATGGTCATGGGAACCTTTCTTTCAGACTTGAATTTGCTTTGTTAAATATAAGACCAGTACTTTATTAAAGTGCTACTGCTGAGAGATGACCTCTAACAAAAACATTACTCTAGACTTCGAGGAATTTGGAAAGATCTTGCAAAATGTTCATTAAAATAGTTACATTTCTGAGAAATTTCCCACTCCCAACTGAGTTACTAAAGCACTGCTAGTGGAGCAGCAGCTGAGTTTTGCATTAAGATGTTTTAGCACTTTACATCTTGGTGCTTTCTTCAAGATTTATTCATCTTTCTGCTTTGTATGAGCCTGACAATTTTTAAAAACCTGTTTCACATACTAATGATGAAACAACAGAGAAATTAAAATACCTTCCCTGGGAAGGGTTTTTGCTAGACTTCGTCCCTTACAGAAATATCCTAACAAAGATCTATCAGGCAACAAAACTCTGAACTCTCTGTCAAAGGCTGTGAGCCCCCAGTAGCTGGAGCTGGCTGGAGGCAAGGGAGGCACAGTCAGCCCACAACAGAAAAATCTGGCAGAGTTCTGAAAGACCTTCATTTATCACATCTAATCAGAAAATTGCAAATGAATGAATGGTAGCTAATCAAAATGCAAAATGCTCCTGCCCATCCACTCCAACTGGAAATTTGCAACCCAAAGCCTGGTACGTGTCCAGCAGCTGCTCCCACGCCCAACAGGAGAGTGGACAGGGAGGGAAGCCCTGCCCACGTTTTTGGAGACCAGTGCAAACTGGTACATCACTTCACTGATTCCTCACAACCCCGACTTGTGGTGTGGTTACTGTGGGAGGGGATGTGAGCCAGACTCTTACTCATTTCTATTTGCAAGCATGGGTGCATGTGAGTCCAAAACTGCTTCACAGTGAGCTATTTAGAAGAATGAGAAATATGTTTAAGAAAAATGACATTTGAGAAAGTCACAATCTGTCTGTCAGTTTTTTCTCTTCCTCTATCAATTCACAGCAAGTGTCTTATTCATTGCCCATTCTCTGCCTTCCTTTTCTTCTATGTGAGTTTTCCTGTTTCTTCCAGTCTTTAGAGCATTTAAGGGACTCATTGATTTTTCTATATAACAATAATCTTTGAATTGCTTTAATATTTGCATCACTGTCAAGAGCAGAACCTCCTTTGCTGAAGGCTATGGTAGTGCCAGAAAAAAAATTAAATTTAGCTCAGTATATATGCATATATGTTTCCTACTTCCCACACACATAAAAGCAGCACACTCCAGTTGGAAGTTCCTTTAAACTCTTTAATTATACAGGTTATTTAGTCTGGCTCTTTCCTTTCCGATTACTTTTTAACTAAATTAAATGTCTGCCTCTTGCTGTCCTTTCTACATTAGCAGGCCCATTATTGATTTTTATTATCTTTCCAAAGAGAAGGTTTTGCAGCTGATTGCCATTTACACTGTAAGCAGTTCACTTCTGCTGAGGATTCCTGCTGCCACTGAGTCTGCTGAAGATGGTTCTCTTGCAGCTCAGCCATGCCCAGCACTGCAACAGGGATTACTGCAAACATTACACAGCTTTGCATGGCAAGCAAAGACAAATGCACAAATGCTTCTAACACAATGATATTGCTTATTTATGAAGCATTTTTGTACCAAAATTGCTCCTTGTGGAGGTTTATCATTTACCAGCCAGCTCCCTAAAGAGGTTCTTATTTGCTCTCCTGTCTGCAGTGATGTTTGCAGAAGAAAACACGTTACTTCTTTTTCTTCTCTTGCAATCAATGTAGGGGAAAAGCAGGTAAAAGGATAGGAGACAACGAGGAAAACAAAAGTAGTAAACATTTTACAAAGTGTTTGGCCTTTTTATAGCCCCAGAGATGATCATGGAGGGGCTGACAGAGGATGCTCAAGTCCAGAAGTGTCAGGATGGTTGGTCACCAATGCACTGGCTGGAATTACCTGCAAATAACAAAAGGAACAATTCCCAACAGCCACAGAGCAGGTTTTCTTATTCTCTGTTGGGTACATCTGAACAACAGAGCAACTTGCTTCGGTAATAGCTCTTGTTTATGCTGTGTTCCTCCCTGAATGCATCAGAGGCCTGATTTCTCATTGATTATGCTACTTTCCACTCCTAGTAACAGCATCAGAGCAAAGGTATCAGAGACTTAAACAAGAACAAAAAAAACCCTGAAGTGGCAACACTGATTTGTTTTGCTTTTACACTACACTTTTCCTTAGCTACAGTTCTGAATTCCCAAAGCACTGCATAAGTGGTCAAAAGAAGATGAAAATGAAAACATAAATTGATGATTCAGAAAGAAAGCTGGAAAGGAGCACACTTCAAACACTAATGGTTTAGAGTGGATCGAGAAAATAACTATCATTAAAATAAATGCAAAGTTTCCTGACAAGCCTAAAGAAAAAAAAAAAAAAAACCAAAACCAAAACCAAAAGACAAGAATGCAAGCTGGTATAGGAGATTATAAATATAATTGCTGAGAATATACAACATTTTACATTAGGATCTCTGCATTTCTCCCAAGCACTTGGATAAAAACACATCTCAACAATGACTTCAATTATTTTGCAATTTCAATACGTTTACAACCTATAGTATTTATAAAATGGGATGCAAACCTCTCTCTTGCCATTCTGCAAGAGTAGAATCTCTTTTAATCAGGGTGGGGATACCATTTTGACAGTCACAGAAATAACTGCAGTTGAGTATGAACATACTGGGTATGAACAGTAACTACTATTGGGTATGAACTGAGTATGAACATTGTAACTACGTTTGTAGTTACAGATGAACCAGCCAGGTAATGACTGTAGAGTGAGTTCAATGGTATTTGCCAAAATCCCATTGCAATGTCCATAGGCACTAGGCTTCCAGCTGAGCAGCACCCAGCCTGTGGCTACAAATGGGCAATGTTTGGCAGCCCAACCAGTGCCACTTTTGAACAAGTGGCACACAAAGGACCACAGTACACACAAATCACAATCGTTACAGTATAGAAAGGAATTGCAATTTTTTTCATTTTCTGGAATATGTATGTGACATCTATAAAGTCACCCTCTCAAACACATGGCCTGCAAGTACCTCTGATCCCATGGAGCTAAAAGACCCAACTAATATTTCTTATTCCTGCAGAATTTCTGGAGTGAAAACAAGCTCAAAGAAACTTCTTTTAGTGTTCCCTGAGTCACACAGATCGTCCTCGCTTGTATCACATTGATGTTGTGCTTCCCTGGCAACTGTATCTTCAGTGACACAGCGCTCGGGCTGTGCTGTGAACTGCACCTCAGCATGGAACAACTGCAGCAAACACCTGTGGCTGAGCCCATTCATTACAGCACAACCTTCAGGGAAACTGTAGAATTAGTAGTTTTATAGCACCCCCAAAACAGATCTGATTAATGAAAGAAACTTTGCAAACCATCAGCCTGCTCTCTGTATCCACTTCTGTTCCATTATTAGTGATTTCTTTCCACCATTTTCACATCTTTCCTGGATTTTATTGCCAGGTTGGAAAATTTTCCTCCTTTCCTAGTAACTGAAAATTAGAGATCACCTGACTTAATGGAGTTTTACTGTGTACCCCAGATGACAATTCACATATTTAAGAATCATAATGTCAAAAGGTAAAAAGCATCATTTTTCACATACCATCCTTTTAGTTAATTTAATCTGACTGGGGGACTGGGACATATCCCTGGGCAATTTCATAGAAGACCTTCCTTAACTCTCTCACCCTACCAAAATTCATCTCACTGCCTCTATTCAGACCAGCACATTTTTCTCTGAGACCTCACAAACTCTTTTGGACCTTCAGGCCAGAGGGACAAAACCGAAAGGAAGGTACAAGTTTCAAGGGTGGCCTTGAAATGTAGTAAGAAGATTTTAAAGTAATTTATTATACTTGATACTTGAAATCAGTTAGAATAAACTAATCTTCAAATTTTGAGTCAGAAGCATTTTAATGCCTTCTGAATCACTGTGGGGAAGAGGTCATACTCCACAGGCAGGTTTTTCCTCTACTAGGAGAATTTGCAGTGTTGCAAGGTAAAATTGTTTGCCACCTAGCTCTTACTATTTCATAGAACTTGATTCACAATACACTGTTAGTAACCTTTATTAAAATTGCATCAGTCATTTTCCTTCAAAAGAGACGATGTATGCAGTTTTTTATGCTACACCAAACACTGGAAGAACAAGTAGAGAGACACATTTGAATTTACATAAAGATTGCAAGCTGTTGTTCCAAAGTAATTCTGGTGTGGCCTGTGAGTAGGCTTTTGATCTGATCAGATTTCTGCATATTGAGTGTAACATGTACAAAATCTATAATTGGAGTCTGTTTTCTGAGAAGAGATAAATTGCTTCTTTCTGTTAACAGAGAAAATGGCACATTTCTGGACAATGTTTTCCAGGACATGTTTTTCATGTAAATTGAGTCTTTTTTTAATCCAATAGATACTTAGAACTGATAAAAAAATTTAAAGAAATGCTTAAATACTTTTTCTATTTCAGAAAGGTTACACTTTATTAAGTGCATCTTTTTCTTTATTATTTTTACCCTGAAGCATAAATGCTATATTTTAATGCTATTTAAGGAGAATTTATATGTTGGAATAAATGTGTTATTCCAGACCTGCCTGCATCAATTTGCTACTTCGCAAAAACACCCCTATTTCTGGATTTCTGGGGAATTCTGGCTAGGTTCAGTTTTTCTTAGCACTAACTTATACTTTTGCTAGTCTATATTCTTAAAAGACATTTCAGATAAGATCATAAGAAAATGCTCCTTGTACAATACTGAACTACTCAATCAATCAATCTCCAGTGTTCTCTAGTCTCCACAAGCACTGAAATTCCAGAATAAAAATAAAAAAAATATTTGATGGATTTTGTTCGGTTTAAGTTTTAGTGTCAATTTTCTCAGGCTGGACAGATCAATTTTTCTTATGAATTGCTCATGTTCTTTAAGTCCATTTTATTCTAGAGTGCCTACTTCACAACAAACAACTCACTCTAAGCATTTCAGTATTTCTTCTACACCCAAAGTTGAAGATTTCCCAAGTTTGTTGCATTTTCATGAAAACTAGAGGAATGAGAATCTAAAAGCAGACCTCATGTTCCCACTCTAAAAGTTCAAATCACAAGTGCTGTACTTCTCCAAACTCCAAACCCAACCAAAACACCAACAGAAGACAAAGAGCCACAGCAGTACAATAACACACAAAAGTGTGGAACAGGAACAGGAGTCTGATGTGTGAACCCTTCCTACTGCAGTCTGTAGCAAGAAGGGAGTTTGCAGCAAGTCCTGAAATGTCACCCTTCTGTGCCCATTGCAAAAAACCAAAAAGCAAGCAACCAGCAGACAAAACCCAACAATATAAAGGAGAAGGGGGGAAAGGGACTACAGTGAGATGATTCCCAGATGAGATTGCTGTAGAGGAAAAACTACAACATCCAAAAGCTAAGCTAAGTAAACAAGGACATTAATGTAAGCTAGGTAAAAACAGGAGTAGAAAGAAGCCAGCCATTAATGTCTCTCTGAACTAAGAAAACCTCAGCAAGCACTGAGACATTAAATTTGCAATTTTACTAATCTCTAAGTATAACTGTGTGTCAAAACTCCCTGTAAATCATACACGAGCACAGAAAATGTGTGCTGTGTGGGCAGAGGAGCAATACATCAGAGCAGATGCTTCACTGCATTAGCACTTTCTGGAAACAGCAAATGCTTGCAGATGTTCACAAAGGTGAGGTCTAGCTCCAAGTTGACCCCAACATTGACATCTACACCCCTGGTGCTGAAAGCAACCCATGTATGTGCTCAGGACCCCACTGGTACACATCAGTCAAAAGCAGTCTTGTTCAGTAGTTACAGGTTACCAGCCCCAGCAGCCTCTGCTTTAGCCACCACTAATCGCCTGAATACAGCCAACCCCATCAAACAGAGGCCCTGCTCCATGCAGCACCATATCAAACCATGCTGACCTTTGGCATCCTTTCCTGAAACTTTCAGATGTTTCTGGGCAGCCCAACTCTGCAGCTCCTTGTCTTCCTAACCATGACCTGACCTAAAGTAACCCTTCAGGAGAGACTGCACATACAGAAGCAGAAAGGAACTGGAGCCTAATGGAAATGCTGTCAGCAGCCAGCCTTCAGGGTTAACTTTACTACCCCTATGTCCAATACTGACCCTAAAGCACATTTGCATATGTCTACTATGTTCAGAAAACTCTTACCTTTTAAGACAATAAAAGGAAATAAAATTACTGAATACACTGTCCAAGGACTGTTAACAACTACAGACAAAATGGAGATGGAGAGAACAGTCACCAGGCTCGCAGCTCTCTGATGTTGTTCCACTAGGGACAGCTGCTTTGTTCCTGTAAATCACAGCACCCACAAGGCACCTGCCCGCTGCTCTTCTACACCAGTGCAGACTGTGAATTCCAGAAAAAAGACACTGTCTGCTCCTCCTAATCACTACGAACAGCCTCTTCATTTCTCTGTCTGTCCTTTGAGACTGTTGCACCTTCTTGGAAATAAAGGGATTTTCCTGCCTTTACTTTTCTAAAGCAGTTCTCACTTTGTGAGATGCAGTGAGCCGGCTGCTCCCCATTGCCTTATGTCATGGCCCATCTTTAAAATGTTTTGCTCTTGGACCTCTTGGAGTTACAATATTGAATAACAAGATGCATAAAAGCAAATGGATAAATGAAAGATAATCAGCATCACTTTGAAAGAGTAGTAGTGACATAAATAATATGTGTATTTTGATATATACATATAAATACATACACACACACACTAAATGGGGAAATAAAATAACAGAATGCAGTTACTATGTCAAAGGATCTATTGACAGATTTTACATTTGCCCTTAAATACTGGCCTTTTAAACTAATTATTTTAAAAGACAAAGTATATATGTTCACAAAGGAAGCAACTGAAAACCAAAAGTAGCTCTTATCCACACTAGTACAAAAAATAAATCCTGAATTTTCCCATTTCTGTCAGAGAGTCTATGTAAAATATCCCAACCTTGCGCTCTTCCTCTTGTACAAAGTCTGGAGATTTTTCTCGCTGAACTTAGTTGAGTTAGAAGGCAAGAATAGCTTTAGCTCATTGGACTCACTGGCATTTCTGGCACATCTGCCAGTGTAATCAGCTGAGAAGATACCCCTGAACACAAGACATGTAAGCTGTTCTGTTTGCTGGGCTCAGAGGTGTGGGAGAGCAAAAAATAGTATTTGGCCTAATTCATGATTTACAGGCAATAGAATTTTAATACATCTAAGCTACTTAAGCTATCAAAGCAACTGCACTCAGACACATCTTCAATAAAGAAATATTTAAAATTAGAGAAAAAGCAGTCTTTTCTGTGCTTCTCAATTAAGTTGGTATTTGAATATTGGCCTTTATTAAATTCTGTTTCCATTTTTTCTGAGTGTTAAAAAGGTCTTTGTTGGCATTGGGACTGTGATATATGAACCTTAGCTGCTATTCACACTTGGTATCCTGTATATGTCATTCTAACTAATAGGGGAAGCATGAAAATCAATATGTCTCTACTGAGAACTAAAACTATCTAAATTGACCTATGACATGCAGCAAAATAAACATTTCTCATCATTTTCTAAAATGCATTCTGCATTTTTCAGCTCTGCAGTAGTTTGCACTCTGAAAATATCTAATATTTAGTTTTTACATTTGTAGTGAATGGTAGAATAAGTGAACTATGTCCACTTTAGTACATTTTAATGTTAGAGATAAATTTATATTTTCCAGAAAAAACAAAGAAATAAAACTACCAGGAACTTAATTTTGGTTGTTTCACATGCTTAAAAAAATTCAGACCTCTGGGAACTCACATTTCATAGCCAAAGTTGATGAGCCATCACAAAAAGACACTTCTTAAGTAATGGACTGCTAGCTATAAATTGCCAAATTATGTTATAACTTCTGAATTCTTTTCTATTTATACAACAGGACAAAGGTCTTTCCAGCATAATAATCTAATAATAATTGATACAATTGCTTTCTGCATATTTGTCCCTCCATGGCTAAATTTAGTCTTTGTCTGCCCACATGCAGAAGACTTCCCTTGTCTTGAATTTGGGAGTGTCTGCTGGGTTCCTCATTCACATGAAATCTGAGGAATTTCAGCAGTTTTCAATGCAGAAATTTGACACCCAGTAGCTGCATACTTTTGTAAGAGCACTGCAACTCTTATATGAAACAGTACCCTCCACCTCCCAACCCCACTGAAATTTTTCTTTCTCTGAACAAGACAGACCTGTGGCTTCTTGCTGATGAACAGCAAACCTTTGATTCTGTTTGCCAAACAGGTTCCACAAACTTCATGCCTGTTTCTAGCATTTCATCTCGACCACACCACGTGACATCTACTGAATGTTTTTGAAGATTTCATAGTTGATGTGTCACTTGGGGATATGGTTTAGGGGTGATTATTGGGGTGCTAGGTTCAGTGTGGACTGGATGATCTTGAAGGTCTCCTCCAACCTTGATGTTTCTGTGATTATCAGCTAGACACCTACATCCAGAAAATATCTTCCCAGAAAATACTCTGGACTATTAAAACAATCTTTAAGATAAATGTGTTGAAAAAATTAAATTTAAGAAATCTTTCATTTCATCCATTTCTCAGAGAAAAAATTCTGGTAGTTCACATTTTGCAGAGATAACAAGCTAGAAGAGGATTTAAGATGCCCAGAAATCAAATCATGTTGTTCATACATAGGAAGAAGACAATTTTTCTAGGTTCTACATTTCAGCACAAAAGAACAAATGAAAAACCATTTGCCAACAATTTGTATGCCAAAATGAGACGCCATAATTACAGGATTGCAAAGTTACACTTTTATATTAAAGGGAAGAAGAAAAAGATAAATCTTCAGCTTGCTTAATGTATTAGTTTTTCAATAAATGTACCTAGTTAAAGAACATCACTGTTCGGTTTTGCAGAGGAAAAGCAGTTAATTGCTTTCTATAATTACACCCAAAGAAAAGTTTTATACCCCATTTCAGAAGAAAAGCTATTTGAAGAGCAATAAGTCCCTGAAAGAAATCTTCCCTGTGAGTTCTTCCAAAGGCATAGGCTAAAGATTAGCATTTATGTGAAGGTACACAGGCATTTTCATCTGAGTATTGCAGGTCAAAATCTTACTAATAACATGCACCTAACACACTGTGTGTCCTGCAATCTTCCTTCCACCCCACACTGCAGCTTTCATTTTACATTTCTGTTGATTCATATAGACTGGAAGGAAATTGAAATCCTTTGCTTCATTCTTGAAAAGCTTCTAATTCCATATTTCAGCCAGAATCCTTTCTGCTATATGTACTGCTTCAATAAACATTGCTCCCCCACTCTTCAGCTCATATCT
Organism: Motacilla alba alba; assembly: GCF_015832195.1. Taxonomy (NCBI): domain Eukaryota; kingdom Metazoa; phylum Chordata; class Aves; order Passeriformes; family Motacillidae; genus Motacilla; species Motacilla alba. The sequence continues at coordinate 9,482,346 of NC_052045.1, read as the reverse complement.
CTGACTCCTCCACTTGTGACAATCCTATGCTGGAACTAAATTAAGAACTTGGAAAATGTAAATGAAATAGGCCAAAAAGGATTTATTGCAGCACCAGGAATTAAAAGTAATAAAACAATGCAGGCCTTTGTGATCAATCTACAATGCCCCACAGACAGTTTTATTTAAGTCAAAGTGTTATCTAAAATAAGATGAAGAAAAAGTAATTCAAAAGCATATTCTAGAAATATCTTAAACTGGCTTTGTAGAGACACAAGGGTACTTGCTTTCTGCTGCATTAACACTGATGTGATGATATGGTATCTGCAGAAGCCAGGCAATTAGAGCTCTGTGGGAGAGTGCTCACAGCACTCATTGAACTGCAGCATAGTTAAAAATACAATGTAAAATAAATGTAGATGAGAGAAGTTTAAATAGTCAAAATACATACAGAATGATTGTTGACAGCTGTAATCAAGATTTCTAAAGACTTTACTAATTAGAAGTCTAAATAATTGAATACATACTAATTCACTTCAAAAAATTTAAAAATACAGACTGCTTTTTCTAGGAACAAGGCTTTTTTAGCCTCTACTTCTTTCCCAGATGCCTCAATATTGTTCAAAAATAGCCAGAAATCAAAAGATATTTGGTCAGATATTGGGTTAACTTATTAATACTAAAAGATGAAGAAACTCAAAAGAGAGACATTTGACAGATGACAACCTACATTTATATGCACTTTATCCTATTATTAGCACAATTTAGACCTTAAAACACCCATGAAGAAACCTTAAATCAGGACTGTAAACTTAAACACCTGCAGATGTGAGTTCTGCTGTATAAATTTGTTTCCTAGCTCTTCCTTATTCTCCTGAGCCACAGGCAGATCCTCACAGGGAAGGGTATAGTGAAAATCCTTTGCTCTCCTCACTCCAAAAAACACAATTTGAGTCCAGGAAATGTTAACCTGGTGCAGAATTTCAGAAAGTCAACACTTGTATTCAGCTCCCTTTTACCAGGACTTTTCTAAAGGTGCTCCAAGGTAAGACCACTCAGCTAAAGGCCTCTTACACCACACCCTTTTGGATAATCACCCACACCACATTAGAATTAATTGTTAATGTGTCAACAAAAACTACAGGTGATAGAATTTTGTTTCAACTTACTGCCAAAGAGCCAAGTTCATCACCTTATCTTTCTGGTGTAGGCAGCAATTAAAGGAGGATAGATAGAGGCTGGTAAATCCATTTTTATGTCCCCTTATCCAGCTTCTTGAAAGAACTCTTCAGCCTATAATGAAACACAAATAAACAGCTCAAATCAGACAACATGGTTGAAAGCATTGATAAAAGACACATAGGATAAAATAAAACACCTCCATAGCAGGGAAGGGAGCTCCTGTCTCTCCATCAGGCCACTGCAAGGTAGCAGAATGGATTTCAGCCCTCAGCGACCATGGTCAGCCTAAGGAAAGGCCCAAGAGAGGACCTCAGGAATCACCTCAGAGGTAAAACCCTTTCCCCTGTCCCAAGTGCCTTCCAGGTATTCTTGGGTATGAAACATATTTGCTGGAGTTCATGTGTGAAACTACACCCAAACCATTGCAATCCAAAGGCCTAAACAAGATAGGTTGTGACTGGCTGTGACTGAGACCAGAAAATAGTGGAGGACCAATGAGTTTGGGGTGAGTGATCCCCAGTCTCCCTTTGTAACACCCGAAAAATTATTCTTTAATAAAATTATTAGCGATTGCAGAGTAATGTGTGTGTTTATCAGCTATCACATGTCAAGTATGTGTCATCAAGATACTGCTGCCACTTATTGTTTCCCTCAAATGCAGCATCATTTAAATATTTATGAACCATCTTTCTTTGAAATTTGGTTGGTAATTGTATGGTATTTTTCAAAATAATGCATCCACTCACGGAATACATTCAATTGTGTCTTGGGATATGAGATCAATAACGTACAAAATCTCACATATTGTGCTAAGCTTTTCTTCTTGAATTAGAAGAATTTGGTCTGTCTTTAGGCTAGATATTACTAAAGTGATAATCTGGTGATTCTTCATTTCTCTGAAACAAAGCAGTAGCTTTAAGTATGACTCTCCTTGGAGAACAGTTTATGTCATAGAATTTAGCATCCCACCTAACATCACCTAAGGAGATTGATCTGGAGAGGCAAAGACTGAAAAACATTTACTGCCTGGAAGAAATCATTCCTCTTAAAAAAGAATCTGAGATTTTATCAGGAACATAGGCAAGATACAGGGAAGTCTGACATTCTTCATGATATATTTGTTCTGTTTTTCTTCCAAAAAGCACCATATTCACTGAAAAAATCAGCTCCTTTCCAGATATCTGATAACACATTCACCAGTAAATTTTAAATTTTATTTGCAAAAAAGGGAACCCTTAAAACCTGTTTCCTAAAGCAGGAAACTTCCACAATAAGGTAAAAAAATCTTCAGTCAACTGAAATACCACAGCTTCAAAGGAAAAATTGGCAATTTTTCTTTGCCTTCCTCATTTCCAATAAAATATTTACCCTTATAATCAAAATTCAAATATTCTCTTGAGAAAAAATGCAGGTGATTGCTAAAACAAACAGATGGTACACAAACTTCTGAGGAAATTTCTTTTTGTAACATATGATCGAAATTATCTAGCTACATAATTGAGTATGTAGCACGAGTGCAAGGAAGCACTGACTAAATTTATACACTGGCCTTTTATCAAATACTTTTTTTCCCTTGAGAAAGCATAGTTTGCTCTTTTAAATATCCTTTGTTTTATCAATTGTCTTCCCATAGGCTAATTCTTTCTCAGGACTGTAATGTCAGTAAGTCATCTAGATGCTGAAAGTGCAAGAAAACTTTGACATTTAGAAGCAAGCTAATTAATTTTGCTTTAGAAATGCTCTAAAAGGCTGCAGAAATTAGCATCTTTTAGAAGGAAGCCAATGGTCTGGACAAGGAATAGAAACATAATAAACTATAAACAAAGGCAAATAAACTATAAACAAATTTTACTTGGAATTTTTTAAAGGAGGTCTTATCACACTAATTTTTTTTTTTTAAAGTTTCTTGACTTTGTAATGGAATAATTTATTTTCAAAAATTCCCTGCGTAGGAAAAGAGATATTCCATTACTTCATTTTTATGGAAGAGTTTTGTGGTCTAAGCCCTGTTCTCCTGATAGTGTCACACACAAATTTTGACTCTTCTTGGTTTAGAAAGAGCGCTGAAGTCACTTCCCCAGGTAATTATTTAGTCCTTTGTTTCTTGTCACTGCTTTATCCAGCTCTGCTGCTCCATCTGACACCTTTCTTGTGCCTGTGCTGAGAAGAGCAGAATTTGGGATCTATGAGGAACAGCTACTCAGCAAAAAATGGCATGGAGCCTGAAGAGACTATTCAAAGCACGCTTTATATTCATACTGAAACCAGCCCCGGAAAAAGAGGCACACAAATCTCTTCTTTCAGTGCTCCCTCTCTTATAGGGACTAGTGCATATCCTTAGGGCTTTTTCTTCCAGCATTACTGACACACCTATGACATGTCTTCCTAGTCACACAGATCATAAAAATGTCATTACTGAACATAAGCAGCATATTTTTTCTCTAAAGCAGCATAGAAAACCTTGTTAGATTCTATTCAGTAACACTGCTGTCCATAACATTGCATTAAATTATAGAGTCACCAACTCAAGCTCAGGTGTTCTCCTCAAATTATTGTAGCAAACTGATTCCAACATTTTAATCAGTTCCACTGTCCAAATGCCCCTACAGTTTCGATATTGTGGAACAAGTGGTCACTCTGACTATTTTATTGCCAAGGAATTTCATTTACTGAGGTTTACCAACCTGGTTTATTGTTAAGAAATAACTTCCAACCCAAAACCTGCAATGTTTAAATTGGTGGTGTTTAATATCACTACAATATCAGTAAGAAGCACGGAGGCAGCTACTGATACATATGAAAGTTATATAATTCCAACCTAAATCAGAATGCCACATCCAATTGTACTACTACCACAAAACCACGTTAGGCCAAACTAAAATTATTTCACATATAGGGAAAGCCATATATTAGCATGGGATTTTAAGATGATCCTTTGTTTTGATTTTTATTTTCAAGTAGAAATATTCTGTATGTTGTGGGATTTTTTCCAAAAAAAATTTATTTTCTTCTTAGTGTTAAAATTTATTTGCATCAGGCAGATTCTAGAATTTTACACTTTATTTTTACAGGCTTGATACTGTGATATACATACAAAATTATTGATTCAGTGGATTTCTGTGCCTTAAAATCTTACAAATTGCTGGATTAAGCTAATATTCATGTCAGCCCCAGAAGGAAAAGTGAAATAAATTCATACACTCTAAGCTATAGACAATGCTGAAACAGAACAAAATAAATGGAGGAGACCAATACAAATGTCTCCTCACAGGAGCAATACCTATTAAAACCTCAAAGCAAGAAAGAAATATCCCTGAATATAACTTCACACATTTGTCAGAAGTTTTATAATTGTTAACCTAGAACAAAGCAGTTAGATCTCTAGGCATCTTTTGCCTAATTTCCCTTTTTGGGCCAGCACTTGTCAGCCTCTGTATTTTGGCTTTCAAGTCAAGAGTATTCTCTACATAGAAGAAGTGCAAGCATTCCCAAATCATAACTGTAGAGCAAATTCTCTGTTTCAGGAGAGATTACATTCTAAAATTTTAAAGCAAATGTTAAAGCCAATAAAGAAGATGGGCTTACTAGTATAATTTATACATCAGATCATTTATAAACTCATATTTGTAGGACCCTGATTTTTCATTGTCTAGTCATGACAGAGGCTTTATTATCACACAGACACATGCAAAGCAAACTGGCCAAAAACCCAACCTGGAGTCTGAAGAAAAGAACAGCCCTACCTTCTCCACTGGGTAATTTTTATCACTGAAGGAAAAAAAAAAAAAACAAAAACAAAATCACCTCCATGACCCCATAGACTTTGACTCGTAGTTGTTAGGTTACAATGAGAAATCACTATCACACACTGTGCTGAACTAAGAAATGTAGTTTCTCTTCATTTTCTTCCATCAGAACAAGTACCAAAAGTCTGGTTGATGACTGCAAATCTAATGTAATGAACTAAAAGTTCAGCTGGTTATGCCCAGTCAGTGGAGACAGATGCCTAAGACAGAGGCAGTGAGTCAGCCCTGAGCACACAGGGACCCTGGACAGCTGCCTAGATGCTGAAACACACCACACAAAGGAAGCACTAGAGGCAACATGTCCAACACATGCAGCTGCATCTCTCTGGAAGCAAAGGCATGGCTGACCTTCAATTTCACCTTCTCTGCTCTCATATAACCTCATCAGAGCTGATGCACCCACTGCAACCAGAACCATGCTAAGAAGAATTATAAATTCACATGTGGCACTACTTCATTTAGGAATTTTACGGTCCTTTGTGGTGAAACGTAGCCTGTGAGCATTTTAGAAAGCAAAGGGAGCCAGGTGACAAGGTACTGAGCATTCTCTAACCAACCTGGGAAATGGCTGAAGCAGAACTATTTTGAAATGAGAGTATTCCTTACTGACTTCTCTTTCTAAAGCTGACACTTTAATCAAGATCATAGCAATTCACATAGGAAGAATTTAAATATTGCTCGTCTGACTTCACCTTGGCCAAAAAACCCAAAACCACAAAAACTCCCCAAACTCTGAGAGACAGAACTGACTTCTGCCATTTGCATCAATTCAAGGGCAAAGTTGCCTTTCTGGAATTGTAATCATTTTATCAAGGTAGGACTAAGATTTGGCTACTTCACAGAGCATATTAAATAGCAGGTTTTATCTGGGCTCTAACACCAATCACGAATTCTTACCCCACAAGACAGAAGACGTTTCCTGAAAGAAAGGACCTGCTTCAGGAAAAATGAGACAAGAGCTAACACAGTGCATGAAGAGGAATATCACCAATAACTTGTTTGTTTGTTTGTTCTCCTTCTCTAAGGGTTGCAATCCTTATTTCAATGCTCTTACTCAACATTACTCAAATCATACCCCAAATTTGCAGCATTACCCAGAGTTACAAAGCTGTGAATTCAGTGCCTCCGGTGATGAATGAGGTACAGAAAATCTCTAGTGTATACACATATTCACAACCCTGTCTACAGATGTTTGCAGGTGACTCCACATGAAGCTTGTGTATGCAGGCCCTGCACCTATACCAGCATGTTTAGAGTAAGATTTTCACATGAGGCTCAGTCTTCAATCACTCTGATTAGACAATGCAAATGAAGCCTGAAATTCTCCAATGGAAATGCTAGCAAGTGAGTTAAATTAAATGTAAAGTATAGAACAGTCTATTATAGACTTTTCTGTTGATTTATAATTTGGGGGGGGGGGGGGGGGGGGGGGTGAGCAGCAGATAAGCACTCAGTCACCCGAGGGCATAGCTGTCTTTTTTAGAAATCCTTTGTTCTAGAATTCCAGTGGGAGATTTTTTGCTGAGATGAGGCATTTAGGTATGACAAGCAGTGCTTCCTACTTTCACTTGAGTCAGAAAAGCTAATATGCAAATAGTCAGAAATTAAATCCAAATCATTGACAAATGACTGTTTCTGAGAGACTTGAAGTGAGTTCATTTTCCAAAAAATAAGCTGCCGAGTGCTAATCTAATGCTTTAAAAGACCAGCCTACCCAGGCAATGTAGGAGGATGTCATTAATAAAACACTAGCATTTAGATTTTTCTTTAAAGAACATGGTGAGAGCTGAAGAACATGTCTTTAAATCTCCATAGCAGAGGTGGGTCACAGAATCCCACTTGCCTGTTAAGAACACAAGAGTTTCCTACTTTCTTAACTCAGGGAAGATAGAAGCTAGAGGAGGACAGCATAACAGAATGCACAAATCTCCCCAAGACCTAACCAATACAAAGGTACACATGAGGATAAAAAAAAAAAGAAATAAATAAATAAAAAAGTGATGCTCTATTCCACGGTTATTCATATTTAGGATACATTTAAAGAAAGCATTTCTAGATGTTCATAAAAGTAAATGCATTCAGGGAAAGCTTATCTGACACATATGAGAAATAAACTGTAGAGTAGGTCCAGTCTAAGTATTATATGGATGTAAGACTGCATTTGACAAACCACTAAAAGCATGGAATCCAGGGTTACTAGCTTCTAACTCAGTCTTATGGATGTGCTACACTCTGGTACATAGGGTCTTTGAGTCAGCCTCAAAAATGAAAAGGATGAAAACATCTTATTTACTTGTCTTTAAGTGTGCAGTGAAAATGAGGGCTGACTGAAGAGCTGCACTAAGGCCACATTCAAATGGCAAGGGAACAAATGCAGAAAAACAAAGCAAGATGTATGCAGGAAAACAGGCCAAAGGTCATGTGTAGAATGAGGACTGCCTAGCTAAAAGTGCCCACTCAGAAAGTGGGTCTGGAGGTTAAAATGAAAAATTACGTGACATAATTATATAATGTGTGCAATTCTGGTCCCTTCTCATTTCCATATCATTTCAGAAATTATATAGAAGATCTAGAAGCAGCTCAGGAAAGTATGACAGCAATGGGCAAAGTTAGGAACAGCTAAACCTGTCAGAGAGGAAGGGACAGAGAAAGCTGAACTGCAAGATCATTAATGGTGTAGAGGAAATTCTGATGTCCTTCAAAAAAGAAAAAAAGCTTAGGAACTTCAGGCAAAAACCAGCAGGAGAAGGCAAACACAAAGTTCACATGGGATTTGATTTTCCAAGCCTTACTAAGGAAGATAAAGATACTGAAAAATGGATCTGAGCTCAAGGGAAATTGGGACAAGCTCATGAAAGAGCAGACTTCTAGAGCTATTGAGCACAATGTCACCACTCTCTTGCATAGAACATTCTTTCACTCAGAAGTGTTGGAGGCTGAGAAGATATTTAGTGAGACATCACAGTATGTTTGCTCTGTTGGGTGCTTTTCTCCTAGTCATTCACTTTGGCTACTGCCACAAACATGACACTGGGAAAAATAGATAGTAGTGAAATTATGCATAAGCTTCGCCCTGCTTTGAAATAAATACAGGTGGTGGATATTACCATCATGACTATTTTGTGGTAAGTCTGGAGTAGCCGAGTCCTTTGGGCACTGCTCCTAGTTTTCTTTCAGCTCAGAATACCTGACATAACTTTCTTGACTCCTTTTAGCCAACACATTTCAACTGTGTACTGGCTTATTCCACTTCAACTGAAGCCTGGCTGCTGAGTCATAATGTATTAAAAAGACCAAAGATTTTGTAAAAAATCATGAAAAATGAATAATCCTCTCCCAACAAACTTCTAACAAGGTGCTTTGAGCAAGAGCTTTTCATTAAATTCAGGACATTAAAGCTGGCATTCAATTAAGTATTTCTAATGAGCAAAAGCAGAAGTATAACCACCAAAAGTGTTGTCAAGAGCTTTTTCATTCAATCAACTGGCTGTGAGTCAAGCAAAAAGACAGGAATATTCAACATCTTTCCACAAATGGGAATGTGAAATTGCAGGTTATATATAGTCTTCTCCAGAGCAGATGCTGCTATTCACACACTCCAAGTACACTGAGCAATGGGCTGTTACCACCCCTCAAGGCTTCCAAAACACAAACCAGGTAACCTTGAACAACAATTTAGGCTAAAATAAGTTCTGAACTGTGAAAATAGCTTTGGAAGTGTAAATAGCCAAAACATTTCAGTACAGTCCTCACGTAATTCAGGAGAAGTTTCAGAACTCAAATTTCTGTGAGATCCCATGTACCAATATGCCACACGTGTAAAAGAAATGAACACAACAGAGGGTGAATACTTTTTGCCTTTATTTCAAAGCCAAGTTCCTGTGTTGAGCAGTGTTCATGTGTGTGCTTATCAGTTTACTTCCCTAACAATAACGGGGAGGTTACAAAAATAATTTCTATGTCATGTATGCAATGGTCAAAAATTCAGACAGGATCTGTATAAATATTTATAAATAAATAGTCTTTTGGAAAACAGGAAAGTTCAGAAACATCGGAAAAATTGAATATTTTTTGCTGTCAGTCAAGTTACTAGTTTTAACTTCTTTGCTGTTCCAGTTTTCCCATTACAAAATACATACTGACAAATCCTAAGCAGCTGTAAATTCATATTAATTACAAAACTAATCTTACAAACCTTTTTTTTGCAATTGGAAAAATTTGTAAATCCCTTCTGAAAAAATTCTGGAAAAGAAATAATTTTCTATTATTTCTATTTTTATTCTTTCAATTTTGTATTTTTTATACCCATCCTTGTATTTATTTTCTAAAAGTAAAACCAAATAAAACCAAAATAAAAATAAAACCAAAATTTACTACAATTGCATATTCTAATTAAAACTTCATTGACATTTTTCCAATTTTATTCCAAATTTTCTTCAGCTGCTTAAAAATCAGCTGTTGCTTGTTTTCATGTCTACCCCAAAATAAAGATATGGAATTTTTCACAAAGGAAACTTTCTGAGATTTGAGCAACCAGAGTTTAAACTAAACACACAACACAAATGGTGGAAGAGTATGGATGAATCTTAGTTCAACATCTTTATTTTAATCTGCAAGAATCAAAGGAATAAACAAATGTTCCTGGAGTATTGTGAAAATCTCCATCTCTTGTCGCTTGATTCCTTCATCAAGAGTTTAAACATAACTGTCATAAAAGGCACTGATCCCATATTTCTGCTGTTAGCACCTGGTCTTGGCAGCTTTGAGAGGTTCAAAGCTTGAGCACGTGAATTTGCCTACACCTAACATCCAAAGGAGTCTGAAAACCCCTGCATGTCACCAGGAAATCATTTTTGTTACACTTTGCAGCACCACACTGTGTTTAACACCTTGGCAACATGTAAGGCTAGAGTTTAGTGAGGATTAAATGATGCTGCTACTAGAAATCTATCATTCAACTAAAATGCTTTGCTGCAATCTTTTTGCTCAAGTTAAATGTCAGGTGTAAAACTTTCTCTGGTTGAAATGTTTGGGCATAGAGAGAGTAGGAATAAACTGCTCCTGAGTTACCAACTCAGGCCTCTGGCTCCAGTTTGCTCTGCTTCTCATACTCCAGTTGGCTCTCAGGCACAGGGCTAGTAGACATTTTAGGAGTAGCCTTTCACAATCCCTCCTACTGGAAATGAAACATTTGAAAGAGTAATTCCTGATGAGAACAGGGAATCCAGTCCAAATCTCTTCTGTATTTGAGTGCACTAGATTATTTTGGGTTGTGGTTCACTCTTTTTCTTGTCAGAAACCCCTCTGTCCCACCTAGAACTGTATCTGACTAATCAACAGGGGGTGTCAGCCAAGAAGAGAGGGTTGCTTTCATGGGAAGCAAAAAACAGCAAAATGCATCCAGTGTTAAAAACAAAATCCATGAGAAACCCGTCTGACACCTACATAAAGCTGAAATCCTGAGCACAGTTACTGAATGCTCTATTTACAAAAGTACAGAATCCTAACTAGAAAAATAAACCTTTGTGTGGGACGAAACTCAGAAAGGATTTTTTTGTGGCAGGTAGACCATGTCAAGGCAAGATTGCTAGTAAATTTTCTTTTGTCTTGTTTCAGAGTTGATGTTATATATGTTAGTCAGTCTTCTATTTACCTAAGCAGCACAGTTGGCTAAGTGTGGGAAGGTTTTACATTCTTGTAAAATAGTAGAAAAAAACAAAAATTTTAATACTTATGCTGCACAACAATAATAATAATAATTCAGCCTTTCTCCAAAGAAATTTATGATGGATATGCAACTCATCATTTTCAAAAGCAATAAAATAACACTCTAAGTAACAAAACAACTATTCCTATACTTTCCAATTAATATAATTTTAAAAATTTCCAAATAACATAGCCAAACATATTTTACTTAGTTATTTATTTTTCATCTAACAATCACAGAAGATCATCTCAGCTTCTAGGTGCCCTTATATAACAATAAAAAAAATCATTACTGTAAACCCAGCACAATAGCCAAATAAAATAAAACTACCAGATAATAACTCTGACCAAACAGTCTTATCTCTTCTGACAGCTCCAGAAAAAAACTCACTCTGCACATTCTGGGTTCTTTTCAAGAAGCTGAACTTGGCACTTTATTTTGAAGCCTAGTCTCACCAAGCTCAATTTGATGGATGAAGGACATCCCAAACTATGAAGGGAGAAATTGATGTAACCATTTCTGGTACTGAAACTGTAACCATGCAAGAGGCTGTATCTAAGCAGTAATTTCAAGAAACATACATCTTTTTACCAAACCCTTACATTTCTACTGGCAAATATCTCAGAGCACTCCTGTAACCTTCCCACAGAGAATAATTTCACCAACTGAACAGGTCACCCTGTTGTTTTAGCGCCTGTTTGCACATGGACTTTTGAGACACATTTCACAGCACACAACAACCCCTACTTTTAGGTAACAAAAATAAGGTCAGAAGCAATGAAATGTAGCAGGAAATGGTTGAGCCTCTCAAGAGACTTGCAAGTGTCCACACAACCAGAAAAGTATGCACTGTTCATTCACAGATTCCAGTTCTATCTTTAAAATAGGAAAGCTAGGTACCAGTGGCATAATCCTGGTGGCAAGGATTACAGCAAGGGGTGGAAATTCCTCTTCGGTGCCAGGAAAATCTTCAGACCATTCTTTATCTATTTTGTCACCATTAAATTCACTCTGTAATACTGAAGCCAGCCAGACTATGCCTATTTCTGTGGAGTCAATGCCAACCTATTCAAACAAGAAAATGAAATAAGAAGACCCCACAATTAGTAATTTGCTCTGTTTAAGAACCTACAGCAGGCTGGGAACTGGTAAGCATCTCATTTACCAGCTGTGCAACTGCAGCTGTCATTTGTTACTGTTCAAATTCTTGGCAGCTTCTCCAGCCCACCAGTTTAACTGGCCAGAGACTGGGCTGCTGAGATGCAGAGGAGCCTTCCTCAGCACAGCCTGACTGAGCCAGTGACACCAGTACACCTTGCATAGGCAGGGGCAAACATCTGGGGGAATGGATAGTTTATCTATTCATCTTCTCACTCCAATCCCTTGCACACTTGTAAAACAAGAACAGCAGCAGTACTGGGACTCCAGAGTACTCTAGTCACAGATTCATACCTGGGACCACTGTGAAGCAGCTTAACCACCAGAGAGCACCAAAAATGCGCTTCCAACATACAGACAACATCTAAGCACAATCTGCTCCAGAGAACACTGACTAGCAGCTGGCCATTGATTAAAGATGAGTGCCATAGCTAATGACAAAAACTAAAGAAAAAGCAGACTGAGAGTCACATAACCACCACAGTTGCCTATTGTCCAGCTCAACATGGGACATTACGCTCACAGTAAATCACCGAGAAGATCACCAGGACACTTTAAAGCAGGAGCTGAATGTTATATCACATGCACTCCTGCTTGACAAAAAAAATGTCAATTTCCCCCTGCAAAGGACTCTTGGGATTTCTCCAGCCAAAACAGATGAGGCTTTAAAGAGCAACCCAAGCCTTCACAAAGGAGGAGAAGGCATCTCTTATCTGTGAAAATAAAAAAGAAGTGTGTAAACAGTGGCTATTCCAGTGTATAAGATAGGATCACTGTCCTTTTCCACACATAAGTCTTCAAAGATTCCCACTTTATACTTGCATTATATAAGAAGGAAAGAAAATCTTTGCGCAGCAGTTTGGATAATCCTCTCTTCTCTTTGAGTAAATCTGGGCACAGTACTTTGGTGGGCTTTCAAACTCTTCCAAAAGATATGGGAAGGTTTGAGAAAATGGCCAGTTTTTTATCCAGAGATGACTCAAAAGATTTTCTAAAACATCTCCAGCTATAGAATGTGTGTGTGTGCTCACTGCGCGCAGAGTTGTTGACTGACCTTCAACAAATAAATGTCAGGTATTTATAATCACTAAAAAAAGCCAACAAATAATTTTATGGATTAAGAGTCATTGAGTTTTAATAAAAAGATTATCAGATCTAGGATAGTCTCTCTTTAAATAAGGGAAATTATGACTTTTCTATCACTAAATGGGAAAAATATTTATTTTCAATAGTAAGAGAGTAAATAATGTTATGTAAGAGCATAATTTTATTTCCAAAGGGCAGTTTTAAACTAAAGCTTGGCATATAATGTTGAAGCTACCCATGAATACTGTGTTTTTTTAATTTCAGACACTAATGTTCAATGGTTTGAAAATTTTTAATGAGAACTTCCATCTCTGTCAATTGAAGACCCTGGAAAGCAGAATTAAGAGCCGAAGTCTTGTTCAGCATTTGAGAAAGTAACTCTGCCTTTAAACATTTTAAAATTCTCATATAAACTTAATTCCTATTCATTTGGCTGCTGTACATTTCCATAAGCTGTCCTGCCTAAAATCAAGTAGTACTGTGCAGACATGGAGGGTTGCCCTCCTTTATGGAACAGAAAGACTTGTTAGATCTCTTAGAGAAAAATATGCCTTAAATTTCAGACTGAAGGTGAAGCTCTTGTCTGCAATCAAATGCATCTTCCCTCGCGATCAACAGAACCAGCAACACTGACTGAAAGTCAAGTTCTTGTCATTAATTCTCAGGTAACTGCAAGGAATGCTTTTTCTATATTACCAAAAACTACAGGATTCCCACACTCCCTCACAGAAGAAATGCTTTGTTAGAGAGGTTAAAGAGAGTGTTTAAGAGATAACAAAAGAGCCTTTACATTTTATCATGTCAGATTTGTCAGATGTCAGATTTGAGCTGATTTCTCACAGCTAATTCCACACTTCAAGTGTTGGAAACAAGCTTGTGGGACAGGAGCTGAATGCTCATTCAAGCATTTTCTCCCCCCCCCCCCCTTAGCAGTGAAGGTTCCTGTGAGGTTCAGTGGATGATTGCTAGACTGAAAAAATAGTACTGGCCATGAAAAATCACCCCATACACATATATGTTCTTAAATAAAGTTTATGTTCTTAAACAGATCTCTAAAAATAGGAGCTTGGTTTTGTTTTCATGCCTCTATTTCTGATAGAATCCTGTTGGAAGCCCAGAGAGTCCACACTGAATGCACTCTGGTCCAAGTTATCTTCATCTCTATATAATAGAATTTTAAGACCTTAGAGAGTCATGAAAACAAAAATAACGATTTCTAAATACACTCAGAGAAGTTATAATAAAAACACACATTTCAGCAGTTTGTCAGGCTGTCTTGCTACCTATAATCACAGTGATTGAAGTTTCTGTATTTTGAAGGTAATAATAGCAGTGGTATAATAAGGAAAACCTATTGCACTTCATTAGTCATGGTACATTAGAAGAAGAGATTCTTTGGCAATTTTATGGCCATTTTAAAAATAGTGCCTTCCCAAAAGAGAAAGTCTTAAGAGATTCACACTTCACTTGTTTTTCAGAGGCTGGGTAAGTCACATCTAGAAAAACAGTGAATTCAAGCAGGCCTTGCAGAGGGAAGGAACAAGTGCTTGGGAACTGCAGAACCAGTGCACAGATTCGGCATCTTGTTTATTTGTAGTGCCTGACCTACATCTGACTACCCAAACACAGAGGAGAGGATAGTTCAAAAACTTATTCTGCATTTGAAAGATGTGATACAGTCCTCTCTGGAGAACAGTAAACAAGCAAGATAGGGTAGAAAAGCTGCAGATTTTTTTTTCTCAACAAAGCAGCATTACATCCTGTAGGAAGCCTTTGCAACTTACACTGACAATTTTATCCCATAATGAAAACAGAGTCCACGGCTGATTTACAGTCATGAGTAAAATTATAAACCCTGCATTCTCAAACAACTGAATCTCTGTGTAATAAAACAAAAATGTGATTAACCTGATTCTTTGTCATTTTCTTCAATGAAATCCTTGTGGAAAGAACTGAGCAAGGAGAAACTGAGAATGAGAGGCGACAGTTCTCTGATGTGGACATCAGTTAAATATTGTTGTATATGTATCCAGTCATCAAGAGAATATGTTGATTTCAGACAGGTATGTTAAACTCAATATTATTCCTCATAGACTGCTTTTACAGTCATGGAAAGTGATGCACGTGGAGGGGGAGGGAGCAACACTGACCTCTGACCTAATAAAATTATCCTTACTTGGAAACAACACCTCAGTTGTAGAAAAGACAATTTTATGAAAACCTCAACTCAGTTCACAAAAGGTAGGTTAAAGATGGAAGCAAATGTTAGGAATTACTAGGACAGGAGTAAAAAGTGAAACAGTACCAAGATGCAGTTTTATGAATCTACAATGGGACCATATCTTGACTGCTCTAAACATTTTCAGCTGCCCTACTTCAAAATTAATGAAGGAGAAATAGGAAGCATGCAGAGAATGAAAGAGATGATCATCAAAAATATGTTATCCTTTCCATATTGAATACTATTTAATCATCCTGCAAAATGGAAAGAGTAGGGATATGGCACAGATCTATAAAATCATGAGTAAATACCACAAACAGGGATAGGGAATGGCTGTTGAGCATTGCTTCCAATCTGACAGACTTAGCTAGGCTACCTTTTGCCACTAACTTCAAAACACAGCTATTAAAAAATACAATGATAATTTATTATATTCAATTTAAGCATTGCAACTTAAATTAAAGCATTAAAATTGAAAGGCTGAATAAACGGAGCTGAGCACCAATGTAAGTACATGCCTTTGGAGAACAATCAGGCTTAGTTTTCTTTTCAACCGGTTTGTGATACAAGATAAAGCAAAATAATTCTCACAAAGCTTTAAATTATGAATGATACAGTAAATTATTAATGTTAAAGGTACATTAGTGTTTACTCTTAGCTTCTACTGCTCCTTTTCCCTGCTTAACTATTCTTAGGTAACACAGACAGCATTATTGAAGGTAAGAAATAATGAGCTCCTTTTACATTATAATTCAATGCACAGACACCTAACCCGGGAGTTTTTCAGTCTCCAGGGGGGGCTGTACATGATGACCAGATCTAGGAACAAATGTTTCATCCAGAGTCAGTGATTTCATTGACACCACTGTCCAAGATCTTTACAAGCTACAGTGAATCACACTGAAGGCAAAGGGAACATACAAATGAAAGGCTTGGTTTTTCAAATACTAACATCTGTGCTAGAACTCCTTTCTGCCCTCAGTTTCTCTGGAAGCAATCAAGTGGCATCATTTCAATTCCCCACCTTCTTTCTCAGGTTTACCACTTTCAGCAGTGGCTCCCAAGAGAACACCACACTGTGTTACCCCACTCCTGCTGAGCTGCAGGAAACAGCTTGCTTTTGTGAGAAAAACCAGTTTGTACCACACTTTGGATTGCTGAGTACATTTTCTCATAATAGAGGAATTCCATCTGGGGAAACTGCAAACTGCGAGAGTCTTGTGTGAGAGAGAACAGAAGAATTGGGAAAGAAGAGGAATTAGGTCCTCTTTAACCTGCACAGTTCCCTTATCACTAGCAAGCACCTCAAGCTGAAGCATTTAGTTTTGCCTGGTATATGAGCTCTTTCTGATAGTAAATAGTTATTCAGAAGTAGAGAGCTAAGAAATCATGGACCATGAAGAATCCAGCCTCTTTTCACTCAAGTTAATCAAAGCTGGGGCACTAAAGTTACTGTGAGCAGAATGAAATAAAATCCAGACATTTTTCTATTCCTGTATTATGCAAATTAACTGTGACAAGCTCTGTTCTATTGCTTATGTTAACAACAGCAGGAAACCCAGGTAAGCTAACGCATTTTTCTTTTACAATCTACGCTTCAAATTATATGATCATCCCCAGCACGCTGCATTGCAAAATATTGCAGGCTGACAAAACACAAGATGAGGATTTCATTGCTTGAAACAAGCATTTCAGGGCTGGGAAGAAAATGGGTAGCAAAGTTTCTAAACACAAAATACTGTCACATTATGGTAAATAGTCACTGGGTTTTCTTCTTGGGGATAGCTTTAAAATGTCTCCAACACCCAGTAAAACATTTTTATATATGTCATTATGAACTGCACACAATAACCCAACTTCTGAAAGGTTTAGAGACACATTTAAGCTTTTGTAATCAAACATGGAAATGAAATAACCTCGTGGCGTTTACAATTTTGATTAAATGAAACTGCTCTGTTCTAGTAGTCACCCAGAACTACATCATAAACTGCTTTCAGACTGACAGTCTAAGCAGCTTTACCATCATTGCTGGTAAAGAGTGCAAAGACTGCAAAGAGCACACTCACTCTTCCTTCAGCCTTTTCTCCGTAGGCAGCTCCAACCTGAAAGGACAGCATCACTGCAAAAGAGGACTTCTTTAATTTATCATATGGCACAGGGAAAACAATATCAGGAGGCTAAGAATTGGCACCTAAATTGCCAATGCCAGCAGAAGGAAAAATCAGGACTGGAGGCATTCATTTACATCCTTAAATTCACATGCAGTTCCTCCCCATTGCACGTGGCCCTTCTGTTTCCCAGACTCATTACAACACAAGAGAGCAAAACACCAGTCTTTGAACAAGAACAAAGGGGATTTCCCATGAAAAATAATGTAACAGAATCATAGCAGAAGATTATATATTTCTTATTGGCAATGAGTCAAGTTTGGGGTTTTTTTTATGTCAAAGATACCTTAACCAAACTAAAAATATTTCAGTAGGAGATTTGATCCTATCGCAATTAGACCTGATCTAAAATTATTAATTTTCAGTGTTTTCATACACTGTAATCCCATGTGTCATATGCAATGCATCCCTTTTGATTCAGGTGCATATAAAATTATAGAAGTTTGCAGCAGCTTCCAGACAGAGGAAAACTTGATTCAAGCTGTAAAGTTAATTGGAGAGGATGAGAGTGGCTTTTTTCTGAAAACTCCACATACACACTCACTATTGCTGATCTAAGACTGCTGTTTCATTCAGATTTTGAAAATTTAATACAGAGTGAGTTTTGGTTCACTGGAGCCAGTGAGAGAGCTCGTGTCGCATCAAAGAACAACAATCTGTTGCTTTGAATCCACCTTTCCAGGAATAATAATTAATAGTACAATAAATAAATCACACTACAAGTGACATCTGAAGGTGGTCCAGCCTCCTTACCTCTGAAACCTGAAATAATAATTTAAGAAAATTTCCCTCTATTTTACTTATGATATCAGTTCTGCAAAATAAAGTATCCAGGCTTTGCTTCAAGCAAACACATGACAAGCAGAGCCTCACTTTTAATTTGGCCTTGGATATTTCTGGATGCAGAAAAGATCTGACACTTTGAAATGTGTTTTTATTTACTGAACCTTGCCTGCCTCTGTGTGATTCCACAAAAAGGATTAAGGGGCCATTGTACATGTTTCACATGCAACCAACCCTCTTGGACCATGATTTATTCTTAAACGCATGGCCAGTTAAACTATTTATACTTGTAGATTAGCAGTTTTATTTTGAAAAACAGCTTTTCATGATTTTTGTTTAGTCCTGTTTCCTAACATGTTGAAAACTTATCACTATCATTTCACTGTAACAAGAAACTGTAATCATTTCTGGTGCCAGGGATCTCCCATTATTCTGCAACAGTGATAGGGTAGGTACTAAAACAAGAAAATGGGCAAAGTTTTGTATTAGTTATTTCTTTGTAAATGATCAAAGGTTGTCATATGCCTCCACCAAAGTTCCTCTTTATGCTTACAGATTCTAGGTCATCTGACATTTTCTAGACATCTGAAACACCACTAAGTACAAGCAAGTCTTGAGGAACTGGTGATTTTTTACCGCCTGAGGAGGTGTGGCCTTGGAATGACATAAGAGCAACCTCTGCCCCCGGTGAGGGGCATCACAGAGATATAGCCAGGCTGTTCACAGAGGTGGTGTGGTGGGAGAACAGGAGTGGAATAAATTGGAAAGAGGAAAAAAGCAGGGGACAAGGTCACAAAAGATTTAAGGAAAGACTTTTTCTCTGTGAAGAGAGTCAAGCAGTGGAACAGAGCCCAGGGAGGCTGTGCTGCCTCTATCCCAGTTTTCAAGACCCAGCTGGATAAAGCCCTGAATAATCCAGGCTGTTCTTTTGCCTGACCTTGCTTTCTGTAGGAGGCTGGACTAGAGACCATCTATGTCAAAATCCACCAGGAAATCTCCAAGCTCTTCCTCTCCCTTTTCAAAAGTATGAAAAAAGCAACTGACTTTTATTAAGAATGAGAGATTGACAAATATCCTTGCCCTAATTTCATCTTCCTGTTTTTTTATCCGACAAATACTTCACCAGTGTCCTTCATCTTTAGATGATTTTCAGATAGGTACAGAAATGCTATTTAAATAACAGCCATATCATATGTTACATTACATATCTGACAAGCATTGCACTCAGCTGGCTCTACATGTGTTTCACAGATAGCACAAACTGGTTGACTACACATTCTTCTTGAAAATAACATGCATGTATAAACATAAAACAATCATGATGCCGGCAGTTAAAAAAATGTACAGAATAATCAATACGTTACTATATGATGGTTTTTCAAGGATTTTCCTTTTGTTTTCCACTGGTTTTAGTTTTTTTGTTGATACTGGATTTCTAAGACAAGGATATGAATATGAAGAAACACTGCTCAGCTGTATGCAACACCATCAAATATAAATTCCTCTGCCAGAATGCAGGGAAAGAGGAGGACTGTGATGAATGTGTAGAGCTCCTCTTAAGCCTCACAAGCTGATTGGAGATTTTATTTCTAAAATAGAATTCTAAATGTCTCAGGAAGTCTCACTCAGCCACTCTGGTTGGTAAAGAAAAGGTCACTGACTGAAGATGGAAAACAAAGCCCTAGACTGCTACAAAATAATTTTCCTAAGGATGTAAGAGACACTGACCACAGAGTAACCTTTGTATCCATGCTATCCACATTTGGAATTTATTTCTATTTCTTCCACAAAGCCAGTCTTAATTCTTTTAGCCTCATTATTGCTATTCCCTGCTTCCCTGAAGAGACAGCAATTTGAAAAAAGAGTCAAAGAGAAATGATTTGTGTGCACTGAGAATAGAGGAAAGTTCTTTAGAGTTTTTATTTTAGTAGTGGGGTTTTATCCTGACAATGACACCTGCAGAACTAAATTTAGTTATTTATCAGCTTCTGGATATGTCAGAGTACCTCAGGTAGACTTAGTCCATAGAAATTATAGTCCCGGGCTGCTCAAAGTCAGAAATGGAAGGAAAGAGCTCAGTTATCAACCAGGACTAATAATGATGGTACACGGTATGTTCATATATCAAAGAATTATTTTATCATGAAAATAAGCAAATTATAACTTTAAATTACTAGAGACTTTTTTTCCCCCAGCAGAAAAAAGGAGAACAGGAATTTTTTGTCTATTTTATTGAAAATAAAGAAATATTGTGGAAACACTCTTCTAAATGTCTAGAACATCATCAGTAACACTTTCCAAATACCATCCATACACAGTTCTATTTTTAATGTTGGACTGTTCTTGAAAGGTGCTAAAAAATTTATTCATAACACATAAAGCTATATCCTGACTATACATTCCCCTCCATTTGGGAGAAAATCCCAAGTGTTAGAACTATTTTCAAAATTTTAAGAGAACCCAAGTCCTATCTTTTCATTTTCTTCCAAAACTAACATTTAAGGATCAAATCCTGTAAACCTGATCTCACAAGTAATTACTCAGAATGCAAATAAATCCTTTCAATTCTGCAAACAGGCTCAATAAATGCATACCCTCTAATGATTAAAGGATTCCCATTGATACATCACATTTTATTTTAGTGTACAATGTTAACAGGAACTGTTTTGAATCAGCCCATTTCCTTAAGTCTTTTTTCAGGGATGCAGAAAAGTCCTTGTCTGAAAATCTGGGTAAATATATTATGTTTTTACACATTTAACAAACATTTTATTAGCTCTTAGAAGCAGAATTACTGACTATGGAGAACCTTCTGTTGCAGAATACTTGGATCTGGTAATCCACCATTTCCAAACCAGAACATGAGCTATGCTACCTCCCAAGTTATGCAGGCTTCTATGGCTTTGTTTTATCAGATTATGCACACATCTCTTATCTGTAGGAAGAAACTCCATGGAATTGCCTTTCTAAAGCCTGGCACAGCTGTAAAATTCTGCAGCTGGTCTTGTAAATTTATTTGACCTGTCTCATGGACCTTGATCAGCATATAGAACCCTGGCTTGGAGAGCTATGCCATTGAAAACAGCCATTTGTGTATCCCTTAGAGGAAAGATTTGTTATACTTTCTTTTTCTCTTCACTCAAATTCCTTAAAACACATTTTTTATTTCTCCTTTATGTACTCTGGTCTATGCTGATTCTTCAAAGTTTGCTATTGTTTTAGTTATTAAACTTATATCATCAAAATACTGTAATTTGGGAATTCTGTACTTAGTTATACCCAGAATAGCACTGAAAATCTGCTTCACTAATTTTGGTCCCCAATTTCCAAAAATGCAATAAATAGTGCTGTAAAAATCAGCTCTGGTAACTTTCATAAAAGAACATCACGCATACACAAAAATAGAACAAGCCCAGGAACTGCAGTCCTGTGTCAGAAGAAATTCCTGATAACTATCAACACTTTTAAGTTTAAGAAAAATGACTTTTTTTTTTTTTTTTGCTGTTTTTCACCTCTACATCATCACAGACTTGAGATTACTGTGTATGTTATTCTGTATCCTGTAGTGATGACACACTTGCAGGATGCATTATCATGTAGTGACTATTTATTTCAGCTCTGTTTCAAGGCTGAGAGAAAAACTTGGATAGGTGCTGACATGGCGCTCCAGCCAAGCGGTTACAAGAAGTAATTGGGCAGCAAGCCTGAATGGTCTTTTCATTGTATTTATTTAAAATTATATTGGTGTGGGATTATTTCCCTCCTGTTTTAACCTGGTACACAATTTTAGGTGACTCATCTCATCAGCAAGTAGTAACAAAATACTGTGTTTCCAAGGGAACGGAGAGGGAGCATTGCCACAGGCCTGAGGCAAGGTGAGCGTGCTGTGGCTGCAGTCACCAACACCACTGCCAAGGGCTGCAGATGCTGAGACACTATCTCAGCTCCAAAGAGGCACAAGGAAGAGGAAAAAAGCAGAGGATACCATTACTGACACTCCTGCGCTGTGAGACACCTCACTGCAGGTCCAGGAGCCCCAGGAGAAGCTGCAGGGGCAGATTTCAGACAGTTTTGACCTCACTCTGCACCACCCTTACTCCCAGCCTGAGCCCTTCCTAAGCTCCTGCAAGGACACAACCAGGGTAAGTTTGGTATAAATCAGAACTTTCCCTTATAAGAGGAATATACCTTTTATATTTAAAATAATACCTTGAAAAATAAAAGTTTTGCCAGCCTGACCTTCCCCTCTTCCTCCATCCATACATTCATAAGCAATACATTATATTTTGGTCACCAATGCCAAAGTATATTTTAGCTAGTAAACACCCTCATGATTATCATTGTAAAGGCATTAGATACCCAGACATTAATTAGAAAAATTTGACACACTGATTAATAAAAACAAAACCAAACAACAAACAACTCTCCAGCAAAAAACACACAAGAAACCCAACATTAGCAGGAAAAGGAAACACATTTGAGCTGGGTTTTGCTCAACTTAAAACCTTGTGTATTTTGAATTAATATCTTTATGCTACTGCTCAAAGAATGTGTTTCTCCCAAGCTTCCCAACTCTTTTCTGTTCAAAAGATTAAGCTTCACCATCAGTGTGATGTTCAAATGTAGTTTTCTACTTCATTTGAACAGTGTATTGCATCAGTCTGTTAAACCCCAAATTGTATGAAATACAGAGAATTAGGGGTTTAATGCCAATCCAGCTCATAAGAGATACTGTTACTCAACAAATCATGCACAAGGAATTTCTCTTGTATGAAGTAAAGTACATTTTTTCATTAACCTACTGAAGAAAATTAATGGAAATCTGTGGAAGTAAGTTTTTCAAATAAAATTGCTTTAATGAAAATAGAAATAAGAAAAACAGACTCTGGATGATGCTTTTGGCAGGTGGATCTCCAACTAAATAGTTGTCTATGACAATGACGTCTTTAAAAGTACTGCTGATTTTTTTCCCTATCAAAGATGCATCTATTAACAAAACTGTTCCTCAGCAAATTTAGTTCCTGTATATCAATTTCTTTCCACATGGATACAGTAGAGAGTCCCATATCAGTAAAGCATAAGAAGAAACTTAACTTTAAGCACGTGTGGAATCCATTTTAAACTCCA
Source organism: Motacilla alba alba (assembly GCF_015832195.1). Classification (NCBI taxonomy): domain Eukaryota; kingdom Metazoa; phylum Chordata; class Aves; order Passeriformes; family Motacillidae; genus Motacilla; species Motacilla alba. Next base: position 9,459,129 of record NC_052045.1, on the reverse strand, counting down.
TGTTTAATTGGTTTTCTTTAACAGAGCTCTAATTCACCGAAATCAATAGATTTACTGCTAACACACTGAAGGCTAAGAGCAGAGGTTACCCAAAATATATAGGTTATTTCTAAAGGCCAAGTATATATTCTGCATGTGCATACATGAAGGGATAAAATCCTCAGCAGATGCTCTCCATTGGTACCAGAGGGAAAAAGTCCCCATGCTATTCCTACCCGCCTGTAATCAAGTTCTTATGTCTGATCTGCCCTTCCAAAGCAATCCTACAAGAGCCTTTCTTCTAATTTATTATAGCAGTTTCCTTTGAGAAGCTGTGTGTTAAGCCATTTTTACATCATGTTCAAATACACAATTTCCACGCAAACTATCCCAAATTCTGGAAGTATGCTCACTCTCTGCTTGGCAGACTATAAAAAAACAATACAATCAACCCAACTAAAAAAATCCCCAACAACACAAATCAAAACCAAACAAAAAACAACCAACCAGCCAGACCCTGTTAAAAAAAAAAAAAAAAAGAAAAAAGAAAAAAGAAAAAAAAAAAGTAAAAGCCAGCCAGGCTTTTACAGTTGTAAAAGTCACATTCTGTCCTAGCCTTTGACCCCCCTTCATCTGGAATATAAGATTCCTTTTTATGGGGGTGTGTTGATTTGGCATGGCCTGGTTTTTGGTAGCAGGGGGGACACAGGAGTGGCTTCTTTGAGGAGCTGCTAGAAGCTTCCACTATGCCTGACAGAGCCGCTCTCTGATGGCTCTGAAGATGGATGCGCTGCTGGCTCAGTTAGAGAGGTTGGTAATGCCTCTGTGATGACAAATTTAAGAAGAAAATCAAAACAGCACCACGGCAGTTTTTTTCCAGGGTGGTGAGCTGCCACCACTGGAGCCATCCCGGCACAGCCCCGGCCATGTGCCACCGCAGCCGCCGCCATCTGGGTGCGGCCTGCAGCGAGCCCAGCCTGCGGCGAGCCCGGCCTGCGGTGAGCCCGGCCTGCACGGCCGCCCCAGCCGGCCCCGCTGCGGGCAGAAGGGCAGGGGCGGCAGCGGCTTCTCCTTCCCGGTGCCCTGCACCAAGAGAGGCGCTAAACAGCGCCAGCGCCGCGGCGGCCGCCTCTGTCCGCACAATGGCAGCAGGGCCGCCTGGCCAGCAGTGAAAACACGGAGGGTGAACCTAAACCTAAACCCGACACTGAACCTAAACAAGATCAACCCCTCAGTGCTGTGGGGTCCTGTAGGAGTCTTTGAATTGGTGGAACTTGTTTGCAATGGTACCCACAGGCAGCAGTTTTACTTCTAGTCAAAGAGGAGGAGGTGAAGACATGTGAGAGAAACAACATGGTGACACCAAGGTCGATGGAAAAAGAGGAGGAGGAGGATGTGCTCCAAGTGCCAGAGCTGAGATTCCTCTGCAGGCCATGGTGAGGAGCATGGTGAAGAAACTGTCCCTCTGTAATGCATGAAGTGCACAGGGGATGCAGAGATCCACTCACAGCCCATGGGAAAAGTGCTCACACCAGAGTGGGTGGATGCCAGAGAAAGCTGTGATCCAGTGAGAAACCCAAATGGAGAGAGAGGGCCCCTGCTTCCAGAGATGGAGAGAGGGCCCTTGCTTACAAACTAGAGCAGCCTGTCCTTAGAGAAAGGCACCCCATGGAGGAGTGACTCACACCACCACAATTTGGGAAGGACTGTCCTTGGGAGCAACTCACATTGCAACAGTACTGGCCCTGTCTCCTCACACTGTTGGGAAAGAGGGAGGGGCTGGGGGGAAAAAAGGTGTTTCAAACTCTTCTTCTCATTATCCTCCTCTGACTCTGTTAATAATAAATTTACATTATACCTTTAAATTACCTTTAAATTTGAACCTATTTTCACCTTGGAATGTTTTCTCCCAGTCCTTATCTCAATTCATGAGCCTATTATTAATTTCTTTTCCCTCTCCTCTGCCCAACTGTAGTAAAAGAGATAGAGCGATCGGCTTTCATGGGTACCTGGCACTTGGCCAGGGTCAAACCACGACAGAGGGACAGGATTCTATTGTATTCCAAGCACTGCTCAAGGATGCAGCTTTTGGGAAGAACATAAAAAATAGTGAAAGCACATCTCAAATCCAAATCTCAACTAAACATCCCAAAAGGGCACCATTCCTGAATCTTTGCTTAATAATCCTACCACTCTTGCCTTCTCTACTTGTCTCTAATCCTCCCAAATTCACCATGCTCGTGGAAGTAAACCACTGTAAGGAGCACCATTTATTTTAGGAGGATGCTGCACTGTAACATGGAGGCATGTCTTGAGATTCAGCTTCACCCACGTACTGCATTCACAGCTTTTTTAGAATTTCATACAAAGAATGTAGGAAATACAGGTACACCTGTAAGAACATATTCATGGAATGTGGTCTGAATAAAATTGAATAAAATTAAATGCAAGAATGTTGAAAGATATAAATATGCAAGTAGTACAAGCTGCAATTCCTAGCTCTTCTAGTTAAACTCATTTTTCTTCAGATCCCCACTCAAATATCACTTTCATCATCAGGCATTCAGGATGTGATGAGAAGATCAGGGAACATAAATCTTTAACTGACATTCTTCACTGATTTGGTAGCAGCAGCTCATGCAAATTACTGGTCTCTGTAATTGTTTTTACCAGTCTCACCTTTTGTCTACCTTGGTCTTTTTGTGTAAAGATTATGCTTTCCCAGCCTGCATGAAGAGGAGTACCTTAACTGATCTATCAACACCAAAATCAATTTTTAAAATATCAGTATAGATAATTTTTTTTTTATTTTCTATAAAAACTAAATTAGCATTTATTTCTTGACCACACCTTAAAGGATTTCTGCTATCATGCCTCATATAGTGTAACATTTTTGACAAGATCTCTACTACATTTTAATATGATCTAGAAGTTAAACAAAGCTTTCTGACAAATCATTTTTAAAAAAGAATATTTTGTTCAAATTCATTAGTTGCAGCAAAATTTCTTTCATAAAAAGCTTGCAGGTAAAGAACAAAATTTTCAACATTTGAGGTGACCTGGAATAGCAGGCAGTTTGGAGAGACAGCTCTTCACCTGAGTAAAAGACTTTGTCTCAAATCTCTTCTGTTTGAAAACAGAGATGAGAGTGCATTAGACATACCCACTGCCCATATCATAGGCACTGTCCAGAAGGACCCATTCTATAAACAGTTGTTTTATTTTGATCCTAAAGTCTCATATTTATCCTGACATAGAAAGAAGCTGCATGAAATTCTTAGAAACTTTTTAAAGACAGAAGTTTTTTTCCCATCTTCACCCAGTCCTAATTAAATCTGATCCCTGCAATGAATAGAATTATTTTGTAAGTGTATGTTTTTATTTTAGAAGCATGCTTTGCTGATGCATACTGCAGTGTTAATTTTTTATAGAGTGTGCCCACTGCAACCTCATTTAAGTAATTCATTGTTCTCTTAGTTTTTATTTGAAGTAGCTGAATGATGAAAACAGTAGTTCCACAGCATCCAGTGACTGATAGGTTTTGAATTATGATAAGCAGCTCAATCTGGAACACTGTTACATTTGTCAGAAATGTACCCAACGGTCTTCCCTGAGAGCATAAGAGTGGTTCAGGAAGTAAGTGGTTAAAGAAGTAGGAGAACTGATAAGCCTTTAGGGCATGCAGAGTTATCTGCATCCAAAAAGAATGTAAACTGTCAAATTCTGGCAGTTCCTATACAGAGTATAAGAAATAGCTTCATGCTGGAAGTTTGTTTGGCCATGCTGTACAGAATGCTGTAACAATGTCTGTATGTCTCTTGTAATAATGTTCCCCATTGCAGAGAAAAACACAGAAATGCTCAAGACACAAGGTAAGGAAGTACAGATATTTTCAGTCTTTATATATTCAAGGTGGGATAAGCGAATTATATAAAATTAGGCGCATCTCAACTGTATCATAAACCTGAACTGTTTAGGTTGAATGGGCTGCTGATGCAGCTTTAAAATACCTCAACAAAATCTGACTTCTTATCTGGAAAATGACTGCTAAGTGTTCACTTACTGCAGCTGACCTTATTTTGACCAGTCAAATGAATCCAAATGCTAGCACTACATAGTGTCCTTAGGATACAAGAGTATAAATGGTCTTTTCATCACCACCAAGAATGAAAACACAGCCCATGCAACTTCAGCATCTGCAATTTATATTCTCCATAAAGACTGTGTAATCCCCATGTAACTGCTAAGCTTAACATAGCATTTGACAGTAAATCTGAAACCCATTATTGGGAGCCCTAGGAAAGAAACCATTAATTGGACCAGGTTTTCATACCCACTATTTACTCACTTGAGTAAAATGTATCCCAAGGAAATCTTAAATAGAGCCTATTTCTTCCCAGGAATGCTGTCTCAACTCAGAGATAGGGAGAAAAGAGATTGGGAGGAAGATTAACACCAGTTAAAATTCCTCAAGCTTTTGAAATTTTCACTTCTTCCAGAAAGAAGTTGCTGTAGCTTTTGAGCTCACCAGTTCAGTACAGAAAGGTCATCAGAAGCACTGAACCAGTCCTACTAAATACTTTTGCTCAGTGCTTAAGCGCTGTTTTGATCAGTACTTGCAATGAGGCTGGATTCTGCAAGCACAGGTCCAGGAACCTGTTATTTTTTCTGATCAATTATACATTTAGAGAACTGCAAAGACAAGATTACTGTAAGTTTAGAACAAAAGGATAAGGGGTGTTAAACCCCAAACCCACCACCTCCAACTCAGAGGCACCATTTCCACACTTTTGATGGTTTATCTGTAAGAAAACCTGCCTTTAACTGAACTGGATGTCACACAATCTTGAAATACATACAGGTATGTTAAAGGTCTTTGCTTCTCATAAAGGGTTTCAGGCCTGGAGTGAGAGAGGGGACTGGATGTCCCCCTTTCTCCACCCAGGAACTAAGGCTGCTACAGGTAAGCTACCTTCCACAGGCAGTTCAAATAAATGTTTGTACCAACACTGGCTGTGTTCAGCAGCATTGAAGTATTAAAACTGGTCTGAAATCCCTTCAAGTTGATTAAAAACTGTGGAACATTTCTGATCAATTGAGTGCTTACACAAGCTTATTGTATGGCAAATCTGACACCCACCCAAACTGTCCTTAAACGAACCAGGACACTTCATCAAGAACATTTCTTAGCCACTTTCTTTTCTTATTCCCACAGAAAGTAATATCATTTGTAGATAAAGTCATCATGTATAATTTTGTGCAATAGCAGCTTATAAAAGTTAATTATAAGAGTTCCTTCTCCCCCTGGCACAATGAATGCCTTTTAATAAGCAACACTGCAACTGAGTGCAATTGTCCACCACAAACCCATTCCATGCACCCAGAGACAATTATATTACTACTTGAAATACAAAAGGAAGCTCAACTATCACATAAATTAAGCTCTAGGACAAAAAGGCCTTTTATAGACTAGGAGTGCTACAAAATAGCAGTAAACATGGAGGCGTCCCCTTCAGAAGCTCACTGTAAGTGCCATTGAGCTACTCACATTTAGAATTTTTTTACTGCTCACTGCTGTAGCATTTAAATTTTCACACATTAAACAAAAACACCATATGCATCAAAGATGAGTCGGAGGCCATTTTATGAACATTAAATTGTTTCCTGCCATTTCTTTCCCTCCATTCTAAATGGCAAACATCTCATCTGCTATTATAAGACCAGAGCAGCACTATGAAATACAGGTTCTTTGGGAACCAATATAAAGGCCTTATTCAGACACCGCCCACTGTCCTGAAAGCAAAATTGAATCCTATTTGAGATGTAATTATTGATCAAATATTATCTGCATATGTGAGAGTATCTACCTCAGCATTTCTCTACAGTTTTGAATGAAACCAGGCAATCTCTACTGATAGGTAGAATGGCATCAAGCCAGCTTTAGTTTCCAATGTTGCCCAGACAACATTCCTTCATCTCCTACACGATCACCTCAGCAAGCACACAGAAAACATCTCTGTGGAGCTGGATGTGTAAAGAACATACACCATATGTAACCTCCTTATATGATACAACATAAATAGTGTGCAGGCCTGATGAAAACAGATGACATGAGATTAACTTGTTTTGCCTTGTGAGGAGACCTTCATTTTCCTGATGTTTGACATTTTGAAGAAACTTCACGTAAACAGCACAACTGTTCGATAGCCCAGTTACAAAAGATAGAGGAAAAGATGGTTGTGTGATCTTCTCCTTTCAGGTAAAATGAATCGGAACAGTATTTACAATTCTCCACCAGAAAACAAGTGCGGTATCACCCACAGAAACTGGAAGAAATGTGGCACATATCAAGAGCTTATCGCCACCATAAGGAAACAGAGGGTAGCTTAAGGGCATACATTTAGAAACTGAGATGGTCCAAAGAATTTTGTTACTACTTCACAAGAGCAAAATGGGGTAAAAAAAATCCCCAACACTCCCCCTGTCCCCACAAACCTTTTCTCTTATTATAAGACTCTGGGTTTGTTAGGATGACCATTGGGACTGGCCGTATTGTAATACCTCAGACTTAGTCAAGCAATTCTATAAATAAAAGTTTTTTAAAAAATACCCACACTGGTTTTCCAGTTCAATATATCATAGGCCCCTAACTTCAAAAACTGCAATCATTTGCAATAATGTACATGTCAAGAGGATTTTAAAGCACCCAAAGCTGCTGAAGAATCTTCTAATGGAGGCCTATAGAATGCAATCGATTGCTTTGCCAAGTTATACCATAGCAAAATAAGGAAATTTTATGCATTAGGAGGATGTGTTTTGAAGAAAATCCAGGAAACCTGCATGACAATACCTGCATGACAATATCTACAGAACTACAAATGAAATGTTTCATGTTCCCCCAGCGTCCTTTCAGAACGTTAATACAGTCAGTAAAATGCTGCTTTAGCTTTGACCTTTGCAGTGTTTTATATTTTGAGCAAATGGGCATTCCATTCCTTCCCAGAGGCTACTGAGACGGTAAACAGGAAGAAATGAGGAATTGCAGCCAATCTAATTACAGAATATTGAAAAGGTCAAGGAAGTGCACCAAGAAAGTTTAATTTTCAAAATGAAAATTATTAAGAGTCCTTGGTAGTGAAAAGAAAAAAAAAGGTAATAGAAATAACACATGCAATCAGTGCTGACCCAGTTGTCCAGGCAGAGGGAAACCCACAGAACATGTATATCAGGAATTGGAAAATGCACATCAGTTTCAATGTTGCATGCTTCAAAGTGCCAAGCAACCTTCTGTTTTTTCAAAATTTCCTTTAAGTTCCTTGAAAACTGTTTTCTGTGAAGGTCAGTAAAAGTGTGGGGCAAGAGGGTATTATGATTCCCAAAGGTTTCCTCAGACCTTACTTTACTTCTTGAATATGGATTTGAGATTCTGCTTTGCTGCTCAAAGCCTCTCTTGGCCTTGGTTTTGCCTATGAAACACATCTATCAAACCAAGTGACACCTCAAAGTAACACCAATGACTTTTTTGGTTCCACACTGGACCTCCTGCATTTGTTGCATGAGCAGAGCTTAGAGCTCTGAGCAGAGCTACTCTACCAACCTGCAGAGCGTTCCGGTGCATAACTGGAACTATGGGTGATGAGCTGGGAACAATAGTCTCAAGAAATGTACATTTATATCTTGGGAGTAGTCCAATTGCTGCCTTTTTTTTTTTTAATAATATATATGAATTTAAAGAAAATCAAATGGGAGGAAAATTATAAAAAGCATCTTAAACACTGAGGAAATGAGTAATGCTGAAGCAGGAACCATCTCAAATTGTAAAGCATTAACAAAAGGAAAAAGAAAAATCTTCAATCACTCCTAAACCCCCAGATTTTTGGAGTCAAAGGTCACTTCATATCATGATTGCAATATGCAACACCAGGAACAAAAAGCCCTTTTCTTCAATACTGGTTTTCCCTCCTTATGCAAATCCAATGTCCAAATTTATTTCTTACAGTAATGCTTTGGGCATGGGGACAATTTTTTCTTGCTCTCTCTGGCCAGGGTAGTCTCACCTAAATATATTAAGTGATCTGTCAGAAGCACAGTAGCAATCATCAAGGACCACAAAGATCAACCAAACTAACTTAATGAAGAGGAAGAAATATATTTACATGTCCTCTCTCGAGTTTTTATTAACATTTTCTTGTTTATCACATCACAGAGCTCATTATTGATGTAATTTAAGAGCTCTCTGTCATTAAGGAACCACAGGAAACTATTTACTGGTCATATAGGTAAATTATGTAAGGAAAGAGTAGGATAATTGTGCCAGTGAAACTACTTCCCAATAAATTCCTTTGAAAGGAAAACTGGATGTATAAGGAAGAATGAAGCTCCACAAACCAATACTAATCTCTAAAATAATTGGACATAAATATGTTGCACGTACATTTGTGTAATATATTTAAACTAATGAAAATAAAGAAATCAAATCTATGAAAAGAGGACATGGGAGGAGAAAGAGAGCAAGGAAAGTAAAAGAACAAAGTCTGTATTTCCTTTTGAAGAGTACTGTTCTAGAAAGGCTCTGGAAAGCACAGACCAACCCAAAGGCTTGGGGCAGACAGGCGTGATCTTGAAACATGGCAAGAGATTATTTTACTGGCCAAACTATTGTCCAAGAAGGAAGAAGGGGAACAAGAGACACATGCCTGGCATGATGCAAACTCTGCTGCCGTTCCAGCCCTGTCCCTCATCACAGTTTTGGGGAAGGCAGTGGGAAGGGGCCCTGCCAGAGCAGGCGTGTGAGCCGTGCAAGGCTCTGGGTTACAACAACCCAACCAGTGTTCTGCACAGCCCTACAGAGGGTGGTGCATTTTAAGAAATATTCAGCTAATACTAGAACATAACCTGGTCAATTTCTATGAAATAAAGAGATGTCAACTTCAAGGCTGCATTTTATTCCATTTTGTTCCTAGAAGCATGACAGGCATGTGCTATTTGACAATGCACGTGCTATTTACAGCTGAGCTTCACAAATATGCAAAGAGAATCCCCAAGATTCTGGCAGTGACAGGGGAAAGACATGACAAAAGCCATCTAGTCTCCAAACCAAAATGGTGCTGGGTCCTGTGCCTTACCTCACTTGCTCACTGTCATTGTCCAGTATAAGCATGACAGTTTCAATTCACTGAAAATCACAAAAATGTCAGATCTTACCCTGAGTTTATCCAAACCATTGGGGAATGTGTCCAAGTTATTCCAACTATAGTTCATTGCTGTGTTGCTGTTACTTGCAAACAGGAGGAATTCTTTAGTAACCATCGCCTAAGATCAGGATCGATCCATGCCACGCACACTGAAAATTTCAGTGAAAACACATATATTATGAGTTATCACTAACTAAAGTCCTATCCTCTGCTATTTGTCACTTCTCAAAATATTTGTCATTCAGATATCAGGAGCCATGAGGAGAAAATTCATCCATCTTTAATACTTCAAATGGAATATATTATCATCTAAAATGTCACTGAATTTTCAATACCAACCATGCATTTTCTGGTGAACATTTTACATGGAAACCACATCCACATCACACAGACATGACAGTTAGTGTCCAATCAAACATAACAGAGGTCCATCCTAACAAATATTTTGTTATCACCAGTCACTCTGATTTATTGTGATCTATAAAGTTTGTGCTCTCTCCTTCTTTCAAAAGAGGGAAGTACTGAAGTTCCCTCCTACACAAATTCAAAGGCACAACTTATTGCTTTGGGAATGGGGACAAATTGCTTTTGCTCTCTTTTTAAAAATAAATATATAAACAAGAAAAATAAAAAACCCAAAGATACTCTTTTTATAAAATGAATCTGTGTTCCCCACAGGAAAATTCAATTTTTGATAATTTTTAAAATAGATGAAAATAGTATTATGAAATGTCACAAATCACTCCTTCCTAATAGAAATCCTGGTCTGCAGCAGGCTCTGATATGGCCCATGTGAAATGGCTCACAGTTATGGCTCCCTTTTGTCTCTGCTTGGTTTTCAGCTCAGTTGCAAAGGAAAATTCTGTTGCAATTATAAATCCCGGGCCAAACCCTCAGGAAGTGCAAAGCAGCACAGCTCTATTAGCTAGCCCTTTCTCTCCCACAGCATTTCCCGGGACAGCATTCAGGACATGGAATAGTGGCAGAGCTCCCACATAACAGCACTGGGCTCAAGCCACTAGGTCTCCCCCATTGACAACAGCCCCCAACAGGGGAACCCTTGGGGTCAGGGACCACAGGGGGAAAAGGGCAACAACAGTAACAGTCCCTGCCGTGTAAATAAGGTCAGACACTCTAAAATCCTGCCACTCGCCCTCTGCACTGCGATTTGCCAGGCAATGTTCAGGAACGGTCAGTGTCTCAGGTTAAAGCACAAACACAGTTTTAAGTGCAGCTCCCTCTTTTGGTGGGTGAGAGCTCAGTTAAATGGACATGGTCATTGCACACCTCATGCTGCAGGGCTGGGTATGGTCCTGGGCAGGTCCAAATACATGTAACAGGTTCTTTACCCTGGCAGTTCACCCCTGTATTTTTCAACCTTTCCCCTTGCAAAAAAAGAAAGGTAATTTTTTTCTACTTTATTAAAATTGTTTGAGACCTTTAAGTGAAAATTGCTGTACAGCTGTAAAGCACTATTAATGAAGGGTAACATTTTTGCGGTACATCACCAACAAATTTTGATTTCTAAAGGGATAGCTGACTACTGAATTATTGATTCAGATTTACCAGCTTATAAACTAGCATATATTGCTCTTGACTCAATGAGAATGCATGGACCACTGGTTCCTCTCAAAGCAAATTAAGTCTAATTTTACTGTCTCTGATTTATTTTAAAACATAGCAAAAATAAGGGATATAACTACTAAGCAGTGTTTCAAAACTAAACATAGAGGAAAACACAAATTTCAATCATCATTCTGTCTCTGCACAATAGAAGCATATATATATATATATTTATATAAAAACAAACAAAATTCACTTGTAATGATCATGGTTTTAAATAAGAATTCTAACATACAGTGCCTGTGAATTTTTCAAGGTAATGCAGCGCACACAATATTATAAGAAAAAGCAACTATCCTGAAAACTTTATTTGTTGGCCTTAAAAATGCACTCTCTGCAAGAATAACAATTTTATGAATAAAAAGTTCCATAAATAAAAGTAATTTACATTATCTGGCAAAAAGGGCAGGAGATTAATGAGCCAAGGCTATATAAAAGAATAATTATGGTGAAGAGGAAACAAAACACTTTCCATACAGTGAAAGAAAAGCTACTCCCAAAAAATGGAAGCCAGTAGTACCAGGTAAACCCATATTTCTTCACTCCAGAGTTTTTTAAAGGAAATACCAAGTTCTTAGAGCAGGCTGTGACACATTCACCTGCTGAACAGCTGTAGTGGCCCAAAGCACTGCCAGCCTCCTGCTGCCCCCTGCCAGCTCTGCCAGCCCCTCCCAGCCCACGGCTCGCTCCAGGACAGACACACCAAGGGCAAAGCTGGGCTCAGCTGCCACCCCTTGGGGCGGGGCGATCAACCAGCACACTCCACTTTCCCTGGGAGCAGGGAGTGGGCACTTGCTTTTTTGTCTCACCTGTTCAAAGTAGCCTGAGAACAGCTGGCAGCATGGTGGCATTGAAAGTTAGAGAAGAGTGAGCTGTACTGACACATTAAGGCACCACAGCAAGATTGCTGAGGGCGTGTCTAAACTCTCACTTTTGAGCAATGCCATCTTATATAGTATTTTATAGTAATCTCCACTTTCTCCCCAAGAAGTGTTTCTATTTGAAAAGACCAATAGTTGCTGTTCTGCTGAAGGATTTTTACCAAAACATCACAAGACACTGATAATTTGGAGGTACAGGTTTGCAGAACTAGTATGAAAGGAAAAGAAACTACTTTATTCCTATTTTTGAAGCTTTTAGACTTTACTGCACACATCCTGAAATCTACAACTAATGCTCTACTCACCAAGTAGTACTTCTAAGAGTGGAGTTAAAACAAACATTTACTTAATGACATAACTCCCAGAAAAAAAAGAACTTCTGCAGTAAGTATTACAGCAATTAATACAAAAAAATGAAAGCTTTCCTCAGGATAATGGACCTGCCTGAAAAACCATTTCCTCCCAGCTGCTGAGGTGGCTACTCAAAGGAAGGACAAGCACCGGTGCAGCTGTGCACAAGGCAGCTGATATTCCAGATAATGTACGCAACAGCAGAACACTTTCGCTTTTCTAGGTTATTATATTTCCAGCTTTGAATCAAAGCTTTCTCACAATATCATTTTTTAATACAAAATCTCACAGAATTTGCACACTGATCACTGGCAGGGTCTTTGTTCTACCTTTCCTCTTCCCTCCCCAGCTCAGTGGCTAACCCAGTCAGGCACTTCCCTACCTGGTGCTGGCAGAGGCCCACAAGAGTCAGTGGAGGATGCTAAGTTAAGTTGGCCCAGGAACCATTCCCCTGTTCCTGCTGAAATTTCTCAGGAAATCAAAAAGTGTTTAAAATAAAAATAAGACAAAATCAATACAGCTAGAACACCTCCACTGAAAAATCTATTTAAATACAGGCAGAAAGCTTATTTAACCTGAGATACAGAAACAAAAAAGGAACCTGTCTTACAAGCAAGGACCAAGATGGGGAGCTGTGGAAGCTGCTGGGCTGATACTCTGGAGCTGCAGGTCTGTTGTCAGCACTGCAGCTTCACAGGCAAACCAGGCACCACCTTCCTTTCCCCGAGATTTGTAATCTACCATGCAAGGCAGGTGCTATCAAGTCGCTCATTAACTCTAAACTTGCATTTAAAACTAGTATCTCAAAAACTGAGACTAAAGTTCACAGCCCTGAAAGCACAAACAACAGCAACAATGAGCAATGCTACAAAAGATGCTGTGGTGCAAAAGGGTCTTTTCAAAATTGCTGGACTTTATTTTCACTTCACCATTGGCAGATTCAGCTTTCCCCCCACTTTTTCTCTGCTAAACATACAATAATGGATACCTAAAGATTAATGTAACCATGACATAGGTCTTCAATCAGAGTCTATTTCTAAAAAAACTAAAATTCTATCACCCCTGTAGTTTCTGTTTTCTGACCTAGGCTTTCAGGCAGTAGATGTCCCATGGATGTTATCTGAGTTATTTTTATTTGCACAGAATAGATCTCGCATTCTAAATACATTACACAACTTATCCTTAAAGTGATTCACCTTCACTGTAGTCTTCCTGGCTCTCTTCATTTTCAAAAGGAGTTATTTTGCTGACGTGTTAAAATTTCCCTTACCTTACAAGAAATCATCTTGTCGACTGTGGTGTCTAATTCTACCAATACAAGTACAAAATGACCGAGGTGAGATGATCTGTAAAGCTAGTTATTTTGTGATTTCTGTTTAATTTAATCTGATGAAAGTGGGTTAGATCAGAGTGCCTCGAATGCTTAGTTAATGATCCATGTGTGAGCAGTACCCTCTCCAAGAACATTTCCGGACAGAGTGTGCTACAGAGAAAGAAGCAAGCAATTTCTATTACAGCATTGTATTTTTCATTTCAGACTATCCGATTATGATAAATTACAAAGACATCTTAAAAATCCTTTTCTGATAAATAAACAAGGTAGTTTTTCAAAGTTTTTTCTTCAGAAAGTATTTCTCTCTTCAGAAGAACTAAACTTATCCTGAAAGTGCCAAATCAAAAATCCAGTTTAGGTGCAATCAATGACTGGCCAACTTGCCACAGCTACCCCACTTGTAAAAGAGCTTTCTGTAGTTCCTTTTCATCACTCAGGTTTCTCTTGGCTTTTTAAATTTTTATTGAGTCTGCACTGCAGCTACACCAGAAAAGCTCTGATCCCTGCTGCACCTCCAAACACTATTCTATCACATACAAGATGATTCTGAAACAGCTCTCCTGTAATTGAAGCCTCTCTCTGAAGCACGTGTAGGCTTTACAACCAGGCAGGTATCTTAGTCCCATGATGCTCCAGTTGTGTTTACAGGTATTATCTGCATTCTGCTTTTTTTAAGGTCACAAGCCTGATACAAGCTTCCAAAGGCAAAGATCTGTCTCACTCCATGTGACATTATACTACAGTAGATACATAGATCTTGAAAGATCACTTTATACACTAGGAAAATACATTCCAGCACAGTAAGAAAGGCTGAAGTACCACCTAGGTAACATCTGGTCACAGAGGTCAGTTAGAAGAAAGATACAATAAAGTGATACAGACAGTAAATTACTGAATCTCGGGAGATTTTCTACTGAACGGAATTACAGTCATGCTACTAGTGATAACTGCATACTAAAAAGATTTTTTTTTCCATATTTAAAGCTGATTAAAAGACACTTTTTTTTTTAAGTACACTGAATTGTCATGTATTGCAGACCAAGTCGCTCTAAAGGAACTGAGCTCTGCAAGTAAATTAGTTATATTTCTGCTAAGACTATATTAAATAAGGCCAAAATCCCTTGTGACTGGCAATGTATCTTTCATAAGGCTCCATTCTGCTGAAATACTCTGCTTTCTAGGCAGCGAGCCGAGGAAGGCCAGAGCCTGTAAGAGGGTCTACTCCAGAAGAATGCAGCCCCAATCATTTATCCAGCAGCCCTCTGCCACCACACATATTGAAGTCACCTGATAAGTGAAGAGCTTATACAAATAATCTTTGCTTTTCTGTTAAGCAACATGCATTTTCAGTTTTTTGTTCAGTATCCACAGCTGTGCAGCCAATGCAGGGCACTTAATTTATCAGAAGACTACAGTGCTGACAGAGGTAGTATCACCAGGCAGCCTCTTCCATCTGTTAAATATATGCCTCTCTCTTCCCCCAGCTTCGTTCTTCCTTCTGCAGAGAGGAGGAGCACAAGTAGTTTTATGCTAAATATTTTGGCCATGTATACAATTTTTGCCTTTCTCTTCTCTAACTGACAATTCAAATTCCCCATGTTAGACCAGCACAGTCATTTATGCCACTCATTGTTTGCTCACAAAACTATCTATTGAGAATATAATACAGTATTGTCATATCAGAATGACAGCTGATGATAATGCAAGTTCCTCTGTATTCTGGTTACCAATTTTATAGTTTAAGTCTTACTGAGGCTTAATACACAAGGAAAAGGAGATCAGAGTTCTTACTTCAGATTTCAACTAGTTCCAGTTCAGGAAGAGCACAGCTCAATGACGGTAAGTGAAAAAAAATTCAAAAGGACAAAGTTTGGAAGAAATTATGAAACAAAAAGATTTAAAATACATTCTGAAGATCAATGACTGAAAGTCTCAATATGCACAAGCATCTTTCAAACAATCTGTTATTTTACTGGTACTGGTACACAGGAAGAAAAACAAATTGGTTCTTAGTGGCATTTCAGAACCCTCATTCAGTCTACAAATGTAGCTCAAATTTGTGGCTAGTGCCACCATAAGGTAAAAAAGAACAAGATTTATCACACAATAAATTCAAACCAGAGTATGATCCCTTCTCAGAAGTATAGGATTTTTGTGGAGGACTAGAACCTTCTTAGCTCTTGAATTTACTGCCAATTGCTTTGTAGGAAAAAAAAGGAAATCCCAGTAAGTAAAACCAGATCAAGACCGTTGGCCTCTGCAGTGGCCCAGCTGTCCCAATGCCTTCATTCAAAGCTTTCTCTCCCCTTCTCTTCACAGCCTGCACTTTCTCCTCTGGCAACTACAACAAAAGCCAGTTCTCTCACAAACTTAACACATTGAAAGGGAACAAAGTGGGAACTGAGTAACAAGCATATGGGTAGACTACAAACACTTCTAAAAGCAAGACGTGTCAACAGTTTCTCCTCCTATCTTCCTTTCCACCCTCTGGTTATAGCCTTTTGAGTATGAGTACCCAGTCCTTCAAAAATTTGGAAGGGTGAGCCTCAGAAAACCAACTCCCTAAGGACTTCTTCCTGGATACTAAAAGTGTTTGATTCTTTAACCGCAGACAGAAGCAGTGTGCTTGGGAGATATTACCATTTGCAGATCAAGGCATTTCAAGAATCCTTACAGTGAACCGGAGGAAGAAGTATTTGGATTGGAAAAACACTCATAAAATGTGATATTAAGAATTAAGAATAAATTATAGAATCGCAGAATTGCTGGGGTTGGAAGGGGGTTTTAAGATTATCTGATCCCATCACCCCAGCCACGGGCAGGAACACCTTCCAACCCATCATCAGGTTGCTCAGGGCTGCATCCAATCTGGACTTGAACATTTCCAGGGATGGGGAAACCACAGCTTCTCTGGGCAACCTGTTCCAGTGCCTCACAACTCTCAGAGTAAAGAATCTACTCTACTCTACTCTTATCTAATCTGTCAGTTTAAAGATATTATCCCTTGTCGTATTACTACATGTCTCTATAAGAAATTCCTCCAGATTTCTAGTAACTCCTTTAGGTACTGAAAGGTGCTCTAAAGTTTCCCTGGAGCCTTCTCTTCTCCAGGCTGAACAATCCCAACTCTCCCAGCCTGTGTTCATCGGGTAGGTGTTTCAGCCCTTTGAAAATTACAACATTAAGAACATTATCACCACATTATTTCAGTGTGTTCTGAGATATTCCAGGGGAATTTAGAAGGAGATCCATTTGCTGGTATGCAAAGGAATAAAAATAAAATTATATATGTAATATCAATTTCAATTTCATGGGCCATATTCAGTAGTGTGTTTATTTATTCCATTTTTTCCCATAGAAAATTTCTGTCTTTATCTCCTTACTAACACAACAAAGAGAGGAATTCTAAAACATTACCCAAAGATAAAGTTTAAAGCATGCAAAATTTTCTCTCTCTCTCTCTGTCTTTGAGGAAGGCTACTCAGACAAGCCAGTCCCTGATAGAAAGCGATTAGCTTGGGCAAAGTGCATGGTTATAATGGAAATTTTCTAGTTGTTTTGCACAGTAGGGGGAAAACAGCACACTCCAAGGAAAATTTTCAGAGGCCGTCCCACTTTGCTGCAATTTTATGCTAACATTTCTTGCTATCAGAAGAGATTCAACACCCACAGGATTAGCTGCCCTTCTCCATTAGCCCATCTTAAAGATTTGTACAGTAAATAAGCAACAAACTGTGTCATATTATAGCCAAGCCTCTCCATCCCCTTGGTTCATTCTGGTTTTCTCTGTTGCCCCTCCTGGCAGTGCAGTGACTTCCAGGCTGCAGGACCTCTCTGCTGGGAAAGCAGCAGCTCCAAAAGCTCACAACAACATCTGGGCAGCAGCCAAAATGGACCCTGTGGTTCCCCAGTTCCCCTTCCATGCATTATGTACCACAGGGGTGACTGAAAATGGAAAATATCAAAACCCAGTTTAGTCAGTTTACTGACAAAAAGGTCGACTTTTGTAAGCAGCTATAAACCAGGAAATACTCTGAATACAAACTTATGAACTTTGTCTGTGTTTGACAGATGGAATGGGGTTAACTTTTCTCCTGGGGGGGAAGAAGAAAGCATGGAAGACAAATCTCAGAATGAACCCAGAACAATCAGTTATGTCCATCAATACATTTTAACTGCCAGGAATACCACAAGATTGCAGTCATCACTCCCTCAAGTTAGAGCTCCTCATGCGCAATACTCTTAAACATGCACACAAAATTTATTCTTTGAAAATGAAACAATCCTATTTACATGTATGGTTTCACAGGGTACCTCAGAAGCTTGGCACCAGACAGCCTGGCACAGGCCTCATGCAGCACTTTCCCATTGCCTCAGTAAGTTACAGACCATCACCAGGACACGATGCTCCCAGTTACATGCTTTTGCTCTAGAAATGACAGTGCTAATAAATGTTCTCTAATACTACCATGAGCGTGTCTAACATCAGGCTTTTGATAAGCTATGAAGCGCACACATTGCAAAATTGCTGTCTGCAGAAACTCAAGCCAAGAATCATTTTGTGATTAATGGAAAGCTGATGTATCTCAGGGAACCTTTAGCAAGAATCTAAATATGAGGAATGCAACAATATGTTGCAAAGAGTTTAATCAATACTTTTTTTGTTAGCACAAGCATTAGCTTGTCTTATTAAGTGACATTACTAACTTTCAACTACGGGTAATTTTTATGCCTTAAGCATTCAGCTTTAAGCAGCTCTTCATGTGAATTGTTCAGCTTGACCAGTTATAAAACACAGGAAATGTGTACATGCAGGCCCGATTTAGCATGGAATTAATTTCTTTTGCACTAATAGGTCCTAATTTCCCTCTAAACATACATATACAATGAGGTCTGAAGGAAAAGACAGATTTCAGAAATTTGATATCTTTTTAAGATAATTAGAGCCTGTGGGACACAGCTAGTCATACTCTCATCCATAGGCCCCTTGTCATTTACAGTCCTGCCAAATTAATGAGAGCTTTTATGTACCTAAATGTCGTCAAGAGATAAAGTTTCAGGTAGTTTTCTTCATTACTGGATATATCACACTTTCCCACCCCTCTTTGCTCCCCAGCATATGTCTTGTTCATATTTTATGTTCCTTTGTGGCACGCCCAGCAAGTCTCCTGGCTGTTGGTGGCTGCACAGACACCCTTCCACAGCCTTTGGAGAAGCACAGGGAGAAGAGCACAGGACTGATAACCTCTCATCCCTCAGCATCAGCCAGGCAGAACCTCTGCTGGGCTGTGTGCTGACCATCATGGCCCACTGCACTCATACATCATCTACCAGCATATAAACTGCTTCCAGTTGAGGGTGCTTCTGACATTTTTCATCTACAACCTTACTGTCTGAGAAGTTCAACATTATAAAAATTTCCCCCAACAGTTTTTCAGAAAATAGAAGTACTTTTGCCAACATGAATTAAAACGGTCAAAGCATTTTTAAGGTTTGTTTGGTTTTTTGTATTTTTTTAAATTAAATGGCTTTAATTGAGAAAGTTGGACATGTCTTAGCACACTTGTTTTTTTCAGTCTAGGGTAATCACTTGATTGTTCTCTGTCATACACAGAAAGATCTCCTAAAGCAGAAGATTTCCAGTGTGCTCTGAACCTCACACAAAATTGATTTCAGCACATACTGTACTACTGGTGTCTGATGCTGATGAATTACCCTGCTAGTGAAACACAGTTTCTACTAAATCAACAAACAGTTTGCTATAGAGGCCATAAGATTCACTCAGTTTCTACAACAAAAGCTCCCATTTCCTCTTCATTAATCCTTGTAAGTGAGATTCAATAGACAAGAGAAAATTCCTGCTAGCTAGCCTTATGGTGTTCTTAACCATTTTGAAGATTAAAGAAAACCCAACGATCAAACCAATAGAAGTTAATTAAGATTTGAGTGACCCAGGGGAGTCTGAGGCCACTATTCAAAATTCTTGTCTCTTATGATTATGGAAAATTATGTGTTCACTGACTAATATCCCAACATAGATTACTGAAAAGCAATATTTTAAGCACTGAGAAGACTGGAGAGATCCTAAAAATCTCCTTCAGAACAAAAGAGAAGTACCAAGTTTGAAGATAGCTTTTTAACTGAGTTTTGAACAGAGTTTATATTATATACTATTTTCTCATATTTCAAAACCTACAATAGCCCAATTTGTAAACTTTACTCTTCTTTCATAAAAAAAACAAAGCAAACAAACATTGAGATTCATGATGGGGAAATTCTTTTTGATGCATCCTTTTTGCTTTGGAGTGAAATGCAGAGGGGAAATACATTCCTGTGGTATTTCAGCCAATACAGAAAAGCAGTTCTGTATTCTCTAGCAGTTTCTGCTAAGAAAACTTCCATTCCTCTGAAAGACTAGGTAAATATTATTACAAACCTTAATTTATGGCTGTTATATGAATCAGAGATACTACACAGGATTTATCAAAATAAGACAGAAAAATGCAGACAGTCACAGTTTGGGTCATTCTGTCAAATTACTCCTCCATTATAAGTTTAAATTCTTTATCTAATGCTGTGTTGTATAAGGCCAAGTTTGGTGTAGTAGAAGGATGTCTAACTAGCATATTCTGTTTGAACTTTATTCAGCTTCTCTGCACCTCCACACTCATCCCCAGCCACCAGGGGTTACTTGACCAAAATGGATCAAGCCAGGTGTAGTGTGAACACAACACCCACACATGTGCATTGTGCCAGGATGGGAAATCCACCAGAGCTCCATACCTCAGTGCACAGAGGTGTTAGAAATCCCATTTCTATAGACTGAAGCCCAGCTCAATTTATCCTATAATCCCTACCTCACGGCAATTGTAGAGAATGCACATACTGACAGTGCAAGCCAAAAATCAGCCACTGATTTTTACCATTTTATTACCCTGTCACAACCAAAACAATCTCCAATCCCTAGTAAGAGTATTCTCCCATTTGCTTTATTTTCCCTCATAGCAGATGGTTTCATACTCAACAGAATATCAGTCCAGACAGACTTTATTTAGGCTATGTCATCCAGAACCTTGCATCCATTTGCTTAGGAGCTCTCTGATACTTTTAGTGACATACACTGCAAGATCAAGTCATCTGGAAAACTACTTTCTCCTCCCAGGTTTTGATAATCTGCTCAGGGAAACATTTCTTCCTCTATCTCCACATACTGTTGTACTTGTATTGGTAAGAAGCAGCATTTATGAACACGGCAGTACAAATAGTATTAGAAACACATTCTATTACCTTCAAAAAAGTCAGACGTCTAGATGCACACAGAATGCTGATTAGTAGAAGCCAGTGAACTTCAAGTTCACATTTGTAACATCTGGATCAATAAAGTAGCCTTCCAAATATCAACAAAGACCCATCTATGTCATGTGAAACATCAGATTCATGTCTTTTTATACGTCAGAACTAGGAAAATTCAGTTCATCTAGATGTGCTACAGAGATATTGTGCTTCCCAACCCAAGGCCATATTGTGCTTCCTACATCACTCTTGGGTTTTCCTATGAAGAATGAGTTACATAAGTTTACCGAGTGCCAGTAAACTTTTTTATTTATAAAATCAAGCAAGCAATTACTCATCATGTAGCTTGATTTTAATTGGAGCCAAGTCCATGAGCCATTCCAACAGCAAGGCCACAGAGAGTCTGATTCTATGAAAAGCCATCAGCAGCCTCCAGCACTGTTCATTCCCCCTTTCAACTCATAGTTATGTAGATAAGGTCAACAAACAGACCCACATGCTGTAAGCAATATTGTTAGACTAGGCTAGCACATGATACAAAGGAATTCCAGTTTCTTAATTAACATAAGGGTCTTGAGAAAAGAGCATACAGTCCCACCAAGTCCCTAAATATGGTTAAATTGGTGGTTCCATGGAGCAGGTCACAGAGCCTCCGAGACATGTAAACTCTTCTGACACACTGTATCAGGCTAAAATAATTTCTTCAAACAAGCTTTTGTTGTGGGTAATTATAATTTCTATTAGAGTTGCAGAGATTTGTTATCACCACGGAAAAAGGACAGCTATTAAACAAAATAGTGCAGATATCGCCTGCTCCAGAGAAACCACAATCCACATTCTTCAGATATAAGGTCAATAGTACTTACCCCAGCTACCATCCCCGTTTGCTATTAGCCTTTATGTCATGTCTCTTTGATCCTCTCTGCTGCTGCTGTTTTTTCGGCTGCTGTTAAATGCCTGTGAATATTTTCCTCTTAGAGGAATAATTACAACATCATGACAAAAGTTGCTCCCAAATGAGTACGTTCAGGGGCCACCTTCCATTATGCACTTACAGTCCTTGGCCCTCCTCACATTTGAACACCTTCTGCTTCTCATCTCTTACAGAGCAGAGTTTGACACTATCCTGAAGAGGGAACAGCTTTCATACTGGTTGATGCAAGTCATTCTCAACATGGTACTATAGGGGCAAGCCTCATTTCACACTGCAAACACTGTGCACCCAGCTCCCCTGCTAACAGGCATCCTTTTGTTTCCCTTAGGGAACTTGCTCCCATTTTTGCTGCTAAGAAACAATAATGACCAGTACTTAAAAGATACAACAGTAGTAAGCACAGAGAAGGGGGAGGAGTGCAGCTGGCTGTACTGTGATAGCTGAGGAGCATTCTCCTGGGAAGGGCAGAGATACTCTGAGATTTGGGCTGGGGGACGGGGCTGGGCACAGCTCCTGGCTCTCTTGCTCTCTTGGCTTTGGAGGAGGACGGTGGAATTGCTGCTTACTGGGAGGGGAATTTGCTGCTGCTGCTGGAGCCCAGTCCGGTCCTGCTTCTTCTGCCATGGGTGAGCCTTTGCTCATGAGAGCAGTCACTGAACTGGGACCTTATTAACATCCCACCTCATTAAAAAAGGGACTTTCACCATCTGCTTGGGTGCCTCAGGGGTAACCCCGGGATCTCGAGCCCTTTCCCCCTCCCAGGGAGCATCTCCCTGCCATGTTCAGGACCCCAGCTGCTGCTGGCCAAGCCCCGACATTTTCTTTGCCACTGCCCCAGGTTTTTGCTACACTGTGACTCCACACCCTTTGCCGGCCCAGATGCCCTGAGGTTCCAGCTACAGCTGTGGCATTTCAAATACGTCTCCTCTACCACTCCAGGATTTTGCTTGCCTCTGCCATTCCAGCTTGCTGCTTCTGAGGTGCCTGCTACAGCTCCTTTTGCTATCCAGAGGGGCACCGAGACCGACTGCGTGCTGTGAGTTTGTAAAGGAAGCCGCTTTCCCATCCCTTCCACTGGCCCGCCCGCCATGAGCGCCTGAGGGGGACGCGGCCGAGCTCGCGCCACAGCGCCCCCTGCAGGCGCGGGGGAGCCCTCGCAGCCCCGCCCGGCCGGGAGCCAGCAGCGCCCCTGCTGGCCGTGCCCGGAACTGCAGCCAGGGGCGCTGGGGCTGGGTGTGCTCTGCCCGCCGGGGCTGCCGGCGCTGCTGCGGGCAGTGTTACACACAGACATTCCAGTGAAAAGCTGCTCCTTTCCCCATGTCTTTCCCTGAAAGCCCCTTAATTTCAAAGTTTTAATAATTCAGAGGGAAGGGGTTCACAGAATCACAGAGTGAACTAGGTTGGAAAAGACCTATGAGATCAAGTCCAACATATAACTCACCCAACACCTCTCATCAACTAAACCATGGCACTGAGTGCCACATCCAGTCTTTTTTAAAACATGTCCAGGGGTCGTGATTCCGCCACCTCCCTGGGCAGATGATTCCATCGCCCAATCACTCTTTCAGTGAAGAATTTTTTTTCTGACATCTAACCTAAATTTCTCCTGAAGCAGCTTAAGACTGTGTCCTCTCATTCTGTCAGTTGTTGCCTGTGAGAAGAGACTGATCCCCATCTGACTACAGCCACCTTTCAGGTAGTTGTAGAGAGTGATACGGTCACTTCAGAGTCTCCTTTTGTCCAGGATGAACAACCTCAGTTCCCTCAGCCATTCCCCACTGGGCTTGTGTTCCAAGCCTTTCACCAGCCTTGTGGCCCTCCTCTGGAAACACAGGAGCATGCCAACATCCTTCTTAAACTGAGGTGCCCAGAGCTGGACACAGCACTCAAGGTGTGACCTCACCAGTGCAGAGAACAGGGGAAGAATGATCTCCCTGGTTCTGCTGGCCACACTCTTCCTGATACAGGACATTGGCCTTTTTGGCCACCAGGGCACACAGCTGGCTCATGTGCATTCAGCTGTCAATCTGTATCCCCAGGTCCCCTTCTGCCAGCTTTTCCAGGAGTGTGCTGTGGGACACAGTGTAAAAGGCCTCACTGGAGACCAGGTACACAACATCTACAGCCTTTCCCACATCCACCAGGTGGGTGACCTGGTCAAAAAAGGAGATCAGGTTGGTCAAATACGACCTGTCCCTCCTAAACCCATGCTGGCTGGGTCTGATACCCTGGCCATCCTGTAGGTGCTGTGTGATGACATGTAGTCTCCATCCCAAGGGAATTTCCTGCTTTCTTTGTCAGACACTTGTCTTTCAAACCAAGACAACAGGGTGGCCCAAGCTTTCTGTGGAGGGACCATGCACAGCTCTGCACTGCTGCTAGATGTACCCACAACCACACAGGAGCTTTACACTAAAGACATCCTGCTTATATTAACACCCACACATGCATTAGGCAGGAAAAAAGGCCAAGTGTCCCTCTAAGACTTGTGTCTAAAGACTAGAAATTGCCAAAGAAATGAGTTACTTCTACTAATCAACTTCAAAAGCCTATTTGAATCTATTAGTTTTAACTTTCCAATCCAAAATGTGTTTATTGCTCCAAGTTAATTGCAGGTTAGGGTGGGCATTCTTCTGTAATATCAATGGACTAAAATATTATTTATTACACTCAATTAAATGATCATTATCAAGAAATGCTTCCCTCTTATCACTGAATCATTTCAGGAAAACTGTATGTTCTGCTATATGGAAGGACAGGCAAGATGATCACAAGGATTATCTAGCCTTGGAGTAATTCATTAGAAGAATCAGGTGCACATCAAAGAGACTGACACGCACAGTTGAGCTGGTGACAGAAACTGGTAACACTAATGGAGAAGGAATTAGTGGAGTAAATCCAAGCAACATTCAAGCAAGAAGGGGAGGGCAAGAGGAGTAGGCCCACGCTACTGACACACCACTGACCAAAACGGGCTGAACTGAGCTGTTACACACTCTCCCTGCTCTCAGCCTGGCTCTGTACTTCCCAGTGAGCAGCAGCACTGAGCATTGTCAGAGCTGCAATTAAATCTGTAAACAGAGAAAGCTGTGGGACAGAAAAGAAAGCTAAAGAAACACACAGCTCAATTTCATTTTAATGGAACATGCATTGCTAAAGCAGCATCTATTTCAGTGTATTCACACAGGAAAGTTGTTAATGTAGCAATTTTTGTGGATACAGAATTTCACAATCAGGGCATTTGAGTCCTTTTTAAAAATTATGAGTATTTTATTCCATTAGAGAAGTTAATACAGAGATCAGATTTCATTAATAAGATATGTTTTAATTTAGTCCTGTGGTGATTTAGATGAGTCAAAAGTATCTTAAAATGCTTCTGAAACTCCATTTGCAAACCTCACAGAGTTCAAATCACTTTCCTTTAATAAACTGGTCATTGCTCTTCTTTAAATGTCATTATATTTAACATTTCTGCTTTGTTTCCTGTAGCATTAATCCCAGTTATTGACAGTCAGCAGCCAAACTCAAGATGAAAGGAATTTTCCTGCCACGAGTTAATGCATTTCACATCCTGATAATTCTTTCTTTATTCCTGCTGTTTTAAACAAAACTAGATAGAAGCACCATTTTTGCCTTTTACTTAGAACTGCTGGCTGATTAAACAGAAATACATCCTAGGAGTACTTCATTATATTATCTGCCCCCAGTTGTTTTTAAGACGATTAATGATTTGTTCACCAAAGCTATATAATGACTACAAAAGTTCTTTGATATTCCCAAACAACAACAATCTCCCTAATTTCTTAAAGTCTACTGTACAGACATGACTATGCAGACTGCTGTAAAATTGCTTACAGACAAATGCTTAATAAAGGGCTGCTGAAGAACCACTGATTTGTATTTTGCCTTACTTGCATTTGGCTCTAATACTTCTTGTTTGTTTAAAAGAAGCATTTTTAATTGATGGCTGCAACCCCTAAAGCTCTGATTAATGAATCTTAACTTTAACATATTCAAAGGCACATTAAATACAGCATTTGCTAGTGTTGGCTATTTGAGCCTCCAGTTTCCTTCCTTTGTTCCTTCTATCATCTCAGATCATGGTAAATCAGTAGACAGCAGCATTTTATAAAGCATCTTAGAATTTTGTAAAATACAGCTACATTTTCATGTTTACTGTGCACAAGCTTCCCATCACTCCCCACTTCATGATTTGGCAGCAGTGCAGATTGTACTGAAGAGGGGGGACAAGACCTCATTTTTCCCTACAAGATCCACAGACCCTGATCTTCCATACCTTCTTTCACCTTCTCAATACTGCCTCTGCTTCAGCCTCAGACTTTAGGCAAGTTGCCAGAGCCATTGCTATGGGTGGATGGTGTGAGATGCAGGCTGCAGACAGGTAAGCATGGCCATCACTTGCACTGCTGTGTGCTGCAGCAGCCTGCTGCTCAAGGAACTGGCTTGGCTGAGGAGATGGTGTAGCAGCAGCCAGCAGAGGCTAAATCACACTGCAGAGAAGTTGTGCACCAGAGAGCATTGCACCAAGCAAAAAGAGAAAAACCAGTTCTCACCCCAAACAGTTTATTTCTGTAACACAAGAGGTGGATACAAACAGATGGGGAAGGAGGAGGGAATGAGAAGACACTCCGATCAGATCATCAGCACCCAAAGTGCTGTCAAGACTCTGGGAGGCAACCTGCCAAAACCAAACTTTAATGATATTTTTAAGGGGGTGGATGCTCATTAATTTTAGACAAAAAATGTAAACATTAAGGACTTACATATCCTGTTCAGTTCAGAGAAGAAAATGCCATGGTACTGACTAAGAGGAACAGGATTGCCTCTCTGAAGTGGGCACCCAGCAGCACCTGTTGGCTTAATGGTGCAGAGAGCTACCAGGACAGTGCAACCTGCAAAGCCAATGCCCACATGCCTGTGCTGCCTTCTGCAAAGGACTCTGGACAACCCTGACACCTCCTCACCCTCACAAACACATCTCTGGAAACAAAACAACTACCCAGGCCAGGGGGACACTGCAGAGCTACCTGATTTCCTAAGAGCACCACAGACAGCTCCCTGATAGCTCTCCTTTGTTCCTGTTGCTGTTCTATAGGCCAGTTCAAACAGCTCCAGGGTGGAGACTGCAGTTTTGTCACATGATTTTGGGAGTTAAATTTTCCAGCTATATCACTGCCCTGGGTGCCAACTCCCAGTTTGAAAAGTGATGCTTACAAACTTGATTCCCTTCAAAGACTGGAGGCATAATTGATGCCTAGATCTCTCTCAAAAAATGAGATCTGGAATTTATTTTATTTTTAAATAAAGGTTTCCACTAGGCTTTCAGAAGATCAGGACTTTATAGAATCTCGGGTCCTTCAAATATAGAATCTGTTGATTTAGAATATGAATAAATGTTAAGATTCTTTTGCAATTGCAATTTTCAAATATAATTAAGAGAATTTTTATTATAAATCTAGAGAGCTAGATAATTTTTTTTCTCTTCTGTTCATCACAAGGTCATTGCTACACATAAAGAAGCAAGATAGATTTGGGGCACTGTTTGCTTAAGGGCTAATTCTCATTCCAAATAATGATTAACAGGAGATAAAAAAACAGGAGGTTGAAGGGAGTAAAGCAACTGAATGATAAAATACAAATTGAAAACAAAACACATTTGTAGCCAAATAATTGGCTACACCAAGTGGCCAATGCTTTCAGGGGATTAGACATTCATGGTAATTATTACATGTTAGTAATCAGTAACAGCATATATTCAATATGCAGCTGAAATGAAATAAGAGAACACACAACTCTCCCACAATGGACATTCAGTTTAGATAAACTGCACTATGTAGAAACTTGGTACTGATGAACGCCTGTTTGCAAGGTGGTTTTGCTACTAGCCTCATTTTTGAGTTTAGTTAGTTAGTTTTGCTAACATCATTTTTGAGCACAGTTAGGATCAAGCATAGCTTGACCTGAGAATTTTGCAGCTCTGAAATTTCTTGGGAAAAGAGATCTTTATTAGAAGTGGACACAGATACCTTTTTTCATGCAAATTAATTCCTTTTCAAGCCGAGCACACATGGCTCAGGTTTACATAGTACAGCTCAGAGCAATCAGCTCCATCTTAGGTTCCTAAGGCTCTCATTTTAACAGAACTGCCCTGGAATTTGCTTTAGAAGCCTGTTCCACACCATGACTAATCAGAAGGTGCTGCAGTTTTGCAATCATGGATTAACATGGTGTACTCTGAGACTGACACTTTCAGTTCTAGATTGATCACAAACAGAGGGCTGTTTTCTTCCTTAAACCAAAGATAAACTGCATCCTTACCATACTGTTCATTCATCCTCTTGACAGCTATGCTCTAGAAAGAAGTGCTGCAGTCAGCTCAGCTGTATCTATTTCACTCACAGCTCCTTCAGGGAAACACCCACACACACAGCTCCAAGCTTCACTGGACCTCAGACTAAATAAATAAATAAATAAATTTGGATGATAGATGTTTAAGGAAAATGAAAGTGCTACAGAAAGTGGTATAAGTGGTTCATTAGACAAACTCACTCCTCTTGTGTCAGAAAAGAATGGAAGGCATTTTTTCACTTGTGTTTGGGAGGAGGTTGAACTACCTGCCAAGATGGTTTGTCACTGAACACCAGAAATACTCCAGTTCTCCCTGGACAGAAGACTGTGTTGAACATGGCATTAGTACATCCTGCTTAGAGCAGGAACTAGAGGCATTGGTCCATACTTGGGATGAGACCTGAAATACATCAACATGAGAGATAAAATTGGAAATCTCAAAAACGCCTCTCTGTGCCTCTCACTCCCTACTGACAGATGTTGCTTGATACAGCTCCAGCTCACTGGGTACCTTGTGGTGCACAGCAAAGAACCAAACACCACAGAGAACCCAGGCTAGGGGAGAATGAGGGCATCAGGCAGGTACAAACTACAGCTCTTCTGAGCAGAGTTTCTGAACCCAGAATTGACTTTTTTCTTAATAAATTATTCTTTTGTGGGAAAAAAATTACTAACCTAAAAGTCAAAGCTTTTTATCAAAATGCTACTTTCATAGAAATTTTTCAGTCACTTTCCAGGGTGGGAGAAGATAGTAAGAGCATATTCACATCATGATTTTCAATTTAGTGCCCTTCAGCCTGTGGTTTTAGCACTCTCAGCCAAGGCAAGGCTATAATTAGTCTGTACTGCAGCTAAGCAGGAGAGTCCACATAACTACTAAGTACTTTCTATCTGAGGGAGAGTAACATCCAAATGCCCACAGAATGACAGACTGCATTTTGTGAACAAACTCTGAGAACCTACAGATGGTTTATGGTACAACAGAGTAAGCAACTCACACCCAAACGGGATCAACCCCCCCTGCTCATTCATTCTAGTAGAAAACAGAAAATATATTTAGTGGTTGAGGGTAGAAACAGAGGCAGGAACCTACTGCCACTATCTGCTGTCAGCAGCAGGAAGAGGCTGGAGCAGGAGCTTGGCAATGAATGCTCCAGGCAGGAGAAATGGCAGCAGGGAAAAGGTGGCAGAACCATCAGTAGCAGACATAGGTATGAGAAATGCTGTCTTAATCAAACCCAAAATAATTCCCTTACTTTTCATGTAAGAACACCATCAAATATAAAATTTAAAAGTGTATAATTGTCATTCTTCTGATGTTCTATGACATCCTGCCCTGTTCCTGGCACTTGTTTGCATATGTCTCATCAGAGCAGACTGGGGCATGACACTGATGCATCATTAGCAAGGACAAAGTCTCCTGAGTATAAAAATGTCACCAGCACAAGACATGTCCTCTCCTCTCATTTCCTGATCAAATGACAGCAAAACCGGTGCTTTGTTTTTTCATCAAATTGGGCCAAGAGAAGGAAAACTATAGAGACCATCCATTACATCATTAAAGTCATTTTACAGGAACATACACAGGAAGTGTTACAAAAGAGTAGAGATTTTGGGAGAGACTTAGGGATGTGGTGGAGGAGTACAAGAGATGTATACATTCAGCCATTCAGGTAAGCTACCTGTGGTGCCATTTCTTGACAAAGAATCTCCGATCTTTCCCTCCATGTCAAACCATATACATGCCACCTCACCTCTGAGCTTGTCCTTTCTCTTCCCCTCAGTCAGTCCTCCCAGCCCTCTCCAGAGAGGTGCTCATAGTGCTTACTAAGCTCATAACAACTTCTATTTTCTACCCCTTGTTTGCTCTTTCCTTGCAGTTCCTTTCATCTGTTTTTGGCAGTTTCTAGTCTCTCCTCCTAGAACACTACTGTGATTCAGTCATTCCCATTTTAAAGCACCTAATCTTCAACTATAATTGGGTCTCCCACTTCATTTCCTAATACACTTCTTGCCTATTTCTATCCCTCATTGGCATTTTTCTGAATTTGTTCTAATCAAAATGAATGACACCCTTATTCAGGTCACAGAAACACCACTCTGCTGCCACTGCTCTTCAGTATTTGCATCATACATGACCCTGCTGATAGTAATGAAGTTTCATCTTTTAGCAATCCTTCTTCTCTCACTTTTTGAGGTAAAGTTTGACATTATCTTAGGTAGATTATACTCACAAATTCTGGAAAGGATCCATGGACATGATGACTTTGGCCTTTGTTTTTCCCTCTCATAGCACTTTTGCAGCTGCAAACTCACAGTTTGTCAGCAGAGAGGGGATCTGAGTCAGAGATCCATCCCTCCACTCTTTGGTTCAACAAAATAAATTTATCTGCATTCAGAAGTCCTTGGCCAACTTTGGCTCTCGTCTGAACACTCTGGCATAATTTATTCAAATCAGCACAGAGTAATTATATTCAGAAATACAAAACAAGGCTCTCAACTATAGATAAATGGCATGATAGTAACTTCACAAGAATTACAAAAATACCAATAAAAATTTGTTGATGGGATAAGCAATAGTGTGAATCAGCACCTGAGTGATAGCAAATTTTAAAAAGATCTTCAGTGCTGCTTCCTGCTATGAATAACAGCTAGTAGGAGGGTGCAAGGAAGAACTATTCTCAACATCTCAATTCCAGCCTTGGCAGCAGACAAAATTATCCAGTGTCTTAATGTACAATTTCCTGTGCATCATCATATAAAATCATTGAACAAAATCTTCCCTACTTGACTCTCACTTTAATAAAAAGTACATCTTCAGAAAAACCCATCATCTTAATTTGTGCAGAAAACAAGACAAGTCTTAAGACATGTTTTAGTGGCTTTAACTGAAAGAGCAAAAGCAAAACAAAAAGCACCATGACAGAGTTAAAAACTGCTCAGGCTGTGAAGCCTCCTACAATGAGTGTCTCATCCTCACCTGGAGCAGAAGTTGTCCATTCGGGGAACGAGCCACAAAATCATTGGCAACACATCCCTAACCATGGAAGGACAGTAAAATAATTTAAGACACAGCTTCTCTGACTCTGCAAAGTAAAATAAGTTCTCTTTGTTAGACTTAGAGGAAAATGCAGATGCCTGTATTTTGTTAAGTACTCCTATATCAAAACCAAGATTAAATATGTTTTGTGAAGATCTACTGTGATAGAAAACCCTTGTAATCCAATTACTGATGTTATCAGAGAAAATAGATAACTGAAACTGCATCTCTAGATGGTCTAGAAAACAAGAACAACTAAAAGGTCTGAAACTGTTGGGTCAATTCTCAAAGAATCAAGTTGTAATTCCAAATTAATTCACTGCAAGATACTGGCCAGCTATTACTGGGATGTTGTTCTTCAAAGGACCTTCCAGAATCCAGTGTATAGAACAGAAATAACTCTCATCTGCATCTTTTGTACATCAAAATGAAATGGCCATCACAATTTCTCCAAGAGACAGAATGTGACAATAGCACAGGACTGCAAAATATGCACCTTCAGACTCTGATCCATGGGCAGATAGTTTTTTGCAATTTTACCTGGAAATGTACTGTGTACTTTGGGGATGACATACTGTCAGAACCAGCCTTTGCCACACTAGAACACCTCCTGTAGCTAAATATGAGCCCAGAAAGGCTGCACTTTAGCTACTTGAAAGCTCACAACAAAGCAAGGGCAATGATAAATACATTATTTGTTGAATTTTCTTTTCACTTGCTAGTGCTACAACTGGCAATCACTCCAAGCTTGGAAACATTCCTCACTTGCAATTTTAGACCAGCTTCACCCCTGACATAACAGAGCACTGCTTGCATTTTGGTCTTTTTGGTTAACAGCACATCTTCATTTTTCTCCAAGATATCCCCAAAATACTTCTTGTTTTCTTGCCAATTAGATTATTATGAAAAAGAAAAATAATTTTGACTTGGGTTCAACAATACTCCACATGCAAAATAAGCCAGGAACTTACATGAGACAAATACAAAATAATCAATTTAATTCAACCACACAACAGAATCCCTAGGTATCATTTATGACACCTTTAATTGTTACTCACATTATATGAAGCACCAAAGATATTTATAACAGTCGCAGAGTCATTCCATTTCTTTTAGATTCAATGACTAAGAACATGAGAGGTTTGAAAGTGATGCAACCATCAAGATTTTAGGCTTCTTTAGGAATTTGTTTTGCTAGAGAGTAGGCTATGTAAGCCTACACATTCAGTAGAAACTCCCACAAGTCAGGCTTGCGTGCAGACTCCAAAAGTCATGGTTTAAGAAAGCCTGAATAAACTCTGGAGCAGTCACACAACCTCCCATGCTCCATTCAATACTTCATTAGTATTGTAGCCACAGTCTAATAACTCGTATAAAGAAGCTGTCAAAGGAGTTTGTGTCAATTATCCCTTCCTTTCTTTTCCCAGCACTAGGACTCCAAGAGAAAGGGCCTGAACCATATCTGTGATACGTTTCCTGAGAGCTCATTCCTGTTCCCATTTCAAGAGTAAGGTATTTTCATGGAAGCTGAGCTAGATTCAGTCCAATCTTATTTTCCTCTCCCCCTTGGTCATTTGGCAGCTCATTTAACCTCTCAGAAGCCCCCAGCACACGCTGCAGGTGAAGGAGCAATGTTGCCTTTCTGACTAAAGTCTCTCAACACAACACTCTGGTGGACCTGTGAAAACCCGTCTCATCACTAATGGCTCATTCTGTCATGTACCAGGGTGGCACCTCACATTTCAGAATAGAACAGACTGCTGCAGATGGAAGAGACCTCTGGTGATCATCCAGTCTGACCGGTTTGGGGCTGATCAAAAGTTAAAGCATGGTCCAAATGCCTCTTAAACACAGGCAGGCTTGGAGAATCAACCACCTCTAGGAAGCCTGTTTCAATTCTTGATTACCCTCTCAGTAAAGAAATGTTTACTTATCTTGACTGAACTGTATACATTTCATGCTGTTTAGAGATTTGAATGTTCTTATATGCTTACACATCTGCTAGCTCTAAAGTACATTTTTGAAGACACCTCAAAACATCCCTTCAAAATGCAAGAGATTCAGAGAGATCATAGCAAATTCCAAAACATATGAACACAGAAATACCACAGGGCAGAACACAGTCATGTCCTCAGCTGCTTGACTAGGGCAGGAGAAAGGCAATTCAGAAGTGGAGCAATGCTTCAGCACGTGAGGAACTGAAATGCCTCTCCCTCTGTACCCGAGTTACACTGACAGGAAGGACCGTTTAAACACCAAAGTTGGCTCAGATGTACAACATTCTGAAAGTGATCTGAGCCCTCTAGTGATGGAGAAAAATAGTGAATTGGCCACTCCTTTGAGTAAGAAAAATTTCTCATTAGACTTAAAGATGAAGCAACAGTAACACTTTGCCAGCTCCTTACACAAGTTACATCCTGGCATTTTCCTTATACTAAAACATAAAGTAACAATACAGCTCAGCCATACATGACTAGTGCAGAATTTATTAAGTACTCTTCACCCATTTTATTTTGATCTTGGACATTTTTTCCTTTATGGGAAGTGCCATGACCCTAATACTGCACTAGCTATGAAATCCACTAATAGATTATGAATTGTTAGCTCTTTTCCAATTATATTCTATCATGTCATCTCCTACATCTGAACAAAGTTTTATAAAAGGAACAAACTAACTGAAGATGAGAGCTAACCACAAAGTCTTAGAAACACTGTTAACACATAGATTAACAACCAGATATTTTCTTCTCACCCCGTTTTCCAGCTCATATAACTGACCTTACATTCCCAGTATTGATTTCAGCCAAAGTGAAGCAGGTTTGGTTGCCTTTTGAATGTTTCGAGCAAACAACCCTCCATCCACAAGCTTCTATCAATCTTCAGCATTATACATCACCTCAGATAAAAACATATGGCAAATTCTGCTCTGTAGGAACAATTGGTTTAGGGTGGCCCAGCCAGCATCCATGGGCCCAAATCAACCTTGGGAGCCCAGCAACCCAGAGGGGCACAGCTGGACACCCAGGCTGGCCACCACCAAGCCACAGCAAGCTGTGCCTGCCATGGACACACCCCTGCAGCATCCCACACCCCAGTTACATCTGCAAGTCTGTGGAAGGGTTCCCCAGGAAGATGTTCTAATGCTTAAGTGGTCTCATTTCTAATGGCAACCACCACACCAGGCTTCTGAGAACCATATTTTAACTCTGATGTACAACCTGAGGCCATGATTTTTCCAAAAGTAGGAGAATCCATCTTCTTTTACTGTAGAAAACCCAGGTCATGAATACTCCCTTTAGAAAATCTGTTTCTTGAAAACAAGTTTTCAGGTACAGCTCCTTGTGGTAAAAAACCTGCTCCAAGCCTGGGAAAAGGGTGCTTTGTCTCACACTCAGGCCCTGCTATGTGCCTTCAAGATTAGTATTAGCTGAAGAATTTTTAGCAACTCAGTTTTGGAGTCAAGTACCTACTACTGAAGTCTCACTTAAGCATTCCTTTTAATCCATCCCAAAGTGATTAGCAGCACACATTTGAAGAGAAGTCAGCAGACTCCCACTGCAGAGAATTCTGAAAATCTCTGTGTGAGACCTCAAAAAGAGACAAGATAAAAATATTTGAGATTAGGGTGAAAAAATTTTGGATGAACAAACATTGCTAGCAACAACTTAATTAATACAGGAGTAACAATTAAGATTAAATTCAGATACACAGATGTAGAGCTTGTGGTGATATTCTTAGTTAATTCACAGAATACAAATAAACTAGGTGTGCTCCAGAAATACTGACCCTTTGAATTATTTTTCATTACTTGAAGACTAACCTATGTAAAACAGGCTTTGGTTAGACACTCTAAAATGTCATTTTGCATTCTTTTTAGAGCACCCCAGAGGAGAACTTCATGTGTGTAAACAAACACTCTTGGATAGTCCTCGCTGATTCTAATAGGAGCCCCCATTAACCACCTGGAAAAAGATAATGATTATCTATTTAGACTAGACCTCATTAATTAGCAGCACTGCTAATTTAAACAGTTAAATGCTAAGCACTAAAACCAAAACAAAAAAAAGGCAAACAAGGAAGAAGGTGGCCAGCATGTGAGAGGGACTGTAAGCTGTGCCTGTTACCACAAAGAAGGACTGCAACAAAATAGGACGTTAAATTAGTTTCAAGAGACTGCAGTGGTGCATGAAATTATTTCTTATGGTGTGCTGCATAGATCCATCCCCTGTGGGAATGCAAACCTCAAACAGAGATAGCCACAGAAAAAGGACTGTTCACAGGGGTTGCTTGAATCAAGATGCCTGAAGACACAGGGCATGTGAATTTCACTAACTGCTTTATTCCTGAAACACCAGTTTAAAGTACTAATAGTGGTCAAGTTTAGATCACCCTCCATGAATAATTGCCAGGACTTCTTTTCTGCAGAACTTGAGTTCAAGGCTAGATCTCCAATATTATTAGAACTTTAAACCTTTCTCCATAGTGCGGTGGCACTGATGGGTCAGGCAAAACAGTGTTTTCTGCACAGCCATAAAGCAGTAGCAAAATGAAAGCCCATCAAGAGGAAAAGAACATATTAAACCCATCTCCTAGCTAGCATTCTGAATGGATTTTTTAATATATTCTTATTAGAAGAAAACCTGCATCCATGCTTTCTTCTGGATGCCAGCTGCTGTCACTGCATAGGCAATATCCTTCGGGGAGAAGAAGGCAGCTGCTTACAGAACAGTCCCTGCTGAGGTTCAGACAGTGACCACCACCAATATCTTACTGCGACAGCCAAACCACAACTTACAGGACCAGGTAAAGCTGCAAGCCCCAGGGGTGACTGCAGTGACAGGCAAAGCAATTCAGGCCAGGGAACACAGGGCTCCACTCCCCATCCTTCCACAACATCCTGAGGTTTCTATTTACTCTCTACTGTTAGGACAGCAACAGGTCCCAAACACAAAGCTGGCAGGAGAGATGGGGTTTGCAGGGGGGCAGCAGCCTCTCACCTTGGAAACAAGTGAGTGCAGCCAGCAATACAGAGCAGAGCTGTGCAGGTATCATTGATGGCACAGGGCTGTGCTCAAGCTTACACACACCCCAACACCTGCATGCCTGGTACATGCACACTCTTGCCTCTTCTGCTGGCCTGAACCCTTGGTGTGCCAACGTATAATATGCTACAATTCCCAGTATTGGGATTGCCAGGCAGCAATTGATGTCATTCTCCTCATTAGAGCCATTTCTGCAGTGCCATGTACTGTCCTTTTTCACTGCCATCTCCAGATATGAACAACGCCTTTTTGACACATGAAAACATAACATCCCAAATAACCAGATATAATAACTATTATTTCTAGGATTGGTTGTCAACATTTAACAAGAAACGTGACTCATCAAATAAAGCAGGGAGAGTTTAAGCTTTTCTCCAAACAAAGTGGACTATGCTGGCAGATAACCCAAGATACCTTCCTTTTTCCCTAATTTTCCAATTCAATTGAAGGTTAAATGTGCCTGCAGGACAGTTGTTGATCAAATTTAAGTCAAAGCATCAAACAAGAAATATAGAGAAGAACAACATTACACAGGCCCAGCACACCCAGAGCTCAAACTTCACATTCTCCCTTGAGGCCTCACATAATTTCTGACCAGTTCTTAACTACTGGTGGAGTAATGGTCCTAGCTGTCCTGATGTCACTTCTCTGTGTAGAAATTGTATTATCTCAGTGAAGCTAAGGCCATTCCAAGGAGGAAATATCCAAATGGGATCTCTGCTGGTAGCGTAAAAGTTAGATTGAGGGCAGCCCTAAGGCCAAGCTTAAATAGTCGATGTTTTGATGCCCCATCTTCTTGCATGGCCGAGTAGAAGCAGGGCACAGCACAAGCCTGAGGCTTGGGTAGCTGAGGGGATTCAGTTCAGGTAATCCTTTGGGTGAGAAACCTGTTTGAATGGATTAGGGAACAAGCCAGCAGAGCTTTACTGTCCTCTCACAGTCAGTCAAAAATTGTCCAACAGCAAATAGAGTCCAGGGAAAAAGACTTCACAAATGTGAAACCAACTACAGGAAGAGTGGAAGACTCTTTGTAGCACCACAGATACACATGGGTTTGAAATGTTATGTACAGTTTGGAACACATGTTCAGTCTGATGAAGACTCAGGATTTGGGCCATACAGGACTGCCTTCCCAAGTCTACAAAAAATGAGTGCTAAAAGGCAAAATTCAGGATTAAATCCACCTGTTAATGCAGATAAAGCTGATGACTCAAATCACAGGATTATAAAGTGATGAAATAGAGAGGCACCAGTTGCTCTAATCTTTTTGCAGCCTCTTATCTGTTTAGATTGATGTATGAAAACACAACAATCTCCAGCAAGGCTAGACCTTAGAGGCCTTTCACCATTACATTTAATTTTAAAGCTTTATAATGCTAATTAATAAACTCATCCAGTTAATTACACTATATTATTATTACTGAGATAAACCTCTTGTTTGCAAAGGCCGGTCTAGGAAGATAGCAGTATTAAGTGACAGGCATGAGAGATTAATTTCTAAAATATTCCTTAATGTCTGACAAACTTTTAGACACTAAGACTTGCTAGACAGTGACTCAGATTGATCTCAGCTTGGATATTTGCCAGGTAAAGGCTACATATTATCTAACAGCCCTTTTTGCAAATTGGAACTAGATGTGATTCAATTCCTTTTCCAATGAAGCACAGAAAACTTTTGCTGAGCATGGTTGATTAAATTAGCTTTTCTAAATAGTTTTGTATTCAGAATACTTTCTTCCTATGCATGTGGCCAATGACTTAGAGAAGAGTAAGCACATGTTATCCTGAATGTGGGAAAGAGACAACTTGTGATAGGGCCCAAACCTACTTGCATTTTAATCTATTGCAAAACTCAAAAACTCATGGAAAGGTTTAGACGAATCAATCTCCCATTCACCACGAACACGATGAACACAAAGGATACTGGCACAAAATTATTTGTATGTTACTACTGCCCCCAGGAACTCAATGCTGCTAATGCTGGATGTCCTATAGCACACACACGAAGCTCATCAAATGCATAACAAAGTACATTAAATTATTCCACAAATGGCTCTGTCCCTGAACAGTCTCACAATTTATTTTTTAAATTCAAGTCAACTGTTGAAGTTGTCCATATAGATGTAATTCAGAGGACCTAGAAGAGATTTCATTTTTGCTACTGCTAAAGAGAAAACTTCTGAGCCTCTCAGTAACATTGGAGAGGAAAGTAGAATCATTCTATTGGTAATACATTATTTCAAAAAAATTTAAAACCTGATGGTATTCTGCAAGAAAAGAAGTGGGAAAGTATTTACTAACATATTTTTAATTGGGAATTTGATCAAAGTTATAAATAGCATATAATATTAGTCAACATTACTTATTTTTTCATTATAGCAGGTTGTTCTCTAAGATGTTTAATTTACAGCATTTTTGACAGCACTGAGAGCAGGTGTGGTACCAAAAATGGCACTGCTTATGTTGGAAGCAAATCATCAATTGCAGATTTCGTTTGTTTTAAAATATGTGCTTCCAGGCAAAAGCAAATCCTCTATATCTTACATTGCTCCTTGCAAGAATGGATGGCAATACTTCTCCTTCCATAGCTGAGTCTGCATATAAGAACTTAATCCTGGAAGGACTGATCTCACTTATCAGGTTTTCACCCTGGTAAAACACTCTCTGCATTTATTTTCTTTAAACAAATAACCAAAACCTCAGAAACCAAAGCAAGAAAGCTGGCAAAATGTAACATGATGAAAACCAATGAAAAATACCTGCTTATACAATTGTTTACACAGAATTTTTTATACAATTCTGTTAAAGATAACTATTAAAATTTATTTGGATATTATTTTTAAATGTATGTTGAGACAGAGGGATGCTGAGCAAGTTCATACAACAGGCAAGCGTTAGGATTTGGATAATCAATAAACATCAGGCTCCATTCAAAATCTAGGTTAGCATTAGCAAAGACCAAGCAAACCTTTTCATAATACTGTTATGCAAGATGTGATGTATCCCTCAAGAAATCATGGATTTTTGTTCGTCCTGACAAGCTCTATTCTTCTGAGGAGAAAGTGATAAATTAGTTAAAAGCACAAAGCAGCCAGAGAGAATGTAAGCTCCTCCAAGAAGCCGTGAATCTTCAAGAAGCTGTGTTAGAGCCTGTGCCAGCAGCTCTTGCCAAACACAAGCACAATTAACCAAAGTGAGTCTGCAAAAGTCTGCAGGGAAAACAAAAAGGGGCAGGGAGATAAGGAGATGGGAAATGCTCATCAGACCTCGTGTCTGAACTATGAGACAGCACAAAATAGGGTGGCCATGTAGCAGAGAGGAAAAAGCAAGACTATTGAGCAAAATAGAACATGAGAAAAGATGGTAAAGGGATACAGAAACATTGTAAGAAAAAAACAGATTTGTGAAGGTACAGATCTTTGCAAAACCCTGAGGATGTATCACACAGAATATCAGGAAACAAGACAGCTATGTGGTTGCATGCCCAAGAGGAAAGCAAAGCTGTAAGGAGGAGTTAACTGGTGAAGGGACAACAGCAGATGTTCTCCCTTCAGGATAGTCATGAGAGTTTGCATGTCACTGAAAACACTGCTGGGAGGGCTCTGGTTTGCTTGCAGGGGCAGGTGTGTGTGTGTGTGTGTGAGTGTGTGTGTGAGTGTGTGTGTGAGTGTGTGTGTGTGTGTGTGTGTGAGTGTGTGTGTGAGGGTGGGTGTGTGTGAGAGAGGGTGGGTGTGAGGGTGAGTGTGTGTGCTGACAGGCTTAGATTCCCCTTGGTGATCATACCCTGGTATCAAGAAAGAATGGTAGGAGGAGCAACAACAACAGCTATCTGCATATCCTTATTAGTGCAAAGACAGAACTTTGCAGAGCTCAGGAGTAATTACTTGGCACAAAGGAGGACAGAATCATGCAGCTGTAAAAAAACCCAAACCAACAAAACAAAAACCAAACCCACAGCACTAAACATCCTCCCAGCTAGCAAGACTACAACTCCTTGCTACTGCTGATCTTAGGAGTGGCAACACCCAAACACAGGCTGAGGGAAATACATTATTAGAAAGAACTTTACCAGAAAGATACAGCATAAAATAAGAACAACAGAAATAGAAGAGCACTGAAATAATGGAATTTCACAAGCATCTATCAGTGCCAATGCCCTCATGGCCCACCCCATGACTCTCTCCTTTTCTTCGGGTGGATATCTTTTAAGCCAACACCTTCTCCACAAAAAGCACAAGAAATAAGACCATGCAAGAAACCCCCCAGACTGCAGTTTGCATTACAAAAGACAGGATATTTGTGCACAGCTTTACTCTGGGCATCTTCTCCTCCCAGGCAGAGGGGACTCCAGCTGCCATTGAGGTCCCATGTCACCACAGCACCACATGACCTGCAGGAGCCCTAGTGGGGAGCAAATAGCCTCGGGTTATCGGGACCTGCTGTTTCCAGCTGTTCTGGGACTCTGCTGCACCCTGTGTGGGCACCCTATATTGGCTGCACCCCATATGGCAATGCAGCAGGTCAGAGAGGGTTACACGGCCTGTGACTGGTCACATTTCATTATGTTCCTTAAACAAACCTTGTCTGGTGAAGTCCTGTTCCCACAAACTAAAGGAAGCTTGGCTTTTGTGTTAAACAGCTGTCTGCGCTTAAAACTCTGCTAGTAATGATGCAAATAGTCAAGCAAGGTGAAAGGGTTAAATTACAAAAGCCAACTAAATACCAACTGTTTGCTCCTTCATTGCTAACCTCCTCTCTTGCTGCTGCCCCTGCTCTGAGCCTGGGGACTCACCACGAGTCCACTCTCCAAACATGTGAGATGCCAGGGCTATGGCAATACAGAATACAAGATGATGGCTAAAACTTGCAAGGTTCACAAGACAGAGCAGGGTTTGATCATCCAAAGAAGGCCAGGAAGCTCCCCCAGTAGGTAAAGTGAGACTAAGTCACAACATAAAATTAAAAAAAAACCACTGAAAGAATCCAAGACCATTTGTTCTGAACTTGAGATAAAGCAACAGATTCTGGAAACTTTCCTGAGAAAGATCAGGAGTCACTTTTTGCCTGCAAGCAGCCAACCCTCAACCCTTGTACATCTTGGAAAGCCAAGTAGAGCCCACCAGGGTCTTCAGCCCAAACCCAGCAATAAAAGTAGCAACAAATAAATAATCCTAAATGGAGGGACAGATAGCAGATGGAAAGAGAGATGCATTTATGTGGGCCTTCTCTGTTGCCCTTTAGTCTCCTTCATTTTCAAAGGACAGGATTTTCAAAGCAGTACTATTTTAAAAAGCAACTGTTACTAGAGAGTCTGCACTAATTGGATGATGTCTCTCCAGAGGTTTTCCAACACTGACATGGTGTTAGTATTCCTCTTAACCTTTTAATATCATAAAGCAAGCTTAAGCTCTAAAGTGAGATAAAGTAAAATACACACGATATTAGTAGTTTCATCTAGTGCACTGCAGTGCACTACCAATACTGCAGTGTGTTTTTCCCTGACAAAGAAATCACTATCAAATATCAAGGGCTTTACCGAGAAACAGAACAAAAGTGAAGCAAACAAGGAGGAGAGGGAAGAGGATGGTAGAGAAAATTTTTAGAGTGCTGCTGACCCTCCTCTATGCAGGGTCTCATGGTCCCCCCAGCATCCCTCTGTCAGTTCTGAGTGTGCTTTGCAGACAGGTCACAGCATGAGTCCATCATCTAGCATGCAGCCTTGTGATCTTCTGCTATCCAGAGGCAAAATTTTAGATCTAATCAGCATTGCCTATCTCACAGAAATAATGAGAAAGAGTATGCCCATTCCATAACGGAATGTCATTCTGCAGTAGCTTCATTGGTCAATCTTATCTTCAGAATTATAAATCAGAGAGACAGATGTATAGCCTGGGAAGTTTTCCATTTTCCTCAAAGAAAAAATGGCAAAACAGAGGCTACTCAGCAGTGCCTGCTCTCAGAAGCCAGAACTATAAAAATGCTACCAGCAGCACTGAAGATGATTTGAGTTTACTTTGTATAGGGAACAACTGCAGCAGAGAACACTTTGCTGGAGTTCTAGGGCCAGCCAGCTTCTTGATAACCAATAAATTAAAACGTCCTTTTTGACAGCCATTGCGCAGACTTCTCAGCAGGGAAATGTTTGTTTTAACTGAATTTATTTCCTAGGCTCACAGGGGAAGGAGAAGGAGAACTTCTAGCTTTAAATGGACTGTATAGCATGCTGGTAAATTTATATTGACTGGTAGAAATGCATTATGGTCAGTGCTCCACCGCTGTTAGTTGCAGGTGTCTTCACATCTACAAACATTCTGTCACATGTCTTTACCAGTGGCTCAGAAAAGGGGAATGTTACCCCAAGCTACATTACTCCATTAAATACAAGGAAACATTTCTAGCACTCAAGTTAACTCAAGAAATCCAATATTATCTGTGCCTATATATTTCACAGGGTCATTTTAATGTTGGACAAGTGTGTTATGAGTTTTTTAAAAAAACTAAAGCACTAAAACAACAACAACAAACCCTTACCAGTTTATAATAAAGCTATTACTCATCAATTACCTGCTAGAGCACAACTACACAGCAAATTTTCTGAACAAGAGTACAAACAGGTCTTGAATTTTTCTTGAGTTTATAGTTATAGAATTATCAGAATGCCTGAAGCAAACAAAAAATAATACACCAGCTAAGAAAGCTTTTCTTGTTTTAGAAAGAAAAGATGGGTCATGTAGTCACTACAGAGCTTTTGTGCAGGGCTCATCAAAGGTGTACGATGAATGAGCAGACCCAAGAGCCACAAAGGTGTTTTCACCTAAAGGTGAATGGCATGAATGCCCTTCAGATCCCCCAGTGAACAGGACCTCCACAGGCAAAAATATGTACTTCTGCTCACTGAAATAGATCTACAGCATTTTCAGTACAATATATTTTAAACAGGCATAAGTTCTTAATTTCTTCTTCAATTCTGCATATCAAGGGATCAAACACTGGATTATTTTGTGGAAACTCTTACCTCAGTCTACAGTCCAGCCTAACCATCAGTCTCTTTAGGTGCTCTCTTTAGGATTCACCTAATCTAATACAGGCATGTGGAAATTTGTTGTCTCTGTATAAGCTTGTCACTTCAGGCTATCTTTACCATCACGAGGAAGAAACAGGTATTTTCAGAAGGAAATTCACCTTACCTGGACCTAAGTTAAAACTTATATATGAACCTGACTTTCAGGTATACAACATTTCATAAGTATGGCTTTTCCCCAAGCTCAGAGTATACCAGTCAGAAACTAGTTATGGTCAGAGGTGAAACAAAGGCACATAACATTAGAAGAAAACAATTTTAAGAAGGTGATGATTTTGAATTTAATAGGTTCTTGAAACTCACACAGCACTTGGGTCAAAATGATTTAACAACACTGCAAGGTCCTTAACCTTCTCAAGCAAAGAGAAGTTAGAGAGTGACTCATCATTTAGCACCAGTTGGAATTAGATTATTCTACCCTGAGATATTAATCCCTTACCCAGTGAAAACAAACATATTCATGTTTGGAGTTCACCATCATATTCTGCCTCCCTGTGAAACTTCACAAGTAGCAATGCTAAAACAGTATTTCCCTACGTGACTGCAAATCGGTTTCTCCGCACATTTCAAGGATGTGAATTTTCCCTTCATGATGGTTCCTTCAGTTCTCATTCAGAATAAGTATCATCTGGTGTGTTACTTACTGGGGAACTGATGTCCTTTTTTAATGAGTTCCAGAAGAGACAGATACACAAAGCATGAGGAAATAATGATTAACTTTCTGCTGCCCATGGTATCCCAGAGCTTAGCTGTATTTCATTTAATGATTGCACACTCAAGTAAAGAGAACAGTGTATTGTTTATGTAAGGACTTTGCCTCCTCTTAAACACAAGATGAGACACTTGATGTTATATCCCAAGGTAAAACGAGAGGCAGAGAACTGATTAATCACTGTAAAGGAAATATCCTTCTTGGAAAAAAAAAACCCAAAAAACTGTTCCATGGCTCACTGTCACTTGCCATGCCTAGCCAGGAGAAGCTGGCAGGAATAAGACAGCTATTTGAAAAAGTCAGATCAGCCTGAGCAAGCACTGAAGAGATACAACAACCATCATGGCTTTTCAGACTGGGCAGAGGCAGCAGAGATGCTGGTGGCCCTTGTGAAACTCGTCTGGTGAGAAGAGCATAAACTTCTCAGGAGAAATGCCTGATCTTCAGACCCTGTTCACACTTCACACTTGGGTAGCAGGGGCTGCTTTCCCACCCCAGCAGCTCCACACAGAGCTCACACTCAGAGATCACTGCACCAATGAGGCCAGACCACTCTGGATATTATCAGGGGTATCTAAAGAGAGTACTCACCAGAACAGACATCGTTTCAGTGACATTCAAGAAGGCTTGAGATCTCACCCCCCAGGAGTTCTCTCTTAGTGATGTCCAAAACATCAGTCTCCAGAAGTCTCCAGTGTTTTTTCTTGTAGAGAGCAAAGAATGTCTTTATGTCTTGAGGGAGAGCAGAAAAGGTTTGCAGGAATGAACAAGTGAGCCCTGGCATGTCACCGTTCCAAAGTGGGACTGTTCCTTACTGCACACCAGCAGCAGAGGATTAGCATCAACATTAACAGCCAACACTTTGACTAGAAGTGACTGTACCACTGTAACAGTACTGAAATTAAACCATTTACCAGCAGCTAAGCTAACTCAGATATCTTTATGTCACAACCCTGTTGCTGCAGAGCAAAGGAAAACATCCAGAAATGTGAGAACTAATGACATC
Organism: Motacilla alba alba; assembly: GCF_015832195.1. Lineage (NCBI taxonomy): Eukaryota > Metazoa > Chordata > Aves > Passeriformes > Motacillidae > Motacilla > Motacilla alba. The sequence continues at coordinate 9,414,291 of NC_052045.1, read as the reverse complement.
AAAGTTGTACCTGCTCATACTATATTGTTTTATCTCAGCCTTCTGGAATTTCATCCAGCTGTAAAGAAAGAAGAACTCAAAAATCATGGCTCATTGAATCAGCTACAGAGGAAGGAGAATGAATGGACCCTTCCCCACTCAATCCTGACTATTTGCAGAGGAAATTTACTGAAATAGGGGTTTATCAGATACCTCCAGCTGGGGAAGACCCTGATGCACCAATCCACTGAAACAGGCACCCACTAGCATGTAGATGATGCAGAAAATCCTTTCCCTGACTCTGCCAACAGCATATACTCTCTTTCCCCTTTGGTTTCTAGACTCACTCTAATCTCTCTTGTCTCAGGCTGGTTTGGCCTATCCACTGTCAGCCTCCTGGGAAGCAGCTGAATATGGGGACAAGTCCTGGAGCTTCTCCTCGGGTCCACACTCCTCAGACTGGAGGCTCTGGGTTGTGATGTGTTCTCCCACGGTGGCTCTGTCTATCTTCAGCATCTTCTTTTACAATCTTCTGTGGTTAGCACAGATTATGTTCTTCTGAGTGACTGTTGTTCCATCCACCTCCTCTATGGTTAACACCTAGTTAGTCTCCAGAGTGTTAGCTCCAATATGTACAGCTCAGGCTTTTGTGTAGCTGCTTCCTTTCTCTCCCATAAATTTGTTTTTTCATTGTTGTAATTTTGTTTATTTTTCCTACAAACTTTCACTCTCACCTACAATTTAATTTAGGCTTTAAGTTAATGAAGTATTCCGTTTATGAAAAGCCTTGTTTGGTTACATATAACTTCTGTTTAGCAGAAAAATTTAAACTACTTGCTGATTGAATTCTTCTGTCCAAGACTGTGCTTAATAAAGCATTTCACCCCTGCCTATCCCACTGGTTTAATATTTGACACCAGCCCAAGTGTCAGCTCTCCAGTCTGTGCCAATGCAGTTCACCTCCTCAGCTAACATACTTTCCTACCTGGTTGTATGAGCTGTGTTGAGCATAATTACATAATGGCTAAGAAGCAGCAAAGCACAAGTGGCTTGAATGTCACAATCCCTAAAAACCTGTTTTGTAAAAGCTTTAAAAATGTCAGTTGGTTAGTCAAGCACAAAATTTAAAAAATAAGGGCTTTGAGTAATTTATTGCTTTACAAAAGAATCTCTGCCTTTAAAGAGGGTTTTGCTCACACACCTGAGCTCTTCTGGGCAAGAACAACATTACACTCTGTTCAGAATATTTAATTTTGTTTTCATTAATAAATACATGTGAATAAGAAAAATGTAGTTGCAGAAGTGCGCTTACTTTGAATGTGCCATTTGTTCCATATAACACCTTGACATTAATTTCTTTTTCTTCATTAAAATAATTATTCAAAGAAAGGCTGTCACAAACAGAGTACATCTTCACTCGAACTGGAAAGAATAAAATTGTATGGACAGGAGCAAAGCAAGTGACAGTCATTTACTGCTGTGGCTTTCAGCACAAGCCTCAGTCCACATCTTTCATTGGAACAAAAGAGGGATAGTTCCTGTTCACCTGAACACCCCTCATTAAATTGCAACATGTAGCAGAAAACTACTAAGTTTTATGACACATGTGAAAAACAAAGAGATAATTGATGAAAATAGTCTGTTTAATAAGTATTCTGCTGCCAAATGATGTGACTAATGCAGTGCTAGGAAAAAAAAAAAAACACAACCTGGCACATTGAGAACATTCAGTTCACACAAGGCCGAGAAAATCTCTTGAAGTGATCTGTTCTATACTCCAAAATTAGGCTTTAGTTTTTGAGGTGCCCTCCTAGAAAGGAACATTAATCATTTGTACCACCATATTACAGCAGCACAAAGAAGACAGCACAACAGTGGCCATGCTGAGGAGACCGTGACAATTTTCCTTTGCTACAGTTGGCCTGATTCCACATTCAAAATCAAGCTGATCCAAAGCAAAGCAAAGTACAAGTAGAAAGGGGAGCCCTTCTCCAAGTCATTAAAAGCACAATTTCTTCAAACTTAGAAATATACCTTTTTAGAATTCAAAAAAAAAAATTGGTTTTTGTCATTAGGAAAGTCTATCTCCAGCCTGAAGCAGAAAGCCTATCTTTAAAACAGAAATGTCCTATTTCACACTGGGAAAAAAGTTGTTGTTTACTTTCAAAAAACCCTAGAGGAATGTGTGATTCATTGGTTGTTTACTTTAGCAAAATTTTAAGCCACTAGAGATTCATCTATTGCTAATTCAGAAGTTGGCACAATTAATGCAAACACTTGTTCCACAGTAGTATAGATTAATGGGAAGGGGGGAGAGGGGGGGAAGTCAAAGGATTATGAAGGAGCAAATATTTTCTGGTAATGTGACACTTAACTGTCCTTATTTTTGAAGTGCATTTTCATAACATTTGAAAGCTAACAGAAATCACCACTTTTGTGTAGGCAGCAGGTTTAGGCAGAGGGATGTGATTTGGGAAATTTTTTAAGGCAACAATAATTTTTTTTACTGAGAAATAGGAGTTTTATATGTGCAAAATAGATTTTTGAATAGCCTGCTAAATCATACCATTCCTCTTAATGGGGAAATAAAAATACCTTTTTAAGTCTCTGCAAAGGGTTGGTTTCACCACTGAGTTCTAAGGACCAGGCTTTCCTGTTCATAGAGGTTTTAGAACCTTATCACTACATCATTTTGACCCTTGACATCCACTTGTAAAGATTCAGAGTCACCACAACGACTCATCCACCACTCTGCTGCTCTAAGATACTGCCTGCTCTGCCTACAAACAAGAAAACTTCTGTTTCTGGATGGGGTACTGCACGGCCACTGAAAAGAGCACATCAAACACAGCATCATTGGGAAAGGCCCCTCTAGCCCAGATTCTCCCCTGGGCACTGGGGTGGGATGTGGTGGCTCAGGGTGACATGGCCAGGACGCAGCACTGACCAAGCCCTTTGCAGCCCGGGCTCTGCAGTCCAATGCCTGACACCTTCCAAGTCAGCTGCTGTGAATTAACTGGATCTTCTCCTTCACTGCACAGAAATAAATGCCAATTGCCAAAGAAATCCTGGTTTTGTTGGTGGCTGTGTTGCCATTCAGGGGAGAAACAGGGAGGAAGCTGAGATTTTTTTTAGCTCAGTTCTCCTCCCTGGGCCAGGGAATGACCAACCTAAGCAGTCATTTATAATTTTTCAAGAAATCTTTATAAGCTTTTACGAGGAACTGCAAGTCTTTACAAAGACTTTATGAAGACCAACCAAGTTGAAAATAAACATGCCATGCCAAAACTATTAATCAAGACAACAGGGAGCAAGAAGAAAAACTTTACAAAAAAGATACAGGAGTCAGAGAAGAATCTGAAATAAATTTGGAAGTATAGCTGGCAGTGTTAGATATCCAGAAGATTTTTCTCCAAGTATAGAAGTAGACTCAGCCAAGGATGAAGAAAGATCATTTCAGAAAGGAATGAGAAATACAGCCACAAAGGATGGTAAAGCAATCCAAGCATTAAATGAATACTTACATGTTTACAACAAAGATGCCTAAAAATCTGTCAGATGACACTGGCTATATATCTGCTATCATGAAAGAATTCAGAAGCAGTTAAGGAGAAGCATTAAGCTAACTGGAGCAGTGGAAATGAAGGACAAGACCACTGGAGAATCTCAGCTGCATGGCAGCCCAAGCAGGCTCAGATTGAATTTGCCAGTCTCATCAGTGCACAGCGGACAGACTCAGCCTGTTGAGTGCAAAGCAGCCCTTGCAGACAGTGCCCAGCAGTGGCACCACTCTGCCCACTGGAGTCTGAGGAAGGAGAAGCCTGACCCTCACAGAAACTGGTGACAAAGTGATATCAACCATCCTCCTTAAAAAATTAAAATAAAATGAAATTAGCGCCCCACAGTTTCAGTTGGTTTGATCATGCATACAAACACCCAGGTGGGCAAGACTAATGCTGATCTATATAGCAGAGTTTTAAAAGGGAAAATTCCACACCATTCAGCCTCTTAACAGCTGCAGGGTGTTTCATGTGGGTTTGTGCAGACAGTGATGCTCCTTAAGAGGTTTAACTTTACAGTAAGTCTGTTATTGCCTTCAACTAATGACTCAAACAACATGATTACAGTATGGAAATCGAGAAAAAATGTTCAATAAAAACCAAAAAAAGTGGTTCTCAGCTCCAACAGGCCTCAAAGCTCAGAAGGAAGACTGAGCTAATATGTAGTGAATCATTTACTTAATGAATTTAGCCTCCTCCTGTTTGTGAATTGCCCAACAACACTTGGCAGTTTTCACATGTGCTCCTTATTCAGAGTTATTTGCAAAACATCTCTTTGAAATAATTCTGATATTCCAGATTGCTCACAAGAACTTCTTTGTGATTACACAAGATTAAAATAAATAAATAAGCCTTTCTGATTTGCCTAGTGTTGCTCACACAGCCCACTTTTCACTTCCCAGATTGGATAGCACTTGTCTCAGTACTGGGCAGGTCTGTGTCCACTGCCTGAAAGTTCAGTTTCCATGCATTTCTCTAAATGGAGATTTAAAATTTGTATTTTCCTGCATACATCCTATATAAAATGCCCCTAAAATTAGGTCAGGTGGTTAGAGGAAGGTTGTGAGCTTGATCCCTGTATGTGCCATTCATTTAAGAGTTAGACTGGATGATCCTTCTGGGTTCCTTCCAACTGCGACTATTCTTAGGTTCTAGTGCTGAAAATCATTTAACAAGTGTCTAAATGACAAAGAACAGATATACAAAGGGGTTTTCTTTAAAACACTGAGACTATGATTTTAATTGCTTTCACATTTTAAATTATTACCTTGGACTGTACAGTTTCTCATAGCATCCTGAAGGCTGACTACTGAACGTACAGGTGCTTAATATTTTTCCCCCACCCAAGCAGAGCATCACTCCTGAAGCCACAGGATTTTTACTGGGAATGCAGGCACCTCGCCTGTGGTTACTGTGATGTTAAAATTTACTGTACTGATAACTTTATAGACTTCTTTCTTATACAATAATGACATTTATACAAACAGTAAGTATCAGAGCAAAGATAAGAATCCCTGAAATAACACCTTCAGATGAAAGCCAGCAAATATTTCAATGTACTATATAAAGTAGAACTAAGTGGAGGCTAAAAGCCCACCAGAAACCACAATCTGATGGTGTGGACCCTTGACCCCCCTTGAGATGAGGCCTCCATCAGTCATACTGACAGCTGATCCCATCAACCTAACTTTGGAAAGCAAACCTGTTGAACAGGTATCACTCCTTTCCCTTCACACAGGTTAAAAGAATGAGATGGAGAAAAAGATTTGTTAAACCATGCAGGATTCAGCCTGAATCATCCCCATGTGTTTCACAAAATTATTCCTGAAAAGATCTTAGTCTTTGTAGAGAAGAATAAAGGCATTTCATGTAATCCTCAGATTTATGGGGCAACTAAATATTTGTTTTTTTCACGGTAAGCTATTTATGTACAAGATTCTTCATGTTGTGGATCTAATCACTTTTACAGTTTCTGTGGGAGAAACTAAGTTGGAATTCCAGGCATGTCCTAGAAATATCTTGGGCAGCTCACTCCAACTCATACATTATTTTTATTCTTATGGTGCCCTCTCCTTAGTACCAAGTTAGACTCCTTTAGAAAAAAAAAAAAAAAAGTACTCCTCTTTACAATTTCAGACTTCTTATTTCTGACAGAAAGGAGGCAGAAGGGTTCTGCATTTGCTGAGAATATAAGCATCAAGCTAGGCACAACTTCTCTAAATTACAATCTGCTTTGTCAAATATCTAGGCATCCTCAGCTGATCATGTTTTAAATAGGGCTGGCTCCTTTTAAACAAATCACTCGAAAGCCTGGTTCAGAGTTATTTAAAGTGGCTGGTATTTTATGACACCACAAATGCTGCACAATGCAACTGCTGAGCTTTAAAAACACAGAAACTCGAAAGTGGGTACAAGAAACTACCATCTGTCTCTCGAAACAATTATCATCTTGCCATCTGCCTATACACTAGATAATGTTTTTGCTGTCAATAATATTTGATTGAAAAAGCTCTTTATGGATACTAAGAAGAGGAAACCATTTTGAGAAAAACAAAAATACATTGCTGATCATTCGAGTTTCTCTTTTCCACAGGAAAACCTGCCATTGCACTGTGCTCTACTGTGAGACAAAACACGAAGGGTGCATTGCAATGATATTGGTCCCCTTTGTAAATGAGATGGTGCTTCTTTGCCATTATTCCATCCTTTATCAACTCCTGACTACGAAAAATGCATGAAAAGTCCAAAACCTAATTCAAACTGGGAAGAGAATGAGGAAAAGTATCTTAGAAATTTGCTTTGGACTTTCTTCCCCACATTTGTTTTTCTCCATCTCAGAGTAGTCCACAGCAGATGACCAGTTTAAGCCCTTCAATGAACCTGGTGGCTGCAGTCCTACATTGTCCAACCTGAAAAGGAATTTAGATCCCAGCACATGAGGGACAGAAAGCAGGAGTTACCCTGCAGATCCATAAACTGTGGATGCTATTGCTCCCTAGCATGTTTCAACTGGTCTGGAATCACAATTACACGGGCATTACTGTCAAAAGAACTTCCGTGAAGGATACCCTTGAGAAGACTGTTGCCAGATCATTAGCTCCTCCCAGCATTCCAGGTTTTGCCCTGTACTTTGCACCTTTGGGACAAAGGGCTGTGTAGAACCACACTGCCAAGTATTACACTGTCATGGTTTGACGCTGGCCCAATGCCAGGTGCCCACAAGAGCTGCTCGCTCACCCTCCCCTGCCACCGCTGGGCAGAGGAGAGGGGAAAAACAAAAGTTAACAAAGGCTTCACGAGTTGAGATAAGGACTGGGAGAAAACATTTCAAGGGAAAAACAGGCTCAACTAAGTTGCAAAGTGAAACTTATTACTAACAGAATCAGAGGAGTACTCTGAGTACTAATGAGTAGTAAAACAAGGTCCTAAAACACCTTTTTCCCCCCCAGCCCCTCTCTCCTTCCCACCGACAGTGCAGGGAGACAGGGCGTGGGGGTTTGGTCAGTTTGTCACCCAAGGTTTTCTTTTGCTACTCTGGAAGAGGAGTCCTTGCCCTGTGAGACCGTGGGGTCCCTCCCATGGGAGACAGTTCCCTGTGAACTCCTCTGGCACAGGTCCACTCTCATGAGCAGCAGCCGAACTGCACCTGCTGTAACGTGAGTCCCTCCTCAGGCAGACAGCCCTCCCAAAACTGCTGTGCCATGGGTCACTCTTCCACGGGGTGCTGTCCTCCAAGGACAGGCTGCTCCAGCCCGGAAGCAGGGCCCTCTCTCTCCACCAGGTCTCCCACTGGATCACAGCCTCCTCCAGACATCCACCTGCTCTGGCATGGGCACCTCTACCATGGGCTGTGGGTGGATCTCTGCATCCCCCTTGGATCCCCCTCGGGCTGTGGGTGGATCTCTGCATCCCCCATGGATCCCCCTGGGCTGTGGGTGGATCTCTGCATCCCCCATGGATCCCCCTGGGCTGTGGGTGGATCTCTGCATCCCCTGTGGATCCCCCTGGGCTGTGGGTGGATCTCTGCATCCCCTGTGGATCCCATGTTGTTTCCCTCACATGTCCTCACCTCCTCCTCTTCTCTGACTAGGAGCAAAAGCTGTGCCTTTGTTTTGATTTTCTTCCTAACTGTGTCATCACAGAGGTATCACCAACCTTGCTAATTGACCCAGCCTTGGCCAGCCACTTGTCCATTTTCAGAGCCACCAGCCATTGGCTCTGCCAGACATGGTAAAAGCTTCCAGAGGCTCCTCACAGGAGCCATCATCGTGGTCCCCCCACTACCAAAAACCAGGCCGTGCCAAACCAATACATCCCCATGCAACAAAGCCTTTAATAGAATCTTGAACTTGAGCACATCAGAGTTACCCTTTGATTATATCATCAGCATCTCTATTGTAATTATGATTATTAGTACTACAATACTCTTATAAGGCCTGCCCCTAAAGCTTGGATCACCCAAGACCTTTCATCAAGACTCAAAAGCCAAATGAGGGGCTACATTTGTTTTCAGGCTGTTGCAACTCCCCCATATCTGGCTCCTTTGGAGTCAAATGGATGCAGCACCAGACAATTACTGAATCAGCATCTGTTTAGAGTCTAGTGATAATGCCATTTGTAAAATCCAATGAATTTTTTATCAAATGAATGTGCCATATTTAGTGTTGGGGGAGGAAAAAATAAACAGGTTTAATTAAGAAGTTAATGCATTGTTTTTCCCCATCTATAAAAATTAAATCTTTTAAATGGGGAAAATGGTTTTGTGATCTAATTCTAATCCTTTATGACAAACAAGTAGCCAAAAAGATTTCAGTAAAGGTCCAGTGACAGATGAGATGCATTTAAATTAAGGACAGGTGAAAGGCAGGGACAGCTGCAGGTATGGGATTGTACCTTTTATTTGAATTTCATTTTGGGAGGTTATGGGTTTGGGTGATGGTGGTAGTGGTTTTTTCAGTGAACATCATGTTTCATGCAACATTTTAAGAGAATTAATAGTATTTTACAAGATTACCAAAAATTTTCCAAAAGGCACTGTGAACTGAGAATGGAAGTTGACAATGCATTAAAAGACAAAAGCAAAAATTTACTTCTCCTGCAGCAGCAGCACCCACCATTATGGTGGAAGGCAGCTTATGTCAAGTGTGCTCTGCAACATGCAGAAAGCAAGTGCAGAAAATCCTTACTTAGAAAATCATAGTTATTAGTGAAAAGCTGAATAAGCATGGCTGTATTTCCAAATGGGCTTGTGTATAGCAGATGTTCCCTGGACTCTTATGACTAAATCACAAAACTTGTCCTAGCCTGGAAATGCAGAAAACATGAATGTAGACTTAATTTTGGGGGAGGAGAGGAGAAGAAGAGAAGAGAAGACAGCATAACAGCACAGAGCAGCTGGATTTCCTGAGGCACGTATTTTATTCATAAGAGTGAGCTGGTGAATAATTCACATGCAGCAGCATGTAGCAGAAGCCAGTTAAAGAACCCTACCAGGGTCATTCATGGACTTGGCTTTGCAAGTTGTTGTGCTCAGTTACTCCAGCTCTTTTTGCAAACATTCCTCCAGTGGAACTGAAAGCAGAGAGGTCAGCTGGTTTTATTCCAGATCCATAAAGTGGTGATACTCTTTGGGAGAGTTACTGGAAAATAATAAATCAGAGTAGCAATGAAAGGTCTTCAGATAGTTTTCAAACAGATGTCTTGGAAAGGCACAAAGAGTTTTATCAGAAAAGCTTTCACCAGCAGGCTCTTACTGCTTTACACCATGGAGCTGAAAACTGACCAAACAGGCCAACAAAACTGCTGAAGGCAACCAGTGTGGTAAAACATACGGATCTGATTGACTGGTTTAATCTGCACACTCCTGAACTGAACTGGAGAAAACCACACAGTGATCTGGAGCTGGATGAATAAGTTCAGTTGCTAGAGCTGTCTGTGAATCAGTGCAAGAGAATATCACCAAGCCATTCCACAGCAAGCTCCACTCACCAAAGGCATGAGGGTGGAAGAGTAAAATGTTAAAATAAAGAAGAATATCACTTGTAGATATTTTAGTTTAAGGTTTTTTCATCACTAAAGGCAAATTAATCACACTGGATATTTTTTTATAAGAACAGCAAATCATATCTAAGTAGTTCAAATGAAACACTTTCCCTAGGTTTTGAGTATTAAACCACTGTCTCGTTTCTGATATTTACCCTCTAGGCCACAGCCTATCAATTTCTTACTTCTTCACTCAAACTCCAAGGCAAAAAAGAACGGATTTATGCAAATAAGCTCTGTCCAACCTCATACCACAACACAGTTCTCCGGGTTCCAAATTCAAAATCTACACACCTTCCTCACATATGGCACTTATCTCACCACACCATGAGTAAGCATGCTGTGTGGTAGATAAACTTCTATAAGATTATAAAATCTTAACATTTTGCCTTAGTGAAAATAACAGTGAAGCTTGCTGCAAAGGTCCAGTGAGCAGAGCATTCATCTTCCCCATCACTTTGGAACTGAGGAGAAGGACACAGCCTTCTCAGTTCCTTCATTGTTCTCACAAGCCCCAGTTTTCCTTCATACCCATACCTATAATTCCTCTTGAGTTGAAAACTAATCAAGCCAGTCTGTAGAGAAAGGGGCAGCTTGATAACAGAGAGGAATTAGACTGAGCTAATAGCACAACTAAGAGAGCAAGATAAAACCAGCCTTTCTGGTGTGGAAACAGGAATAGAAAAGGGATAAAGAATGGTTTTTGCCTGATACTTTTCTTCAGACACATAATTCTGAAAATCTCTTGGAAATGAAAGTAAGATAGTGGCAACAGCTGTAGAAATGCTGGTCTGTACAGCCTGTGACACTAGACCAAATACCACAGCACTTCACATGTGATAGCCGGGCTGGAATGTCCCCATGCAGCACTCACAGAAAGAGCTAGTGGTCTTTATTTCAGTTTAGCACCACTGCCCACAGGAGATTCACTCTGCCTAGGCAGCTTCACTATAACTCTTTCTTCCTCGGGAAAATCAGCTCCCTGAATTCACAACTGCAAAAACAAGTTTCCAGTGTGCTTTGCGAGGCACCGAAAGTTTCCTTGCTCAGTACAAGCAGCCAACATGATTGCCATCACCACTAGGAGAGTATGGAATGAAAGTGAAGGTTAACTTTGATGCTTTCTCACAGCCATAAACCTCTAGATAGTCCTGAAACAGAAGATAGCTTGGTTTTTTCCTCACTGACATTTGTGCTAGAAAACATGAAGCATTCAGGAGTGTCATAATGCAATAGTGAGGCTTCTGACTCCACTCTGTCCCTGTGCAGACTGGAGTCAGCCAGCAGATTATGGGAAGCACTAAGCTTCCCCAAAAAGGTCATCTCTATCTTCTCTCCTGTCCAGCAAGCAGTAGGGACAACACAATAAGGGCTCCTGTGCACTTCTCTAGGTACAGGATTCAGTGATGCGTCTGCTACAAAGCACTTTGTATCCACTAGATAACCATCCTGATTCCAAAAGATTCAACCCATGAGTGCAATAGACTCACAAATGAAAGTGGAGGAGGGCTAGGACAAGTAGTAGGAATTTTCCCCTTCCTTTCCTTTATCACACCATGCTAATTATGAAGTTCAGATAAGCTAAGGATTTTATGATGTTATAACAGGAGGGATTTAAAGTCCTAATTTTTTATTCCACTCTCAGAAGTAGAAAATGAGAAATCAAAAAGCCAGTTATTTTAAGAATTCATAAGTTATTGCACTCTACTGCCCAGTACAATGAACTATTCTCAGTTCATGTCAGTTGTTAATAAGACTTTACTATAATATAGCAACTCAGCATGATTAAAAATACACCACAAAGGACATTCACTTCTAAAAATAGCTATTAAAAAAAATGGACAAAGTCAATCTGAAAATAGATAGGGGGAAAGGAAGAGAAGCAAAATAGATTAAGTAGGGCAAATCATACCGAATGCCAGGAATGAGTGCATTATTTCAAGTTCATAAAACATTTTAAAATAAATGTATAAGTAAAGTGTGCAATAGCATATTAATCCAGTCAGAGTCATACACAGACTTATTTTGAACCAAAAATAGCAGAGGTTCCAGCTCTCTTCTTAGGGATCCCCACAATGGGTTCATTCATGCAAGATAGTGAGAACTGTGGCATTAACAAATTAAGGGTCTTTGTGTGCATTAAAGACATGAGTAGTCTTGCCCACTGATTTTAGCTTTTAAAGTTCACATACATGAAAAACAAAACAGAACAAACTAACAAAAAACCCAAACAAACAAAAACTGAACACAACAAAACACCAAATAAACAAAACAAACACATATACCCCCAAAACCCCCCAAAAAACCCCTGAAAACAAACCCAACCACACAAACCCTGCAGCTTTACTGGGATAATTCAAACCAGCTCCAACTTGCACCATGGAAGCAGATTTCATTAAAAAAGAACCCAAGTCCATCTTTCCTGAACTTAAGCAAACACCCAAATACTCTTCTGGTTCACTGCCAGAGCACCCAGCACTTGGGCTGTTCACCATAATATAAATGCACGATTGCACCTATTAATTGTGATTGCTGTCATACCACAAAGAGCAAAATGCAGTGCGAGTATTTAATGGATTTAGCACTATTCTAATGTTTCAGAGGAAATATTGGAACATATACATCTTCAGAAAACATCTGTACAAATCTAACTATCTAAAAAATTAATTCTTTTTTTTTTTCTTCTTCTTTGGAATTCATGTAGCAAAAGATACAGAGTGTCTAAATCTATCTGGACTCATCCTGTCTTAAAAAAAGAGCCTTATTCAACATACAGCTGTGAATATTTCCATGAAATGTACTTTCCCTTATGGCTTACTTCCTGAAACCAAGTCACTTGAAAATCAAGTTTAGAATAAAGATTTTTGGTTCACAGTGATTAAAACCAGCAAGAACAGTTAAATTGTTTGAATGCCAAGTGTGCAATTTTCTTGCAAAATCCTTAGGTCTCCAAGCCAGAGGGATTTAACTTTCACAGAGGCTGCACAGCCGCTTACAGGTTTATTCTGTGCCGTGGCTCAGCTCCACTGGGGGGAAAGAGGAGCCAAGAAGAGGGGAGGTAAAATTCCTTCAATGCAGATACTCAACACAGATTCAGTGATTCCCTCCTACAGGCAACCTTCTCAGATATATAGTGAAATAAAGAAAAAAACCACAACATTTTTGACAGCTCCTGTGAGTCTAACTCCTGTAATGTTACCAGTGTGAGACCACATGAACTATGAAGTGACAAGTATTTCCATAATTTGCCTACCTTGAACATTATTTTAAAAAAAAAACCAAAAAACAACCAAAACAAACAAAAACAAACAAAAAAACCAACAACTTTTATGGGCTACAGGAATACATTTTACTAGACCTACAGATATCCATTGGTTGTGATGGACAAAGTATGCAACAAAACCCACCCCAAACAGCATACCCTGTCACCCCAATGTATTTTAGTATCCAAAAGAAAGGTTAAGCTTTGGAAAGATCTTATAGAATCTTGTAAATGCTACTCTTACCTCAATAGTGCAAAACTCATTTTCTCTTCTCTCCTGATATGGATCTATTGAGGCAATTGACTGGATTGAAGTCCAGTCGTTTAAACTGAGCAAACAGTTTAGTGAAAATGCTGATAGGTCCTGCAAGATCTTTTGGCCTTTGCAGAGTGAAGTAGTCTGGAGTTAGGTCGATGAGTATGTTACTGTTTGAGCATCTTAAAAGGGCACATGCTAGTAGAAAATTGAACTGTCTCAAGCTTGGTGCATTTCTTGAATTGTAGCGATGGGGAACAAAGACACACAGACCTCCTTCTTGCTTTCTCTGAAGAAGACCACTTATTGCAACAAGCCAGGCCTTTCTTAGTTCTAAACTGAACCAAAACAAGCAGGCACTGGCTGCCTGCCACCACGGTGTCCCTGCTCGCGTGTCCCTTTGCCCAAGCAGCTTTCTCACCTCACGGCGTCCGCAGGTCTCGCCAGCCGCTGCCTCACACACAGGGTGACCACACCCCAGCTGTACAACCTGTGCTCTGTTGCAGAACCCACCTTTCACCTCACTGTTAGCTGAGCCTTCCCCAGAGTGCTTTTGGTGAGCAAGTGTGAACTAAATTCAACAGGATTTCTTATCTTACACATTGCATAAAATGTCCAAGCTAAATATTTATGATTTGTGCACCAGAGTTTAATCCAAAGCCTATTCAAGTCACAAGAAAGGTACTCACAGATCTGAGCCAACTGCAGATCAGGTATTAATTGGTATATTAAGTTTGATTTTTCTCCCAGAGCAACAAACAGCAAATATGCACCTCTACCATTACTCTTTGCTTAAAACCAGAATTCAACTGCTTCAGCATCAGAGGCTGGAAACATTTGTTTATTTCTGCGCATAACATAGCAAACATTTTCATCTTCACAATAACAAGCTGATAAAAATTTCACATAAATGAGGAGGTTAATCAAGATATTTTCATGTGAAAATTATTCCTGTAAGATCCTTGAGAAAATATTTTTGGTTTCTATTACACATCTCAGGGTTTAGGCATTAGCAAAGGGGATGAAAGGTGAGTGATGAAAGAATTACCAAGGGCATCAAAAGGATTATTTAAAGGTTTGTGAGTAAAACAATGCTACGTTACCAGTAACTACCTCAAGAACTTCACCTTTCAGGAGACCTCTGATAAGGACACAGAGTTTACCAAGCAGGCCAGATGAAATCAGTCCACCAGCAAGATCACACACAGGCTGGATATATTTGCTGGCCATCTGATGGTTCAAGAAAAAATGCAGAAATGGCTTCTTTGCTGCCTGAGAAAGTCTCTGTACTCCTGGAGTAATGCTGCCACGGTGAAGAAAGAAAGGCAAATTCATGTAGGAAGCAGAAGAGAACACAAGGAAAATGAAAGGAAGTAAGAAAAATGCCTCCTGCTGTTACCTGTGGAGCACAGGCTTATCCACTGCCCTTCACCTGCACCCCTTCCATATCACCACATATGTCAAAACAAACACAATCCCAGTCAGAATGGTGTCAGAGAAAATAAATAGAAAAGCATGTTCTGTAATCATCACTAAACAGTCATTCCTGACTGGTGTAATTACAAACCACCATCTTTAACAAGTTGGGGTCCTTTTTAATAAGTTACTGGAACTTCTCACTGCACTTGGTAACAGTCCCCTCACCTGGATCAAAAGGCCACAAGAGATGGAGACATCCTGCCATGTTTGTTTATACAGGGATGTAGCCCTTGCAGTCATGTGAAAGAAAAGTTAATGCATTCTTTTAGATCAATAAAGGCATTATTTAAGAATTCAGAGATCAGGACTGATGAAGTTCAAGTTGCTGATATGAAAGACAAAACCACTATGAAGTAAAGAACATGTAGTTACATGTGTATATTCCCCCTCCCCCCCTTTTATTTCATCTCTTTCTTGTAATATGGGAAATTTCAGGGGACTCTGTGCAAAAAGGAATCATTTCCCTCAAAGGATTATTTCCTTTTTTCAGCAATATAAATATATCTATTTGCACAAATACAATATTCTTATATCTCAGCAAAACATACAGATAAAAGAGAAAAAGTGAGACCTTGGCTATCAGCATTATCAGTCTGATCAAAAGCTCCAAATGCACCCCCATCCCACTATACCACAGTGAAAAGATGTTTCTGTTTATTTTCTTAATGCAGGCTTACATGCCCCCTGGCTATTGGAATACAAACACAAAAGCAGATGCAGATTTAATTTAATTCTGTAGCAAGTTTTCAGTGGTGCAGGAGCAACCTCAAAGACAGACTAAGAATATCAAATTAAAGCCATCCATCATTCTTCTTGCACCACATAGTCCAAATGCTTAACCAATATCAATGAGGATTTAACTGTCACCAGCAAGTGGAATCACTGCTATCCTAGGCCTAGAATTAGAGTAGATTTGAGTAAATTGAATGATTATTAGAGGGGGGACATGAACACAAGCTTCAATCCAGTGAATTTAAAGCCTGTAATCAATCTTCACCAGGTAATCACCACCCATTTGTCACTGAAAATATTGATGCTTTGTTAGATTACAGGAGAATACCAAAAAGCTCCTAACTTCATTAACATGAAAATACTAAGCAGATCAAGTCTAATTCAGGATAGCACCTACCCCAGCTACATACTTACCCTGTCATTTTATCTGCAAGCCTCAGCTTCCCCAGATGCCTGGTGTATGATATAATATACCTGCCCTTTTTGGAAAGCTGTCACCACTCTGAAGCCTGCAATCTGTGCTTTCTGTGTATCTCCATTTTTATAAATGCATAGACAAGTTTTTGGTAAAGATTTATAGATAGAGAATATTAAGAGCAATTAACAACTCAAAAATAATAGCAGGCTAAAACTCTTAAAGCCACCGAAGGAAACCAGTGTTGGGTATTGTCCTTTCTTTGCCACAGCCCAAAGGATGCACTGAATTGCACACTTGTCTTTGTAGCTGTTGATTCTTCACATTTGAGACTTAGCCCATTAAAATACTGCATATTATCTCTAGCATATAAGGGGGTCCGTAAGTATTCTTGCAAACCTCCTGTTAGTTTCACAGCTTGTGAATGAAGAAAGTCAAGACAGGCTTCGTAACACCCTGTTCAACAGACTGACCTTCTGCCACAAGAGTGGAGGAGGACCTGGTACCAGGGAACAGCACTGGAAACAGAACCCAACTGCAGCAGTCAAAGACATCTTCCAGGGTATAGCCAGAGAGGAAATCAGTGGGGAAGCTTTGTTAAAAAAAAAAAAAAGAAAAAAAAGAAAAGGTATCAACTAATGTCCTGGGTTGCAGGTGCCCCTTGCTGGCCCTGGGGCTGCCAGAGCCACTCTGGGAGCTGGGGGTGCTCTCTGCAGTGGTGCCTTAGGCAAAGTGTATTAAATAAAGGGGGAAATGCCGTGGTCAGTGAGGGGCAAAGTGTGAGAAAAGCCCTGCAGCCCCAAGGAAGAGGAGGAGCTGTCCCAGGCCCCAGCAGACAGCCTCCCATTGCCGCTGCTCCTGCACCTCGCAGGTCCGGGGGCACAGAGGTTGGAGTCAGGGACTGAGATCAAGCCTGGGACAAACTGGAGAGGGAAGGTGCTCTATGATTTTTGTCTTTGCTTTTGCCATCCTACTCTGGTTTTGACTGGTGATAAATTAAATTAATTTGCCCCAAGTCAGGTATGTTTTGCCTGTGGCAATAATTGATAAGTAATGTGCCTGCCTTTATCTCAACATGCAAGATTTCTTATCTGATTTTGTCCCCCATCTGGCTGGTGTGGATCAGGGGCAGATGTAAGAGAGCAGCTGGAGGGGGTCTGGCAGCCAGACAAGGTCAGCCAAATCTGACAGCACAGCTGTCTTGTAAAAACCCTCACACCCCCTGCCTGAGGAGGAAGACTGAAAGCAGGAGGGAACTGGGAGGGAGGGAAGCACATGTTCTGATTGTTCACCATCATCCAGAGAGGGACTTCAGGCCTATTTCAAAATATTGATAAAGTGAAACTACAGCTTCAGAAATTATGCAAAACCACTCACTCACACACACACACACTCAGACACTTAGGATGTTTTTCACAGAAAACAAACACAAACCAAACCCCACAACCTAAACTGTGTGCAGACAACAGACCAAAATCCATATTGAATTCTTCAGCCTTTGGCACTGGAAAAAAAAGTTCTGATACCAAGTGTTTATTAAGCACTAAAGTATCTGGGAAGTGTTATCTCAGTGCTCATAAACAATGCAAAGCAAACTTCAATCACAATTTAAAGCTCAATTTAAATTTCATTTATATTTGGAGTTGGCTGAGCTATACCACTGCACAAATCACAATTGTTACAGTGGCTGCAAAAGTAACATTTTGTCAGATAAGCCTACCATCTTCAAAAGAAAGAAGATGAATTACAAAAATCAATTTTCCACTCATTACAGAGAGTGTAAGGATCACTAAAGAGCGCCATGACTGCCATAGTGCTTTCTGTAATTTGTACAACAATTCCTTGGTTTTTCATGGTGGACTGTCATATATAAGACAGCATGCAAATGAAGAACATAAAAATAATTCAAGCAACGCTTCTGAGAACAAAACTGTTGCAGGAAAAAAAAATAAAAGCAGTTCTTGGAAAGAGATGTGAAAATGCAGACAAAAACCCATAGGTGGTTGCTACAGAAACAGCCAAAGTGTATCACAGTATCATCTGCAGTTATTCATACAGATCCCTTAACTGAGACAGCAAATTAAATAGATCCCCTTTTCCACAACAGAACAAAAATGATAGATTGCAGTAAAACAAAATCTTTGTATACTGCCAGCAATGCATCAGTTACCCTTTTAAATGAGAAAACAATTATAGACTTGGCTGAGAAGTAAATTTTTTGCCCCTCTGTGGCTCCTAATACTTCAAATCCTGAAAGTATTGATATGATTTTCATAAATATTTGTCACTAAACAGCTGAAAAACAGTAAAGCTCTTTTAGAAATATCTGAAGCATAAAAGTGCAGCTAAATCAAATTATTTAAACTTTTGAAAATATCAGTTACAAGAGGTACTTCCAACAGTATATTTCAGAGACAGCCCTCTAACAGTAAATAAACACAAAACCAGCATAAACACTTGCTTCAAACTACTCAGTTCATTTTCTTGATGGTGTAGTAAATTGTGGTACAGAAAAATCATCCATTTGGAAGATGAGAAACATTTTCAGTAATTTATCATAGTTTACAAAAATAATTTCACAATTAGAGGACATACTTAATTTTATCAGTCCTGAATGCATAAAGAATTGAGGCATGTCCCCTAAGAGTGATTATTTCTCTGTCTTACTATCCTATTATTTCTATATTTTACAGCAAAAGAAGCCTCAGAGTTCTCTGAGAGACAGAAATTATTTTTGAACAAACACTGCAAGGAAGGACTATTTGGACAGGATTTTTTTGTGATTATATTATAGTGATTATTTTTATTTTCTTTCATGATATCATTCAGTGACCTTCTTCTAATGGAATACGAGCTGTTGACTTTTCAAAAATTGCAAGCAATCCTGAGGAGCTGCAGTTTGCAACAATTACAGAAGGATCATCTACATGAGGATTATCATGCAGAGCCACAAATGTGCTCCTAAGGCTTATATTGGAGCATGGTCACATGCTTCACCTTCAAACTCCAGTTCTCAATCATCAGATATATAATTTATCCTAGTCTATGTTAAGTGCAGGAAGAAAAGCTTTTCCTTGGTCCACAGATAGCAAAACCTTTTGATGTGTTGATTCTTTAAGGAATAATTTCGATCATAGTTAGTTTCAGTTGTACCTACACTGAACTTTATTATCAAAAAAGCAAAGACAAAGCCATACAAAAACATATGAGATAACTCTTTAAATAGTAAGTTTAAATTTATTGCAGTTGAATACAACGGTACACATAAGATAAAAATATATGATATATTAATGGGCATCAAAAAGAACCCATCACTCTCCACAACTACCTGAAAGGAGGGGGCAGCACGATGGAAGATGGTCTCTTTCCCTGAGTATCAAGTGCTAGGACAAAAGGAAATGGCCTCAAGCTCCATCAGAGGAGGAATGGATTGGATACTAGGAAAAATTTCTTCCTTGGAACAGCCTGCTCAGGGAAGTGGTGGAATCACCATCCCTGGAGGCATTTAAAGTAGTGTGGGTGTGTCACCTGGGGCCATGCTTTAGTAGTGAACTTGGCAGCGCTGGATTAATGGCTGGACTTGATGATCTTAAAAATATTTCCCAAATTATTCTGTGATTCAGTGATCAAATTTCCCTGAAAATGCTCTCAAAATATGATCCTGCCCCTTACTTTTCATGCGGTTGCTCCTTTTCACAAGATAAATGATCCACCATTTCATGGTAATACACAGCATTCAGTGGAAATCAGATTTAAGCCCAATACAAATGTAATACTGGTCTTTGTGGCCAGCATTCATAACACCATTAGTACTTAACCTGTAAAAGGGCTCAGGCTTTTCAATGTCACTTTAGAGCCAGGTCACAATCTGAAACAGTGAAAGAAGCCCTGGTGACAGTCTGACGTATTTAAGCCTTTTTCTTATCCTCTCTCCCTTCATCAAAAGATGACACTAAGGCCTCTGCAAGGTTCAGACCCCAAAAGAACAGAACCCTTTCCTTAGCAGTGGCATTCCAACCTAAAAATTTAAATGGATAAATCCTTGCAATAGACAGAATCAGTGAGCTCTGAGAGCTTCTTTAAACATGTATGTTGAACTGGACATCATGGAACCTCTTTGGCACAAACCTTGGCTAGGGCTCAAATTATACTAACAGCCTTTGTCTGGAGGGTTCAAATTATACTAACAGCCTTTGTCTGGAGGGTCTTGCTGTACCAAATTAGAGCATCCCTGAGCCTTCCCCAGAGCTAAGCTGTCACGTGCCTTGCTCCACAACTGCATGGAGCAGAGCAGATGAGAACAGGTGTAGTGGTATTTCATCTTCCTGCAGCAACAAATTTTCCTCAAGGACTCCTGTTTCTTTTCCTTTGGCACTCAGTCTCTGTGCTCATTTTTCAGTTTTCCAGGCCAGCCCATCATGCTGGTTTGCCAGGCTGGCAGTGCTTTACCAGAAACAGCAAGCACATTAGAACAGTATCTGCCTCCTGGTTCTCTGAGCAGGCTGATACTGAGAAGGGGCAGTGGTAAAGGATGTTCAGAGCTTTATCATAAAGAAGGAGGCAAGAGATCAGTATATAGAGAACAAAAATTGCTCACAAGGGAACTTTTATCACTTGCTAATCATGTCTCTGAGATGCAACAAAGCAGAAAATGTAGCCAAGTCCCTCCAATGTCTTCAAAATATGATTTTGTGGGAAACATAATTACCTGAAAGTGCTTAAAATATTTTTTATTTCCCAAGATTCCACAGAAAGTAATAATAATACATTTGTACTAATAGAAGGAAAAAAGTTGTCTATGAAAATCAGAAAGATATGCTCAAAGAGTCAGCAATGAACCACACAGTTCTGAAAGCAAATCCTACATTGAATACAGCTGATGTATTGGCCTCACTCTGGGTGAACATTAATTCTTTTCAAAGGTTAAGTGATTTTCATTTATGCACAACAAGACCTTTTTCCCCAAAAGCAGACAGTAAGTGATAACTGACAAGGATCTGAAAGATTTGCTCAGAATTATGATCTTTGGCTCTGGTAATTAGCTTGTTCCACCCACCAGCGCAGCTTGATAATTCTGCTCTTAGGACAGGGTGTGATGCCTTTTGTGCTAAGGATTTTCATGTTCATCTGAATGAACTTAGTGTCTGTTCCCTCTGTTCTTCTGTTTCTAATATTCTTCTCAGATTTAGCACCAATGACCAACACAAAAAATATTACTATATATATCTCACTGACAAAACCCAGTGATATACAGTAACTACCATGAGCACAATCAAGTTATAGCTGTGAAAGAGAACAGCAGAACATCGACTACCCAGCATTATCCTTCCTTACAATCACTAGTAAGTGACCCAGAATAAAAAATCACAGAAAATATCTGTTATCAGTTCCGAGGAGCAGATTACACAAAGAAAATCTTCCTTGATCGTCTGCTC
Source organism: Motacilla alba alba (assembly GCF_015832195.1). Lineage (NCBI taxonomy): Eukaryota > Metazoa > Chordata > Aves > Passeriformes > Motacillidae > Motacilla > Motacilla alba. The sequence goes on along the minus strand of NC_052045.1, from coordinate 9,393,131 downwards.
TTCCAGTTATGTGAGAGACCAAGTGATGCCAACCACTTCTGAGCTCTGTGGTTCCTCCACGGAGCCGAACCTGAACCTGCAGGACACCTGGTCTCCATGAAGAGGGAATCCGAAGTGCACAGCTTGAAAGGAAGCTCAGATATCTCCCTTCCAGGTCTCCAAACTTAATGTTACAGAAACCACGACCTCCAACTCATAAGTGGCAGACTCCAGGCATGTTTCACCTGTGCTGACAACCACACACCTTCACCTCTCACCACAATAACACTCTGTGCCAATATCTGCCTCTCAAATATACCATCTTCCTTCTGCATCTTTTTCCTCCACAAAAGAAATCAGCAGGCAAACAAATTTTATCTCACATAAATGAAGCTGGATGCTCTCTGAACTCAGAGACAGCTGTCCCAAGTACCAGCCATGCAGTAGATATAAAAACTAATTTTTCTTCATCTTGTTTCCCAATTGTTTGGAGTAAAACATAGCAGCCACCTCTTTTGCTAATCTGCTGTTAAGGGTTCTCAATTACATTTGTAGGGAAAAAAAAATAAAAGAGTGCTTTAAAATTGCTTAACCTAGTATGATCCCAGCAGGAGAAACTTGACAGCTAATAAGAGAAGATGTTTAAAGACACATGAAAACCTATCCCAGTGTGGTTCCCGCAGAAGTTGCTCTTTTCATAAACCTTAAACTCAAAACACAAAGTCTGATAGCAAACATTATCTTTAAAAGAGACCATTTGGAGCCACCTTCTGAATAAAAAATAAATGTGTGAAGGTTCTGAAACACCACAGACATACACACTTTAAACACTTTTCACCCTTCCTTGCTGTTTGAAGGTGACTTGCACACATTTTTAGACTCTGGGGAACCCCAAAAGAAAGGATAAAAGCAGAAGAGCTGAGGCTACAGCCAGAAATTGAGCAGTTGCTGAGAAGGTTTTGAGAAGGCTGCTCAGCAAAGCTGCATCTCAGCTCTGTTCCAGTCCTGCCACACCTCCCCAGCCACCCCCACTGCTAAAGGAGGGTGCAGAGAGGTTTTGCCATGGGAGAAAGCTGTCTCTCAGTCAATGAAGGCACATCCCCGCATTTCAGGAGACAAATTCCTACTGAGTCACAGTACACCAGCCTTCTCTGCTGCTGCTAGCACAGCCATTAATATTGCCAGTGGTGCTGTTAGTCTTGCACAACTCAGAGGTTTCTGATTTTATTGTTCATGGGGCAGGCAGTGAGGTTTTGAGGGCAGCAGCTCTTCTCTACTATCTCTGTTCTGGCCACCTAACTTTGAAGATTACTTCTATCAAAGACCCTTCCTTGCCTGCTGAAAATTTCTTGACTGTAGCAGCACTAACTAAAATTAAGCTGAGAGCAAGAGGTGCTGTGCATTTGTGGCTGGATGAGAATCCCTCAGAGAGAGGTGTTAAAAATCAAAGTGCTACCAAATTTCCCCCATCTTAGTGAGAAAAGGAGTAGCTATTACAGAGGCACTTAGTAGCAGATAAGGGACAGTTGGACATTTTTTTTCTTCGTGAAGGAGAAACACAATTTGGGGAAACTAGAAAATGCCTGACTGTGAGAATTTTGGGAAAAGTATGAGTGGGCCAAAAGGGCCTCACCTCAAAGTGTCTGAAGATACCATGACAAATGTCCCACATCTAAGGTACTGGACACTTAAGGCTGACCATCCTGTTGACAGAGGCTACTAAGAAAAAAATAGTGCCAGGAGCAGGCCAGTGTAAGAAGGACTGTCTAGTTTCTCTACTGGACAAGCACCACAGCAAGAGAATTCCTCTGCTTCTAAATGCAGGGTACAGAGAGAGTAGACAGCCCAAAGCTCTGCTCCAAATACCAGAATGAGTTTGCCACTAATTTTTTCCCCAGTTCTCCAAAATACACTAAGTAAATGCAAAAACACTTGGCAAAGTAGGCAGAGTACACATCACAGAGAACTAAAACTACTGTCTGAAAAAAGGGATTTCTTGATAGCCATTTATTTTACTACAAAAACTTCATTGTACTCTACAGCCAGCAGCACACACAAGGCTTATTCTACTAACAGGCTTCTAATGTCATACATCCAGCCTGGAAATTCTTGGCAAGATGCAGCAGCTTTGCCTGTGCAAAGCATGACAGGCCCCCCACAACACAGCCCATCAGGACGTGCAGGGTGGAGCAGCACATTACAACTGGCAGATTATAATGACTTTTTACTACCTGCTATAGCAGAAGCTTCTACAATGTGCAAGTTAAACTGTGTGCAATATGCCAGCAGATGGAGAAGGGGAGTTTAAGGGACCCCCTGCCCAACTTGCTTGGTTATTGCTGGCTTAAAAACGAGAACTCCTTGATGAACTTTTCAAAGCTCATAGCTAGACAGGCACAGGAGGTCAGCAGACCCACCACAAAGACATAAATGTACACACAAACCTGCAAGCCAGGACCAAAAAACCCTTAGCTAAGTGCTCCTGCTGCATTAGTTAACTACAACTGGAATTAATGAAGCATATATTAAAAAAAAAAAAGCTTCAAGGCTTAAATCAGGCTGATATTTTTAACCAGCACACCACTTCTTAAGGGCTTTGTGACCCCTTTTGCCTAAGCTGTGTAACTGCTTTTGTGTGATGGTTACCATTATAAAACTTGCTTCAAACAGACAAAAAACAATTTAAAAAATACACAGCCCTCAGCCAATAAGGAATCTGGCTGTCCTTGTGCTAGCTCAACTCATTCTGTCACCCCCAGGCTTCTTTGTATAATCACCACAACAGAAGAATTTGGTAACACTGGAGAATCCATAAATGCAGCTCAGCAGTGGCTTCAGCATTATGCATGACAGGGGAGAAGGCTGATCTTTGCCAGCCTATCTTTTCATATAATAAAAAAATCAGACTTGTTCAGAGAGGGCAAATTTGTGTGCTATAGCTAAACTATGATAACTTTTCACAGTATTTTGAAAAGGCTGGAATGAGACAGCCAAAACAGGAGTCCCTGATTTCAAGGAGACAACATTGTGAACTCTATTATGCTTCCAGGCATCAGCAGAGTTTCTGTAGACAACTTACACCTTCAGAATACATCAATTCAGCCACAAACCAAACTCAGTAGAGAAATCCTCCTCTTACTCACTCACCTGTCTCTATCCTTCTCCAGGCTGTCAGCCCTACACAGAAATGGATTGCTCATGGAGAGATTAGTGAGGAGGAGCACTGAGCTGACAAATCTTTCTTTTTTTTTTTTCACCAAAACACAAATTATGAAGCCTTTTTACATGGATTTGCACTTGATATCAGATAATGGAGAAGTGTCGTGAAGGGGACTGCTGCACAAAAGCATGATATAGTACCTTATAACCAAAATCTACAGATCTCTTATCACCAACCACTCAGCAATGCTAAAAAAATTCACCAATCTGACCCTGCAAATAACCCACAGTAAAGTAAAAGAGCAACTTGGGAGAGCCAAACTGGGCATTTACACTGAAGAGGAGAATGTACATAAATACTTTTGTTAGCAGCTGTGGGAAAATGTGACATATTCTATTTTTTCATATCTTTGACACATGCAGGAGAACCCTGTCAAAGTGCTGATTGCTTCAATAGTGTCCAGAATGGGACGCTATACAGATGGCATTGCAAGTTTTTCTTTTCTCCATTAAATGTTTGACAAACATTATTTGAAAATATGTTAGCAAGACTGTCATCTGCAGTATCAACATGCCATTTTTGAGTCCACACACTCATTGTCATTTATGGTGGCTGAAAACTTGGCGTTTGCACTGCTAAGGTTGGTAATTCTGTGCATTAATAAGATTCCTTGCCTTCCCATTAGAAGAGCCTGTTTTCTCTTTCCTCATAGGGTTAGCCAATGTACACAGTACTGAATATACTTATAACATGTCTTATCTTTTATCTGATTTTAATTACACACAAACTTCAGCCAAAATAAATAATCTTCACAGTAAAGAAAGCACATGCAGATTTTTTTTTTCTGTGACTCTCAGAGCTCTGAGATCTGTCAAGATAGTTTTCTCTGCTATGAGGTCTCCCAAAAGGATCCAAAGTCAAATGTTTATTAGATTTATTAGAATAAATTGGGATACTTCACTTAGAGAAAAAGCCCAAAAGGCTACAAGAAATGGGATAGAAATGAGTTGTAGGCTCAATTCTCCTATTCACCACATCAGCACAGTGCTATCAATTTCTTAATAATTCTTTTTCAAAGCCATAGAGATGACAATTGCAGAATTCAGTAGGCATACAATAGGGCCAGATCTTCCCTGTATTATCCTCATAAGAGACGATCCAAGTGAGCCAGACTTAGTTTTGAGGAACTATAATGAATCACATTCAACAAAAGTCCCAGATTTTAGTCTTTAAAATCCTGTATAATCTCATTCTCACCACGTGTGCTCCATCGTTTCCTACACATAACCATGGCACACACAGCTCTAAAGAGCTATGACACCTGTGCCAGCATTGAACCTCACCTGAGAGAGTAGTGGAGAAGTCCGTGATAAATTAGACCCAGGAGAACAGGAAAAGAAAGGCAATTGAATGGTGCTACCAGGCTGAGAGATTGGCAGGGACACAGACATAGGAATTCAGTTTGCAGAAACTGCTCTCAAACAGTTACAGTGCAATGCTGCCACTACAATATCAGATGTTACAAATCTTGAATTGAACGCCACAAGCTGGCAAAAGACTTTTGACCTTTTCTCTTTAGCTTCAGCTTCCCTGAGTTGCTGTCACTGCTTCATCTCACAGGCTTGTTGTGAAGATAAAGTCATCATTAGTGCTTGTGAAGCTCCTAGACACTGCAGTGGTGACTGCTATTAAAAAGCCTGTGAGGAGATTTAGATTTCCTTTCCAGAGCAGAGTTTCAATAGTGTGCCATAAATAAAGCATGGGACCACACACTGAACAATGGAGAAAACATAATACTGAATAGCTGCTCATTTAGTGAGTGCTATTCATCCTGAATGAGGCAAGAGGAAAAAAATAGTATATGATCCTGTAATTAAAGAATCTATCATGATGTATACACACAAGGATCTGAATCAGGGTTGCACTGACAACTTTATGTTTGATTGCTTAATTTTGCAACCTCTATGATGTTTTTTTAATGTAGTTTAACATTACATTTGAGTTCTTTCTTTAAAAACTATATTAGGCAGCATTTGTCAGTAAATGCAAATAACCCAATGCATTATGTATATTTGGTTCCCTCCAGGTCTTTCAGTATGATAAGAATGGCTACCAAATAACATGTCTAACAAGGTTTTTCACAAGTTTTTCTGCAAAGTTTTCTCCTGTTTAAATCCTCACAGTGGATTTGTTGAAATATCTCCAACACAAAGCTATGAAGCAAAACAAAATTTCTATCATAATTATGCAAAGAAATTTAAGTCAGAAGCTTTTGCTTTGCCTCTCTATAGAAATAAGAAAATTTCCCCTCTATCCTAACCTGATAAAGGGCAGTGAGAATTACTGGCAGCCCTTCAAGAGGACAGTGAAGCCACTACTAACTGAGGAACTAGAGAGCTGGTGCTAAGTCCCATCTCTTAAATATGAATAAGTGAAAATATTTTCCTTGGTAATGTGATTTGCTGAAATACTTGCTATACCAGCATTCTGGTACTCTCCTGTAGGCTAAAATTTGAGCAACAATGACACCTAGTATGGCAGAGCTGTTCCACCTCTCAGTTGCACTTGTACCATTTCTAAGGGACTTGAATATTCTTGTCAGGCACATATTGTCATGGGAGCCCAAACTCCTACATAATAATATTAAGACTTCAGCTTTGGTTTTGAAATGCTGTTCTAAGGCACTTTCTTCTAGTCAGGAGACAGCATACTTTCCTAAAGGTAGAGCTCACACAGACCATCCCAAAGAGAAATGCTCTCCTCTAACATGCTCTTTCTTCCTTTCTCTTGCCTTTCACCCTGCTCCCCTCTCCCCTTCTCATTCCCCCATCCCCAGGACCTGAGATTGTGGTATTTACAGCAAAACTATTTCCTCCCAATGGGTGCTCACATAAGGCACAGGGATGAACAAAGTACACCCCCTCTTTTTGCACACACCAACCCCTCAAGCCAGCTGCAATCTGCCAGAACACCCTTGGACACCCACCAGGCCTGTCCAAAGGAAACAGCAGTGAGAGGCAGATGGAAGCTACAGTTCTCTGTCAGAACTGATATCCACATTGAAAACAAATTAACAAAACTCAGAGCATCTCAATACCACACTGGCGGGAGTCTGGGTACAGTCTGTTTGTAGACCAGCTATAAATAAGCATGACAACTCCTGGACTTTTCTTTTGAGGGCCAGGCACAAATTTCTGGCATCACAACCCTTTTGCAGAAAGTCCCTCTTACATTTTAGCTGTTGTAGCACATCTCTTAGTTGATTCTTCTCCTAATTAGGCTAGAGCTTTTATCACAGAATTCACAGAACATTAATATTTAAGAGAAAGGGAGTCATGTCCCTCCCCTTTTTAAAAATTTCTTTTTCCTCATTACAATATTGCAAGGAAGAGCCTTGATTTAGAGGTCTGTGTTCCAGTGGAGTCACTAGGACAGCCTTCCAAAATATTTGGTTGGCTAAGAAAGTGGTTTGCTTTACACCTTCGACCAAAAAAACCACTCCAGACAGAAACCTGGGTGAAGGCTTGTCAGTAGCTATTTTATCAGAGGCCATGCAGTAAGTGACATAAATAAGTTACTGACAGCAGTAACAGAAACACATATGTACAGACCATCCCCTTAAAAAATCCATCTGCCCTGCCTTGAGGATTCTATCAAATATTAATAAATCTTTTTGTTTGTTTATTATGTAGCACATTGTACAAACAATATGCAAACAGTCACTATCTGATAGTCACCAAAGACTGGATGATATTTTTGTGTCAACTACATCCAGAGAAGGTTTTTCCCCACAGATATGAAAAATAACTAACAAATTCTTGCAGCACAGAGTTGTAGGTGCCTCCTGTAGGTACAAATCTGCAGGTGTAAAGCAGAAGGCATTGCAGCTCCAAACACAGACTAAGTCCTTCTCATCCTACATTTTGCACAGACTGAGCACAAGGTTTCTGGCCAAAGCAGATGACAGTCCTTGGGAAACAACTTTGCTCAGTGTTATCTTAGATAGAAACATGGAATATCAGCTTCCTGCAGCTGATATGATGAATGAGAGAGCTCAGTAAAGTGAAGGGAAGGAGAGTTAAGTTACTTATAACCAGGCATGGATGCAGAACTTCATTCAAAACGTGAAAACACCACCATTGCAGAGGTGTTGAAGCATCACAACACACAGTGCACTGGTCAGTGTTAAAGCCATGAAGAGTTAATCAAGTGCACACTGTTATTTGACGCTGCATAGAAAAAATATTAAAGCATCTGGGCATCTTGAAAATATTAGCATCTTAAAGGCTACAGATTAAGAGAGAAGTGAGATCACCTGCCTCCTGCTAAAGAGCAATGAAGGATAAAACATGCCTTCCTCCTAACCCCAGCACATGAGCTGCTCCCTCTGTGCAGACTGGCTGTGAGACAAGAGAGCTGCAAAGCAGCAGTGGAGATGGAGCAAGTGCTTCCCAACATCCAGGTCCAGGCTCTGGCTGCTGCAGGCAGCTGGTGTTTGAGGGAACCTCTGCATGCCAGGGCAGAACAAGCCCTTCAATTCCTGCTTTTCTTTATTTGTGCCTTGCATTGTCTGCTGTCATTCAAATCTGAATGGTCAACAATAAAACACTGCTTACAATTACTGCTTCCAGAATGACTGCACTGAATGATTTCCTGACAAATTGTTAAAGAGCTGTGCATTGCTATTATTATTATTATTATTATTTTCAAATCAATGCTTAAATGAATAATTTGTATGCACCAGCGAGCTTTGCTTGAAATCTAGTGACATGTCTAAAAATAAATGTTGTGCCAATGGGTAAATTCTGGCAAGTCACTGAATCAAGAGGAGTGTGACAGGGGTGATTGGAAGATGGAAATAATTAAGCTGGGTTTTTTCTCTTTTCATCATGAAAAAGAAACATTTTGCCTAACGTGCAATTTGAAGGGCTCTGTAAGAAACACCTTTTGTTTTCCTCAAAAATAAGCCAGTTCCAACACCCAAACCAACATCCTAAAAAATAAATGCATGACTTCTATGCCTTTTTTTTTTGTTCGATTCTATATTTTTTTTTCTTTAAATACAGTTTTCAGAGAGCCTGAAATGTAAAAGAGACTCTTGAAGTTCCCCAAGGAAATTTGCACAACAGATGGTAAGATATTGTAGTTTCAGAGGTTTGATTAGAAGAGTCAGTGATGTCTGCTGGGCTGGAGAGCCAGGAGCTTTCAGACTGTAATCCCCATTTTACCACTCGCTCCCTGCCTGTGGCAAGTGGTGTGGCACTCTCATCCTGCTCTACTGCAAAATGCAAACAGGGGTGGTTCTCACAGGATTGCTTAGAAGGATTAATCTAAGGTTTTACTCTGCTTAGAAGATCTTAAATGCTAGTCACACTCTGTAAATGAGACACTACTGTTACACCAAATCAAAATCTGCCTTGCTCTCCAACCCAAAATAGTATTTCTGAAAAAGTACATTTCTAACACCTTTGCTCTAAGCAGATGATCCAGAAAATAACTGGTAATCAACTTCAACAAAACATACTGAGACAAATTCAGTGTGAATTTTTTTCAGTGAAATGTGGCACTTATACAAATGTACTGTTTTAAGGATTAATTTTATAAACAGAATTCTGAACAATACAGTAAATACCAAAAAAAACAACCAAACAAACAAAAAAACCAACCAAACAACCAAGGAAACAAACCCTGCAAACAAACTTAAAGCAAAGACATCTTTGAAAATAAGCATATAATCATGGGAAGGAGTTGGGTTTTTTTAAGAGCTCATAAAATACCTTAAAAACATGTCTTAAAATATCTTAAAATCATGTCTCCAGTCCTGAAGTCCTGATAGGCACCTGAAATACTTAATGCTTACAGCAAACATTTGATTTTGCAATATCTTCTCTCATACTTTTTCCCCCTCATGAGTTTAGATGTGTAATCCGCACTTAACTATTTCCAAGCCAAAAGCTAAATAGCTTAATGAAAAAGAGAGTGTCATAATTCAAGGCTATACCTAAAATCTTTTATACAATTGGTCCAGAGACACCAGATGTAAAAACATCTCAATTCAGCAAAATTGAGTATTCCCTCAACAACCAAGAGTTAAATTACTCCCATTAAGAGGCACAGCTTCTAGTAGTAATCTCTTGCTTGGACCAAATTCTGCATGCTATAAGAAATTCCTAAGCTTTTTGCTTATGTGTTTAAAACCTATAGAAAAACAGCTTGGCTAGAGCTGACTGGTCCTTATCAGTTAAACATAATTCACCCCCGCACAGGGATTTCTGTCTGTATTTGACCTCCAGAACCCAGTCTGAATGTCTGAACAAGGAGGTATTTCCTATTGCCCCTGTCAGCAACACAGCAGAAGGAAGCAGATGTATCACCAAAGGCTTGGATCTCTTCCCTTGGCCAACTCCTCTGCTTGCCCTGCTAATCCAAAGCCCAAGCCAGCCTGCTTGACCCGCAGGAAGAGCATGAGAGAACAAGCAGGACATGAATCCTGGCAATAGCTGAGGACAAGGCTGAACAACTTCTCACTTGTTGGACTGGTCAGTCCATCAACTCGTAAAAAAGCATTGAACTGAAGAAAAGAGCATCAAAATAAGTAGCATAGACAACATAGCAGTAAAATCTCACAACCTGAAACCATTAAATACAACTACTTAAAGACTAGAAAATGTGTTTACAACAAAAAAACCTCCCCAAAAATTCATATACACACCATAAAGCTTCAACATTTGTTACAGGAATGAAAGGGAGAGAAGTACATAGGAGGGAGAAGAAACACCCCACAAAATAAAAAAGTTCAGCCACTTTTCACAGGATGAAAGGTTTCTCCCACATCCATTCAGTAGTAGTTGGTTGCAGGTCTGTTATATTCTCTGGCTCACTATCTGCTACATCATTGCTGAGACATCCTACACATTCCTCCAACGCTTGGCAGCAAAGCCAGAGAGAAATAGTGATGACCATCCACAATGCTCCTCTGTCCAGACTGTCCAGGGCTAGTGGTAGAAAGGATATAAGGCATAGGAAATATTACTTATATAAGGAAATGAAGAAGTGTAAGGCTCAGATTAATGTTAGCAAAGAGTATTTATTCACTCCTGCTTTAATAAAAATGAAACTAAGATGTTTGATGCAGAGAATACTCAGTGTATTCTTACAGGAAAAAGAAAACAGATGGAAAGATATTAATCAGCTCAGGGGGAGAAATCTTTTCATTTATACATCCAGAGATCACAGAATTCAAAGAACAGAAGTTCCAGGTTTAGAGTGGAATATGAGACTTCATATTTCAAGACTATATAAACATAAAATCAGTTAAATCCCTAAAACTGAGTGCTATAGTTGTGGTAATGGTCATGCAGTGCTGCACCCAAACCAACACACGAGGTCATGAAAGTGGTATAAGCAATTGTCAGAGCTGTCAAATACATGAGTAAGAGACTCTAAAACCCTCAAATACCCCTACAGGCTTGAAAACATTTTTGAATGTTTAGCCCAGACATCACTGTGAGTCATTACTTGGAATCTAATAATTAAGGAATTAGGGGGGCTTGGATGTATTGAGACACCCACTGAAAAACCTTCATGCAGCACTTTGTGAACACGGCTGCTTGTTGTCTGCCCTTAGAAACCCAGACATACTGTGCTTCAATGAAAAATTGCTTGCTGTACTTTTAGTTATTTATGTTTCAAAATATTTTTACATTGAGGAATGAAAAAAATGAAGGAACATGAAAAATCAACTTCCAGTGCTGTATTTGTCAGATGTCTGAAAAAGTACAATCTTGCCCTGAACCAGAAACTGAATTTAGATGCAGCTTTGACCTTATATCTCTTACGTACAATTGTATGTAAACGATGCTATTATTTCCAAGTACCTTATCATCCATTCTGGATCCATCTGTGTCCACAGAGAGGAGCTGCATTTTGATTTTGAATTTTGGAGCAAAAGGTCAATTTGCATCTGCATCAGCATGAGAGAGAATTAGAAGAGAACTGAAACAGAATGGGATCCCATTCATTTTGAAAGCAAATACACAGCTCTACAAGAACTGCCTTTTCATTTTATTTCTGTAAAGCAGAAGTATGAAATGCAAATCTGTTTTCCCATAATAAAATCATTTCAGTGATGCATTTTCTCATGCTTAGAATAATGCCTCATACTTCTTTATTCCATTTTGAAGATTAATTCAAGGAAATCAGGGGCACCTCTCTCATCAGCTGCATTCAGTCATGTGGTTAACATTTGTTTTGTATTACCCTGCTTAGTTAGGATTTACATCACCTTCATCCAGAAAGAATCATGTTATATTTGCTTACAATCTTAAGAAGAAAATAATTCAAATAACTACAGTTACTAAAATAAAAGTTCATCTAGTGGAGAAAAATTCCTTCCCCTGTGAGTTTCAGGATTCCAGGAGCTATTTCAGGTATTCTCAACTGTGGCATCAGTAAGGCTGTTTCACTAATTGCACAGAAAGTAATTGTGAGCTTAGAAGGAACCAGCAATTTTTGTAACAGAGCTCAGAGTTGAAAAATTGCAAGTGTTCTGGATAAATCTGGGCACCCATTTACACTGCAGAAAAACAGAAGCAAAAACCTTCATCAGGGCAGTCCTAGATATTGAAACTATTGCAAGGGATGTAATTACTTCTTTAGCATTGCGCAGCTACATTCACTGTTTTGGTCACTCAGGGCAATTCATCTGTAGCAATAATGTGCAATTCCCCTGCCTTTTCTAACAGCCTGTCCTGTTCATGTTTTCTTCAACTACCTGAGTGAAGAAATATATATCAATTAATTCCATTCATACCCATACTGAATATGAAATGGTTACACTCTTTTGCTGATTGGAAAGCATTTTTCCTTTTCCACTGACAGCAATAAAGGCTTACAACTAGTTATCTTCAGCTATGCCATTACCTTTAAGAATGCTTTTTTTTTTTATAGATAGCCCTTAATATATGTTTAAAATCACTATCTCAGCCAAGTAGTTTTCTGTTACAAAGTTAATGAAAAACAGAAACCAGATATGCAGTCACTAGTGCAAGGATTTACTCAGGAAAGAAAGCTCAGTGCCCTTCATGCTCAGAGCTGCTCAGAATTCACTCAAGAAAATCTTTGGGTATTAATTCAATATGTCTGTTTTGGGGCAAGTAAGATCACTGCACTACTGAGCAACTCCTCGAGAAGAAGGTGTTTATTGAATTCAATGATTACTCACTGGACTAAGCTTTTCTCAGGACTCAAGAAAGATTTTAAGGATTCTCAGTAATTCTTAAGGCAGGCCTCTGTTAGATGGAGCTCTTTAAGGTAAATTAGTTTGGGTTGAACATTTTCCACAGACATCACCTTAACTAGCAAAGTGGTTCAATTCTTCTTTCCCATTTACCCACTTCTTATTCTTGTTTGGCTCAAGGCCCTGGCTGCAAGGCTTGGAGACGTACACCACAATTACTGAGGAGTGGATTATTTTTAACAGTTCCGTCCCTTTCATTTCCAAGGATACATTGCTTCCTATTACTTGACAGTAATAATTTATGAGAGCAATTGGGAGGAAAACAGCATGTTTCTTTCCTAATCCAAAATAATAACAGTAATCTAGGCCATTTCTAGATATTCTGATATAACAGGAGGGTGGAGCATGCGAGTCTGTGGTACTGAAAATGGAGGATGTTAGACAAGCCTGAAAATGTCATTTAAAAGCTAATGCAGGTAATCTCAAAGTGAGAAAGATCATGAGAGTCCTGGAAACTTATGCTGAATTGATAAGAAAGGTCTGCAGGTTTTTCTACCATTCATCTTGAAAACTGGATGCAGCATTTTACTCTAAGCATTGGCTATTGGTAACTCACAGGACAGTCAGCAATACTTTCCCTGTGTTCTAATTACAAGGAATTAACTCTGGGGCAATTTACTGCATTTCCTTGTGCTGCAAAAAAAGCAACAGAAATGTGCATCAAACTGTGGACATTAATTTGCTAATGCACTCTACATCTGCTTCAACTTGACGTCTCCTCTTGCTGCCTGGATCATTTTCCTACATGCAACCTCTGTTCCTGTACAAAAACATGCTTAAAGAAGTAACTTGATGTGACCTAAAGGTCTGTGCCTCATACCCCTGGATCTTTTTTTATTTTTTTTTACCTAACTTACTGCCCAGCTCCACACATACCTTCTCATACTCTTGAAAGACCTATTTTGGGGGGTTTTAAACCTGGAATCTGAAAGATCAAAATTTGCTATCATAAACTTCACTATGAGAATATGACATTGCACCTAGGTTTTGAACCCCGTGTGCACAGCCTTGATACAGGCAGAATTTAATCAGCTTCACTGCCAAGCACAGGTTTCAGAAATCCAACTGATTGAGCCCCTAAGGGATTGACTTAAAAGCAAAGTATGCAGCCCTTTTTATTTTAGAATGGCCTCAGGACCATGGGCAGTAATTGCAGCAAGACAATATCAGTATCAAAGGCTTCTAGACTCTCTTACAAACTAAATTTATGGTCACTGAGAAAAGTGTCAAGTTAGATTTAACTTTGAAAGAGACATTGAAGGGAAGCTCATAAAAGCAGCTGGATATACTGCACAAGATATTTCCAATGATCTTACACATATGCAGAAAGAATATGGTAAAGAATATGGTACTTGATTTCCTATATTATTATTCAAAAACAGAGAGAGAAAGAGAAATGTAGCCCTTCTTATTATTTCCTATCCCTTAGTTTCCCCTTTCTTAAGAGTCAAGTTTCCACAACTATTACATTAGTGAAACTGAGCTCTGTAAATGGGGGTTGGTTGTTTGTTGTTTTCTGTTAGTGGCTGCTGAAATTCAGCTCACTGATAACTCATTGTGGCTGGTGTCTTTTCCTGCTCTTCTAGAGAAGGTGGGACATTAATTCTAGCACAAAAAAGGCGAGAGAGGGGGTGACTACAGAAAGGCAGCACCAGGACAACTGCAGTGATGTTATGCTGAAGTACTTCCCCCTTCCTAATACAGGCAGGATTTAGATCTTTTAATACTGACCTTTGACTAAAAGCCAGGAAGAAGCTGTCTTTAAATGCAAACTCATCAGCTGTGAGTCTGCAGAATGCCAGCTGATACTTCCCCTTGGAGCACATAACACCTCCATATTGACTGTACATTTGTTACATAAAGACACCTTATTTTAACCCATGAGTTTCACTATTCTTCTTCAAAATAAAATTTACATTCCAAAATAAAAGCACAGAATTATTCTCATCCAAAACCAAAACAAACAGACAAACAGAAAATTCCCCAAAAACAAAAAAAAAACCAAAACCAAAAAACCACCAGCAGCACAACACCAACCAAGGCATTTGCAAGACTACAGGTTCAGAGATGAATAACTTTTTCCTTCATAAATATTTTGGCATCTCAAAGGTACAAGTTACGAACCTGCTTTCCTCTGACAACCCTAACATCCAGTGAGGCTGAAGTCCTGCTGCTGGGTAGGCAGACTTGGTTGTTTATCCTCTGCTATGCTTTGAAAACCAACTCATCACCTAAATTCCTAGTACCTGACTAATTTTAAAATTTGATCTAATAAGATGTGATTTAAACCCAGTCAGCAGCTCAATACCACAGAGCCACTCACTCCCCTGCCCTCAGTGGGATGGGGAGGGGATTTGACAATACAAACCCCATGGGCTGAGCTAAGAACACTTTAACAATTGAAATAAAGTAAAATACAATTCTAATGATGAGGAAAAGGAGATTGAGATACAGAAATACAACCTAAGAAATGCAAGTGAAGCACAATACAGTTGCTCATCACCTGCTGGCACCTCTGAGCAACTCCCCCAGTTTATAAACTGGGCAGGCTTCTGTGGTGTGGCAAATACTTCGGCCAGTTTGGGTCAGCTGTCCTGGCCATGCTCTCTCCTGGCTCCCTGCAGAGCATGAGACACTGAGAAGTCCTTGGCTGAGTGAGTCCTACTGAGCAACAGCTGAAGCATCAGTGTGTTACCAACATTATTCTCATACTAAATTCAGAACATGTCACAGTACCAGCTACTAAAAAGAAAATTAACTCTATCCCAGTTGAAACCAAGACTTAAAGCTTATTCAGAAGATAAAAATCAGTGTGAAAGTAGCTTGTGGTATTAGTCATTACCATTAAGGTGGAGAGAAAGTTAAATTTCTAGCGTTTGTTAAAATATCACCTCCAACTTTTACACTCTAATTGAGTATTTTCAAGTTGAGATCAACTCATACAGGCATTTCTCTAATTTCCTTGTCTTTGAGCTGAAGCTTTGATTGAGGATGACAACTCTTGCAAGGACAATTTTAAACTGACCCTTGGGCCAGCAATTGCCAATCAGCCCTTCATCTGCGCTAGTCAAGCATTCTGCAGAGCTGTAGGGTTTTGACTTAACCTTATTTCACTTCTGACAATCTTTACAAAGGAATTATTTGCAGTTGATACAATGTGTGATGGATTTGAACTTAGGTCAGGGAGATTAAATTAAAGCAGAGGGCATCCTTGTGATGAAATCATACCAACTTTTCCAAATAAAATTACTTATCCACACACACCAAAGAATTGAATAATGTAAGGTGTCCTTTTGTGATGGGGATTTTCTTCTCATGAGAACAGGTTATGCTCTACTGTCAAAAATATTTAAAGGTCAGGGACATCACAACCTACAGCAATTCATTTCAATCTGTGAAAAATGGTTTACATCTCCCCCCACTAAGCTGATTTGGCAGCTTGAATTCAGCAGCTGGAATTCCAGCTCAGCTGCTCACCTCTCAGACTATCTGTGTTTCGTGGAGCACCCCATGTTGCTGCATTACACGACCCCAGGCTCATTTCCATACTGTTGGGTTGTGAATACCAAGTTTAGATTGCCACAAAGATGGGCTTTCTGCAGGTTTGCATTTAACATGCTGCTCCACTGCTACCCTGTACACACAGGGAGGCATCATTAGCACGGGAGCAACTCTGCTTCTTTATGAAGGGAACTGACTGCCACAAAAAGAAACGCCAAAACGAACTACATCCTATCAGATAAATTAAGCATTATCAAGTTAGAAGAGGTCAGTCTCAGTAGGAATGGGGGGTGTCACAGTCCATAATTGGTGAAGGCAACAGAGACACAAGCCACATTGAGATACTGTCATCAGCTCTGACACCAAAAGTAAGGCACGCTGGAAACCTCATTTAAAAGGGTGCAAGGCAGCAGATCTGTTCCCTGCTTTGAGCTGATGATCATATCTGAAAGAGCAGAGCTGAAAAGTGGAACTGCTGCATCTGAGATCGCTCCCACTGCCTCTCTGACCTGCCAAGGACTGTCCCTGATACATAACCACACCTACGGGTGTGTGGAAGCCACAGGACTTCCCTGCAGAGGTGCTGGAGAGGGCTTCTTCTCTGCCTCAGCACAGCCTGTGCTCTCCTCTTTCATTACCTGTCCTTGACAGAAAGTACTAAACACAGTTCAGAGCCTTATACAACCCTGCAGATCTGGTGTCACTCTCTGCCACCCTGTCACAAACAGAGGCCACAAACACTTAATCCTGCAGCACTTTAAACATACCATTTTCCCCCATTACACTTTTCTGTGTCATAAGGGCAAGTCATAGGTGTTTAACACAGAGATGCCACACTAACGTGAAGCCAAAGTTCCAGAAATAATCCAAGCTTTTTATTAAAGGCAAGCAACCCCTTCAACCCAGCCACAAGTACTACAATTTTATAACAGGCTATAAGGACAGCAAAATACTGACTTCAATAACTTTACTTGTAAAGTGCAGGGCAGCATCTAAACAAACAAAACAACCATTACTGGGTTTCTTCTTTAAAGCCACGATGTGTATTTAAAACTCTAACACAGATTCCCAGAGCAGCAGGAAAAAACCAATTCTGGAATCTCAAGTGGAGCAGAGGAAGTGACTATAAAATGTAACCATGTGCCTTACTGGTATCAGCTGCTTGGTGCTACACCAAAGGAATCATTCCTTAGCACTGTCACACAAAAGTGGGAGAAGGATTTCAGCTGCTTGTCCCATACAAAACAGGCTTAGGAAAAACATTTTGTCTTTAATTCCCAGCATCAAAGAAGAATGTCATTGTCAATGTGACTTTGGGGGGGGAAAAAAAACCACTCCACCTGTGCTGCATTACCCAGATTTGTTCTCTTCATGTGTTCAAAGTTAAACAAACATTTCTGCATTTCCCTCCCGTTATCTCAAAGTCACAGGAGTGAAATCTGGATTCTTCTCTGTATCTTCCATAAGCAATAGATGCTCAGCTCTTTACTGCACTAACAATGAGAAACTTCACTATTTCCAATAATGTGCAAACAAGAGGGGCCCAGCGCTCAGTTTATCAGCCTCCCAGTCTTTTTATTTTCCAAAATTAGTATATATTTATTTGCAACTAAGTTTTTACAAGACAACTACACAAAGCAAATATAGAAATATGAATTAATACACAGTTTTCACCTCATGCACATTGCAAATAAGTATTCCAAACTGTAAAGACTCCACTTAATCTAATTAAGTATTAAAAGGGATTGTTCCTCTTTATCTTGCAGAAATTACTAACTCACATTTTCTGTTTAGTTTGCTTTCTTGCGAATAACAGAAATACCATTTACACACACCAGTTCCAGCCCAATTCTAAAAGACAAAGTTTCTTCCTGGTATAAAAATAAATCTGACAAAGGAATCCAGTTTTTAAAAATGTCCTTATGCACGTCACTAAAGGATTTATCATTTTGCCTTTGTTTCCCCACAGCTGGCACGGAGTTCTCTCTCTCAAGGTTCATTTCTAGCATTCTATATAATTAAAGTGGGGATAGGTCTGTGGGTTGTTTGGATTTTTTAAACACTACAGCAGTTTCTTGTAGTAATGTCATACTCGAGTGCAGACAAGAATGAATAAAACCTCAAATACTGCATTTTAATGGGAATCAGATTAGACTGGTTTCATGCTAGGTGGTACTTGTCAACATTACACACAGAATGCCCACTGGATGTGTTGACAATTCACCTTTTTTTCTTTCCTCTGTCCACAAGGAAAGGTCTTTCTAAATCCCCTAACAAAGCAGGGAGGCTCTGTCTGCCCAGGAAAGAATTTGTGGACAAATTTTCAACTCCTCTCAGCGACAGCTGAAACACTGACAAGTGTTTTACCTGTCATTATATAAAACTGTTAAAACATGTTTCCACGTTACTTATAAATGTAGATCTACATATGCAGACTAAATTAACATAGCCTATAATAAGCTTCATTAATCCATCAGCTAAGAACAGATTGACATTTAAAACCGTCAAGGAAACTTAATGTCTGAAAAGGATTCATCTGCAGAAGCCCAAACCTTTTCAGTTGCTCAGGATCAGAATAGAATGCTATAAAATGGAAACAGAGACTTGGGAAACCTTGTCTCAGCTGAAGGCAGTAACAGAACTACAAAACCCTCAGAGGAGCTCTGAGTTCATTCCTGGTACTCAGGGCTATGCCCAGAGTGAGTGAACACGAGAAGTTCACAATCCTCTGCTCTCTGCCCTTCTCTCCTCTGCTGACTTTGCTGTTTCACAGCAGCCTGAGCCACATGGCTACACTTAGACATACAACCTTATGGCTTCCAGGGGCCATTCACCTGTTTAACTGCAGCAGGCACAGAGTGCTTTGCTCACTTGAGGACTGATGTCTCCTCAAACCCCCATCTCACTCTACATTCGCACAATATCCCACTAAGGCCAGGAAAACTCTCACAAGGGCCAGTAACAAATGGCACACAAAAAATACCAGTCTGGTTTCCCTTCCCTGAAGAGTTCTTTAGTGCAAGGACTGCCTTTGAATTGTGTGTGCATAATACCCTGAGCCAGGCCTGTACATGATGCTACAATAGAAAGAATTTTAAAATCTATGCAAAGCTAATTAGTACAGTGCTGTTATTCCCAGCAAGTAGAGCTAATCTTGTCTTATCTGAGAACATCCCAACTCCTCATATTTCTTTCACATGTGGGGTTTCCCCACTCTCCTTCTACCTGCCCTCCCATCCCCTCTCACTTGATTTATTTCTGCAAAGCAGTTCTCTCCATACACAGTTCACATGCTAGAACTTACCTAGAGAAATTTAATTTCCCAATTAACACTACACCACTGTAAGAAGCTTCCTCTATTGTTTTTTGAAGTAAAATTAAGCTCCTCGGTACAACTGAGCTGCACATGGCCTTAGATTAATGTATTTTCTACTTTTTCTCTGATGAAGGAGTTGTCAAATAAACGTGCCCTTTAGCTAGCTGTCAGGGAAAAATCAAGCCTCTTGTGGCATTCAGGAAAATAGCACAGAGCAGAAAGCAGGATTTTGTACCCCAAAGTGGATAAATCTATATAAGCTGAAAGCTGGCTTCCACTTGAAATAAAAAATAAATTAAAAAAAGCAAAAAAAGCAGTTTCCCACTGAAAACATCAAATCTTTCACAAATGCATTATTATTCACAGAAGGTCCCCCTATCCAGCAGTACAAACCTTCCCTTTTCTGCTCCCTCCAAATGCTTTACTATTCCTGTACCCTCTGCAAGACACAGGCTAGCCTCCAACAAAAAGCAGGAGATCTTTCCATCCTGAGGAGCAGCCCTGCAGAGCCATGGGCTCCACGCCCCCCTTGGCCCTGAGCACAAAGCAGAAACAGCAGAGTGAGCCATGCTGGCTCCTCAGCAGCTGAGCTGCTTTGGTTCCTCTCAGGTACAATGAGCCCCAGGTGCACAGCCAAGGGTACCCAAGAGGCACCAGTGATGACACCAAACTGAGCTGTTCTGAATTGATATGTCATAGCAAAGAGAAGCAGCAAAATTCATCTTTTGCTGCTCACTGAAGCTTAGGAGAAGCCACAGTGCAGAGCCTGCAAGTTCTGCAGGAGCTGCCTAAGAATGATAAATTTTGGGAAAGGGAGTTAAGAGCACAGGGGAGCATTACCCCATGGGTCTCCTGTTACTTGAGGCCCAGGCCCCAACCACTACACAGCCATTTCTTTGTAAAATTTCCATATCCTGACCGATCTATGTAACACTGCAATCTTCTCCCTCGTTTTCCTTTGAGGATGAAAACAGCAGGAGAGCCAGGGAATTTGCTCCTGCAAATGCTGCCTGATCCAGCCCTGCTAGAGATCCCTAATGCTGCAGAAACAGACTGTTCACCCAGCAAAGCAGAACTGCACAAGGAAGGGACAAATGAGTTACTAATTCCTGTGGGCTGTCATCAGGAAGTACACAGTCAGATATTCCACACTGGTTCTCACAATCAATAAAATTAGATGAATATTTTTTACAACTGTGTCAGTTGAAAACAATTTTGCTAAAATCCAACTTGCACCATCTAGTCCAAATTAAAAAGAAATCCAGGTAACTGCAAATAATGGAGCAACATTTTTTGTGGTGTGAATTCCCCAGTGAACATAAAAATTAACAGATGTTTTCACACTACTAGTTATTTATCTACAGTACTGCTTCGTTGCTGGGGGACATTCAGTAACAATCTGGGTTTTTACCAGATGTCTGCAGAGTAGTAGCTACTCCTTGATCCACTTGACTTCTTTAATGCCCAGGGATACATTCAGCACACATTTGGTAAGAGGCATTTCTATTGGTTCTATGGTTTATGCTGATCATCATCATGCTTGTTGTCATAAATAATAGGGTACTCCAAAAGATATATGATCGTGGGTAACAGGACCAAGCAACTGGAAAAAATTCTCCCTAGAATAGGTTTTCAGATTCAAACAGAGAGATTGGTCAGACTGTATGTGTTTGCAAACCCATTTCTTTAGGCAAAGATTAGAAAGGCAAGGAGAATCACAAAGTCAATTTTAACTGTGAATATGCACTTTAAAAGCACATGAAATTCTATCTTTGTCTGTGGCTCGTGCATTTCTCCTGTGCCCTCAAACAAGCTCAACGAGACTGAAATCTGGATGAATTATTTTAAAACTTAAAAGAAGATTTGAACAGTTGGCAGTTTGCAGTGAAGTTGTTCTCACGTGCACCTGCACATTTGAGAGGGAGGGAGGGAGAGATGGACTAAAAGAACTCTGCTATTAACTCTGTATCTTGAGCTCTGAACAAAAATATATTCTAAACAGATAGCACAAATGTGACACTAAAGGCTTCTCCCATGAACTGTGCTCATTTCCAATTCAAAAAATCCTTGAGAGCTTCAGCTGAAAGCATGCTATGATAAAACCAGAGGAAAAAAATGCAAATAGATTGAAATCTCCCAGGCTAACTAAACAATTTTCTGAGACAGAGACCAGTCAAGGGAGTTTTCACTGACTGGAAAAACAAAAAACCACAAAACAACAAAAAAGAGAGATGCAGTTTTGGATAACACTGGAAAAGTCTGGCCACTTCTTTTCAGAGAATGGAAGCAACATCTGATGACAGCTGTGGAACTCTGCCCAAGCCAGCATCTGGCCTCGGGGTGGGGGTAGTGTGCCCAGGCAGCAGCCGGGGGTACCAGGAGCTGGGGCATCAAACACCCGGGGTTCAAGGGTGAGGAAGCTCAGATGGGTTCATCAAGAGCTTCATTTCACTGGACACCCTGGAAGGCACTTGTCAGTTGTGTCTTACCTCTCCCAGAGAAAGGACAGGGTAAAAGATCATCCCAAAACCCAGAGGAAAGAACCAAAATAGCTGCTTGTGTGGGTAACTCATCCATCAGCCTTTATTTTTATTTCGCAGATGGGCGAGGAGGCTGGGGCAGAGGTGAGGATATTGAGAGGCCGTCCCTTTGTGCAGCTGCAGATTGGAATTGATGGGACAGGCCTCAAAATGACAGATGGATCCCTGCAGCTATTTGATTTATTCACTGGATGAATAATAAATAAAAAGGCAATGCAGTGGCATTTAAAGGGCCTCGGACTCTACCATCTCCCAGACAAACAGGCTACTCAACTTCAGATACTGCTCAACAGAAAGCTTTACAATTCTCAAGGCCTTGTTTTACTGCTGGGAGTGGGCAAAAATCAATGAAGTGGAATTTTAGTTTCTGCTGCCGAGAAAAAGTAATTTTTCCACAGTTTTATCCTCACCAGAGCTCTCACAGGCTTTATAAGCCTACCAGGAATTGGTACTGCTCTGGCTGTAATTAACCCTTGGCTTCACCAAAAGCCTATTCCACTGCAAGCAGGGGAAGAATTGGAATTAGATTCTTAATACATACAGGTATCCTTCCATACGGTGTAGGAGGTTGAAGCAACAACCATAAATACAGGCATTAAATGGGCTCCTTTCTATTACTAGAGGGACAAACTTATATCAGCAACTTGGATCTATTTAATATACATCATAGCAACTATAATAGAGGCTGGTAAATCCTAGCCAAATACAAGCTCATTGTTCTCCTCCACTTTCCATTCCCTTAATATCAGTGCAAATATCCTCCCAAAGAAGCTGCAGCTGCTACTCCTGAGATGGTTCAGAAAAACTCATAGCAGCCTCCAACTGCAAACACAAATACAGTGCTTAGTTTTGCTGCTGATTTACCCCAATCCCCTTCGCAAGACATTTGCTGTGCTGACAAATGCTACTGTCTGGTAGCACAGTCATGGCACAAAACAAAATACAGATGTGACTTGACAATTTAATTAAAAAAAAAAAAACAAAACATATTGATACTTGATTTCTTTTTAAGCTATTTAAATGAAATGTTATTAATGAGACCTTATTTAATCTACATTATTTTGATCACTAAATTGCTGCTAGCTAAGCTTGAGGTAACAGCTGTGATATACCACCATGTTCATGTTGTTTCAGTAAAACACAGTTTCAGTTAAATTCTATTTTTTTCAGAATTGTGTAGTACCTTGTAAACCAAGTTAATGTAGAGCCAGAACACAACCATTTGCCTTTGAGGGGTTGGACACTACCTGCTCTTCATTCTGTGACACAGGACAAGACACAGCAGCTGCTCCTTTGACATGCAGCACTCTCCCTTCCCTGTGCTTTGCACATCGGGAGAAAGCTCCTCTGGAGCAAGCTCCGCTGCTCTCTCTGGGGAAGGCCAGCACTGGGCACTGCCACAAGAAACAGCAAGACTCACAGGTGACAGCTCTCCTCACAGCCAGCAGGGATCTGTACCTCAGGGGTGTGGCAGCACCCACAATGGAATCACAGGATCTCTGGCTGCCAGATTCCTGTGACAGAGAGATGATTTACAGAAGCCAAATCAGATTTTATTCTCAGAAAAGTCAATTAAAGAACTATTTTTGCTTTCCAAGGGAAGCATGGGTACAGCAGTCTGCTCTGACCGTGCTGTCACAGTGAATAGATGGTATATTTGCAATGAGGGGAAACATGTCATGTTTCCTTTGCCAAAGCTGCTCCGACAGGCATTTCCACCAACAGACTATACACCACCAAAACTCTGCTTTGGTGGAGTGCTGTTTGTTTCACTGCTAAATGAATAATCATCTCCTACCTTGTTTCAGGGGTACAGCGTTACAAGACCCCCACCAGCTTTTCATAACTGGCAGGATATAATGGAGACCAGTTATGGTCTGGCATATGGTCTCACAGAATGAGCCAGGCTGGAAATGACCTTTAAGATCATCCACTCATGGATAGCCCAATACACACCAGGACTCTCCCATCCAAGCCCTATCTCCAGGACTGATGGCAGCAGCATTCCCACTG
Source organism: Motacilla alba alba (assembly GCF_015832195.1). Taxonomy (NCBI): domain Eukaryota; kingdom Metazoa; phylum Chordata; class Aves; order Passeriformes; family Motacillidae; genus Motacilla; species Motacilla alba. The sequence continues at coordinate 9,369,324 of NC_052045.1, read as the reverse complement.
GGAATGTGGACTGGTGACAGAAAATCTCAGTAGAGGGCCCTTAAATCAAGTCACTTTGCACCATGGTCTGTGACCCATTGCCCAAACACCCCTTTGGCCACTGGAAAAATTGGAGTCAGAACTCCTCCCCCTCAGTCTGCTAGAGTCTTCAGGGAAGGTTTACAGTCTTTCAGCAACAAAGTAAATTCAGCCTTGCTGGGTTTTAATTCTGCTGGGTTTAACTCTTGGCTACAATCAAAGTTTTGCAGGTTACAGTGACCAAAACATTGCATTTCATTCCACTCTTCTTAGAAGAGCAGCAATTGCTGTTTCTGCTGCAGACTTTGTACAATACCATCATTAGCTTTCTAACGTGCTCTAATCACAATTGTCAAGATTCAGGGGAGGTTTAGGATGGATATAAGGAAAAGATTCTTCTGCTAGAGGCTGGTGAGGAACTGGAACAGGGTCCCCAGAGCAGTGGTGCCAGCACCAAGCCTGACAAAGCTCAAGGAGTGTTTGGACAATGCTGTCAGGCACATGGTGGTGGCATTCTTGGGGTTCTCCTGGGCAGGGCCAGAAGCTGGACTTCAATGATCCTTGTGCATTCCTTCCAATTCAGAATATTCCATGATCTTATCATTATAAAAGTCCCACCATAACCAAAATTCAGCGCTGAAATTATTCAAACTCCTATACAAATTGAAAAGATGAAAATTCATTCTGGGACAAAAATGTTGTCATAATATAAAAATACCTTACAGTTGTATTTTTGATTGTGGGATTTTGGTTGGGTTTTTTTGGGGGGTTTCTTTGGTGGTTTTGGTGGGGTGGGTAGTTTGTTTTGGGTTGGGGTTTTTTTGTTTGGTTGTTTTTTTGTTTTGCTTGGGTTTTGGTTTTTTAAAGCATAGTAATAGCATGTAAAAATTAGGCATTTGTAATTTTCACATCAGAACTGGTTACTCTAGCACAGCTCCATAGAATACATGATTAAGTGGAGAAACAGTCATAAAAGTTTCCAACCTCATCAGTGCACAAGAGTGAGTTAAGTGAATATCAGTTACCTTCAGCTGGACCAAGCCTCAGATGCTACTTCAGCTGAAGCTGCTCCTAAGGAAATGTAGTTGGGTGGTTTGTTTTGAAGCCATTCCATAGTAGAGTTGAAAAGAGAGCACTTTCAGATCAAAACCAACCAAAAATTAAAAATTGGAAATCTTCTCAGAAAATCTGCAGCATTTTGCACAATTTAAGCTTTTGATGGAGGAAAAATGCTTACTCTTGCAGCAATGACATTTTTAGTAGAAATGGCTCTTTTTTTTTCCCAGCAGAGTCTCTTCAAGAAAGGGTCCCAGCCATTGCTGCCTTCCTAACATCCAGTCCATGATGCTTCTGCAGCTGCAATAAGTATTAAAACTGTGACTCCCAGGGACTAGCAAAGGTACTGCATCTTCTTGCTCTCATTACAAAAATCAAAATAAAGACTAAGAAAAGGTGATTTTAAATTCATAGCCACTTTAAAGGTCACAGAAAGTACTATACCCTTACAAGATTAGCTAATTATATTATTTATGGAAAGCATTTGTTCTAGGAACAGAGATTAGGCATAACTGCAATTGGATGTGTCTGTGAAAAATCTAGAAATTAAACAAAGCTCCCCTAAAGTCAAAGCCAAGGGATTTTTTTTGTAACATAAAACCACTGTGTACCTGCTGTCCTGGCAGGAAAACCTTCTTTCCATTATTTATTACTCTGTGAACTGCTGCTGGCAATGCTAATAGCTCTCAGCACTGTGCCCATAGCTGAGCAACTGGTGGATGCTGAGGTTTCAGCTGAGTCGCTGTCCGGTCCGGCGGCACCGGAGGAAGCTCAGCAGCTCTTGAGACTCCACCCCAGAGAGCTCTCGGCTCAGCCTGACACTGCCCTGGGGGGAGGAAAGCCAGCTCTGCCCCCCAGATCTCATTCTGCAAGAGGAAGAAAGCCAGAACAGATGCTCCTCCCCTCCACATGCACCAAGGCTTTAACTAAACTTTAGCTCTCACTGTATAGTTTAAATTTAAAAATTACCCTGACAAAAGCTGATCACCTTAAAATATTCCTGTGTAACCTGGGAAAAGAACAGTATTTTCATTTAGTTAATGTGTGTAACCTTTGCCATGGCCTGCTTCCTCTGTGCCACTCTGATGGTCCGTTACCCATAGGAGAAATTTTTTTCAGCTGGGAGACAGAAGGATGCTGGTGGGTAAAAGATGGTTCTGGGACTAAGCAATGCTTACCTGGACTTGAGTGCAGAGCCAGGCACAAAGAATCCAGCATTCTAACACCCATGTTTCTCCCTAGGCTCCATTTCAATACCCATAATTGTGTGGCACAAAATCTGGCATTTGGGCCGTGCTTGTAATACACTTTCTTTATAGCAATAGGATCTGTGTCTCCTGCCTCCTCCCCCTGTACAATGCACACATTTTCTTTATTGTTTCCATTCTGGGCCAGAACAGCTGAAGCCTGAGCATGTTGCTTAGCAATACAGGACTAGGATAAGCAATGCTTGAAGTCTTCTTCCTTGCTAGATGTCCTGTAGTGGCCATTACTAGAGGAAAAAAATAGACTTTTTCATCATCTTCTTATTGTTTCCAGGGGAGTTTCTCCTCTGTTCCTATTGCATTTGCTTTGGATTCCCCCTCCTCCCAATGTTCTCACATTAAATTTTTCTTAGATACAGCAACTGCTCTCACCTCTCTCATATATCTAATACATTTCTCAGCTGTAGGCTCTTTGGTGGGAATTTTCCACCTCCTTTTTAGATAACTGAATTCATTACAGATTTAAGAAAACAAATCTGGAATGTTACAGGACAATACCTGCAGGAAAAATAACCTCTGAGTAGGTAAAATACTTTATTTCTCTCTTTTAGCCAATGTTCAGTTGACTTCGTTGTGAAAAACTGCCAAACAAAAGAAAAAATAAAAGGTGTCTAAATACAATTTTTGCAGTTCAGAATCCAAAAGAGTTTTTTTCTGAGCAAAATCCCTGGCTCTTAATTTCAAAGATATACAGAAAAGAAAGCTGTATTGTACTCTCTCCATTTTGGTGCCTGATATTCAAATTAAGTTCACAACAAAATTAAGAGTGAACAGAGCAGTCCCTTAGACTAATTTTTCCCATGCAGCATCAGCTTCCTGAGACTCTCTGAGGAAGGGGGAGGTCAATCTTTCAGGAAGATTCTTGAGGAATTTCTTGAGGAAAGCTGTGCCACATCATGTCTGTTGAGATCTTGTCTTGCCCTGAGAGGCTACAAGAACCTGTATGGCTAGTGTTGAGGTTTGGTACCAAACAGAAACAAATCCACACCTTAGCTGCAGGTCAGTCACATCATGTACTAGCACTCCCTCCATCCTCACAGAACAGACCCAAGGTTTTGTTTATGCATTCAGGCTGCAAGCCTTCCTCAACTTTCTATTGTGGCGTTTATTAGATTTGCAGTGCCAATAATCATGTTAGCACAAATGTTTAAGGGACAGTCTCCCCAAGAAAGATCACTGCTCAGGAGGGAATTATCCCTATCTAATTACAGTTCATGCTGCTGCTGGACATTCCCCTTGCTCCTGCTGTCTAACTGCTGCTGTCTCATTTCAAAGAGCACTGACTCTGCCCCACACATGGGACTGGCTGTTTGGAAATCAAAACCCCACTGCAAAGCGTGACAGCTCGTGGTCAGTGAAAAGCATGCTGCAGACCAGCCCTGGAGCCAGCAGGCTGTGAGCACACCAAATCCTCTCAGGGAGAGCTGGGAGCTGCAAGTGCCAGCCAGGGCTCTGCAGCAGCAGCCATCCTGTACCCTCGCTGTTGGAGCAGGGCTTGTCCCAGCAGGGCCCAGCCCTGGCCTGGCTCTTTGTCCTGCGAGGAGCTGCAGCCTGCTGGAAAACACAGCCTGCCCGGAGCCTGCTTCTAAGCAGGGCAATGCTGCATGGACAGCAGGTGTGCAGCAGGGCCGGGCCAGGCCCTGGCCGTGCTGGTGTACCCAGCGCGGTGTCCTCTGCACAGCCTGGGTGCCCGTGGGTGGCTGAGGCAGCTGCTGAGCACAGGCGCAGCCCTGCAATGCAGCACAGCTGCCCCAGCAGCACAGGGCTGCATCTCAGAGGGACCAGCAAAGAAATGCAGTTCCCAGAGGCCTCAGCCTCCCAGTCCACCTGGAGAACACAGTGTGCTGGACCAAAATCCTTCAGTGCAGCCTCCTGCATCAGCTTTTATTGCAACTGCTTTATATTTCTAAGTCATCTGGAGACTTGAGATCCCACTCATTAACATTTTGGCACTATCTCCCAGTCCTGGGCTACTTCCAAAACACTCCCACCTCTGGCACTATAAGGTTCTTAGCCTGTTTCTAACCAAGAAAATAATTATGTGATTTTTTTTTTTATACTGCAGGCATGACACATCTGAACATTTTGCTGGTTGCAATATATTTTTATTAATTCATCAGTCATTCAAAGGTTTTTGTCCAAGGAGTTTTCAGGAAATTAGAATGAGCCTTAAAGATCACACTATTCAACAGATATAATTTCAATATTAAAGTCTTATAAATCTTTGAATAAGTAGTGCTGCCTAAATTGAAATCAAAGCCCAGATAAAAAATGTATTCACTTATTTATTTCAGAAGACAATGTGGTGAGCTGCCTCCTTTTGAAACCACTGGTTATCTGAGAACAAACCTGTCTGGTCTTCCATCATCAGAAGCTACACATCAGCATCACACAAAGCTACAGCACCTTGTTGTGCTTGGGCTCAGCACACCTGAACCTTCTACCTAAAGGAACAGAACAAATAGTGCAGGATCTCCTGGCAGCTCCATCTGTAATCCCAGCAGTTACACTGCCTGAGGGGCACTCTTATTAGGTGAGAGTCAGATCCACATCCTTTCTTTTACTAATTTTGAAAACCTCTCTTTTTATTCTTATGTCTTCAGGTGCTTTTTTTTCTCTCCCTACAGCTCCTCCAGTCATTGCTGTTGCAAACTTTACTTGTGAAGTTTTTGTTAGTAATTTTCCTCCACCCATTAAATAGCTTCCATATCTCAAACTGAACATTCAAATTGCGTGGTCAGTGGTTTTGAGCAGAAAAGATTGGTCAACAGGGGAGATGACTTCACTATCCATAATAAATGCTCTGGCACCAATGTCATTTATGCATATCTTAACCAAAGACAACCTTCAACATGGAAGATGGGGAAGGATATAATATAACAGAAAGGTATTTTAATTAAGCTACAAAAAGCTTGCTGTCTGATGAGTCTCTGAGAGGCCACTCAGGTGTGGCTGAGGGACAGCAGCCTTGGCTCTGCAACATTGGGAACATGAGGATATTTCCAGCTGCAAGCACTGGGAGTATCAGGAGAAGGTAACAGTTGCCCCAAGGCAAGGAATGCTACACTTCGTCTCATTTGCAAAGGACTCTTTTTGCAGCTACACCGGAGCATCACCATTATTCAATTGTAGGGGTAAATACAAGGTCAGCAAACTCAGGCTCCTAATACCTGCAATCTACCTTAGATAACAGCTTCTCCTTTTACTCAAAATTTTATTGGGTTTTATTTTTTTGTTTGTCTGTTTTCTTAAGGACAACAAAGGCCATTTGAAGGTGAACTTAAAAGTTGATGCACAATTTTATCTAACTGCAGGAAAAATTGAAGATTTAGATGCCCTCTCTATACATAAAAAGAAACTACTGCTGAAACGTTGCTAACATCACTAGATCCAGAATAAAATGTTATGCATCCCTATGGTATTTCAGAGGAATGAAGGGATAAGATGAACAGTTTGCAAGCTAATTCTCCATACGTACCAGAGTATTTGTCCAGATTTAGACTATGATCTTCAGGGAAGCAAGGGAGGGATGGGTTCCCAAATCCCATTGCCAAGCAATGAAAATTCACCTTTTAAAACAATTCAGATGAATTTTTTTCCTTCTACATTTCGTCCTGTTAGCTCCTAGCTTCCATAAAATTAGTGCAATTATCTAAAAAGATGTTTCAATCAAACAGCTAGAATTTCAATGGAATATTCAAAAGAATTAAGTCATCACAAATACCAACCATGTTAAAGGGAAATATGAAAATAACCATACAATCTGGATTTTCCATGTGTGAAATGAAAGGACACTAAACTAGCTACTAACATGTTACTAACTGTAAAAAAATAGCAATAGATACTGGAAGTTAAAGGAATGAACTAAGGGTGGCCAACAGGTTAATTGCAGTACAACAGAATTTGAAAACAGGAGGAAAAGAGAATTCTAGATGAGGGAGAAATCCTTTAATTGCATTAGATTTTTTTTTCCTCAATAAATGTGCAAATGTTGAGCAGATGTTTATTTTGTATTTTATACAATAAAATACAAAAGGATAAATTGTGAATGAAAAAAACCTCAGTTTTTCCTGTAGATGCCAAGAGCCAGCCTAAGATACTGCTCCTTCCAAATTAACCACCTCAAATACTGAGCAGAGAGCCAAAGATGTCTCTGAACTACTGAGGTTTAACTTTTAGCATGTCTCAAAAAGGAGGAAATTTTTAAAGGGAGGTAGGACTGCCAGCTTAGTTTGTGTATTTCAAAGGGCAAAGGTAATGCAGAAGGGGCAGCAGTAACTAGGCATCTTGCAGATGAACAGATGGCATAAACCTGATATGTACTGCCAGTTAACTACAGTTAAGTAAAATACATTTTAATACATGACTTTATCATGTAATAAATTTGGAGACAAGTCATAGTGTTAATTCAAAAACAGAAGTACAGGGAAAAGCTTAGGGACCATCACAGGTAATTGCCTCAAAATTATTTCCCAACAGTGTTCAGTGGCAGAAATGACTAATACTATCCCTGAGTGATTAAAAAGAAGATAACTGAAGAAGAACAAAGTCAGTATCACCTCTAAACCCAGTTTCAGTGAAGCTCTTATTAGGCTGTTGCTTCCAGTCTAATTCAAGGAAGATGTGAAAAAGCAATGAGCAATTTAAAGCAGAGCCACAAATGGGATTCACCAGCTGGGAAACAAGCCTTACCATACAGGGCTTAAGGCATTAAATATACTTAGCTTTCAAGAAAAGCTTCAGCTGTAGCTTGATCACTGTACATACAGGTGAAAGACAGAGCTGTGGTGGCAGCTTTTCAAGGTTGTTGACAAAGAAAAACAAGACCCAACAGATGGGAGCTGAAGTCATACAAATTCAGTCTGGAATAAGAAATAATTTACCATCACAAAGGCTAATTAAACACTGGAATGGTTTTTCACTAAAGGTGATTGCCTTCTTTCAATGTAAGCTTTTAAAAGTGGATGAAACACTTTTTAAAAGATGTTCTTTAAACCATACATCATCTGAAGTGCTGCACAAGACTCACTGCCAATATCCTGGAGGAATTACATTGCCCCTGCACTGCCTTCAGTTTCTGCAGCTTTGCATGAGGGTGTCTCACCTATTTAAATATTACAGGCCAATGCAGACCCTCTGTAAAATACAAGGATTATTTCTCTTCTTCCCCCTAACAGTCCTATAAGGAATCTGATTCTGATTAATTTATTTATCACTCCAAACATGATCCAGAGCCAGAGCAAAGACTGCCTCTGAAGTTACTCAGTGCTCTAACATGGTGCACCACTCTTTCTCTTTCAAGGTTAAAGTGCCCAGCAATGCTGAAGTCAGACATTTAGCCTCAGCAGAGACAAATTTTACCTCATTATTTTACCTCAGCACCTGCATTGGGTTGGCTGGGGGGGTTGCCTATTCTGCAACTTTGGCTTCTAGAATAATTTAGCCAAATTTCCCCCAATCTAGTCCTTACCAGTGAAGAGAGTTTGTTTTCTGGTTCTCTCTCTAATTTCTTCTTTCAGCACACACAAAGCCCCAAGGTCAATCCAAGCATACTTTGGTGAAATATAAGGAAACCATGACATTTAAAAGAAGGAAAATAGGGGGGAGGGGGGTAAAAAATTCCTTTCTGCTCTGTAACTGCAAAATAAAGATGCCCACAGACAGAGCTGAAGGTTTATACACAGATATAAAATACATATTTACCAGTAACAGGGAAAAGCCCACATCTTTTGAGCCAGCAGCACTGTGAGCCTTACTAGAAATGCCATGAGAATGAGCATTCCATCAGCACCACCACTGCATTGCTCTAGTGATGCACTTTCAGCAAATTACTGTGTTTTGACAAAATCCAAGGTGATGGCACCAAGGACATTTCTACCACTCAAAACAGTTATTAAAATAATCTTGTGTAACACAAATCACTAGGAATTATGTTCCATAAACTGACTTCTCAAACAAGCCTAGGATGATCTTTTACCCTCTCCTTTCACCAGATTAAAAAGGAAAGAGAAGACACAGTGCAGTGGGTCACTGAGATGTGTGCAGCATTTGACAGCCTTGGCCAAAATCTATTTTAGTTTTTGTGGCTCAATAAGTGCAGTAATCCTTAGCCCATCTCTCCCTGATGGGGGATAATCCTTACCCCAAATCTCCCTTACCCCTTGGGGTAATCCTTACCCCAAATCTCAGATGACTCCCCTGAAGCCACTAGAACCTTAAAGATTAACTGAAGATGTATTTTCATAACTCAAGCAGAACAAAAGGAGGGAAGCAGAGAATGTCAGAGATGGGAATGGCATATGTTTTAAAAATCCAATTTACAAAACCCACTTCAGCTGCCACTCTCTATATTTAAATATTCTATGATAGGAGAAAGTCAATACCTTTCTGTTTATCCCATTCTTATTTATAATAGATTATTACAATTTAATTTATCCAACTGCTCTTCTGAATTTCCAGGCAAATTGTGCTAAAGGCCCATGTGAGCAAAAAGTATTTTATTAATGTACTGGAATCCACCATCATGGAAGTGAGCATTTGATTTCTCCATTTTTAACACCCTGATTCCCTACTACCCTTGGTTTCTAGATGGTAGCTTTATTTCCAGATTTTCTGTTTTCAGCCACCTTTCTTGCTTATTAATAATAATTATCCTAAACAACCTGCAGTCACCATTAGAAACTGTGATTCTCTCCAACAGCCACTCCCTCCAGTGACAGGCAATACAACTCAAGACAAATGAAAATCATGAAAAGTAATGAGAGAAGGAAAGTGGAACAAGCACTACCAAGTCAGAGGCACCAAATCTTCTGTTAACGTAATGAAGGAAAACCACATGAAAAATTATAGGATCTAAGCTGAAGTGCACTGAAATCAACAAAACTCTTTCAACCTGCTTTGAGGTCAGATGTTGTCGCACCAGTTCTAATCCCAGTCCAGGGATGAACAGAATTCCCAGTTCAATCACACCTCTGTTACCATCGTGGTAGCTCAGGGTACCCCTCTGGCAGCACCATCTCATCTCAGGGCTCTGCTTCTGCAGGCTTTGTGAACATGGAAATAACCAAGGCTGGAAACCCAAGCAAAGACCATAGAGCAGCAACCTTAACTCCTTAAGTTTTCATAGGAAAGGGGAAGTTAATATATTTTTCTAGTAGCATAAATATCAATCTACAGCAAACTATAGGGGAAGACCCCAGGACTAATGCTTTGATGGCTCCTAAGTACCTCTCTAGATAACTGTGCTGTAACCCTGTAATGAGTGTTTGAAACATCCCACAGCACTCATTTACAAGCATATAATACAACAAGTTCAACCCTGTGTCTGCTGTGGGCCTAAAAGCTACAGTCTATTCCTGATGGAGAGTGTGTTTCTTCATGATGTGCTCTATTAGCATCAGCTTCCTTTTTAAAATGCAGGGTTCTTTCTTCCTCACTGCCAAAATTCCAGATAGGCAGAACTGTATCTCTGTTTAGTGACCTGCCACACAATTGTTTTACTAAGCTTAAATGGTTAGTAGTTTGTTCAGACCTATATAAATTCTAGACAGTATTTATAAGACTGTTGTTAAAGCTGGAATTTGCTGGCTAATACCAAATTTCTGCAAGAGTTGGTACATATGCAAAAGAGCTTCTGTTCTCCAGTCCCAGATCTGTGGTTGTCACAGTGATTAAAACTCCATGTTTCCTAAACAATTAACTAACATAGTCTATTAAATCTCATTTTATTGCTTTGAATGGATTTAGATGGTACAATAATCCTGCTCGGAAGCAAGAGAGAATTTGCATATCTCTTTCAGAAAATGGATGAGACATAAAATGAACGACATGGTGGATAAAACCAAATCCTAGTGTGTTCTCAGTCTGCTTTGCATTTGATTTTCTCTGCTCTACCACAAACAAGTTTTAGCAGTGATAGACTAGGATATATAGAAAACAAAGACAGAGAAAGCTCTTGGAGGCTACAAAAACAATTCACTTTTAACAGAACAACCACATCACTCAGTATATTTTGACAAATTGGAATGTGAAATCAGCTAAAATGTTTATTTTCTTTGACTAGTACTGCTGGAGACAGCACTTCATGTTGTGTATCCCATGCTGCAACTTAAATTCAATTTTGTGATTCAGAAAGTTTTTCTTTTAGTGCTTCAAATGGAATATATGACCTGCAATTCATTTATATTTCCTATGTAATTAGTAGCTGGCAAGTAAAACAAATTAGGTGCTTGATAAACACAGACAATTATATTTTCAAAGCAGTTGTATTTATGCTTGGAAGGAAGGACAGTTTTATGAATATGTAATCAAGGATGTAAAATTGGAAAGCAAACAAAATAGAGCATAGTTAATTTGGTGGTAGTGACAAATTAACACTGAGCCAAGCCCCCCGCACATGCACTGCCCTGATAAACTTGTTATTAGCAAAGGTTCACTGAGAGGAGCTTGGTAATCCTTCTTCTGTGTTTGCTCTTCTTTATTAGCCCTTGGAGAAAATATTGTTTATAAAATAAAGATCTGCACAAGCAAAGATAAGAGTCCCTGTTTCCTGACTAACCTGTTTAATGGCTAACAAGCTGGGAATATATGGCTCTTTTCTCCTATTTCCCTTATATATTTGGCTACAGGTGTGTGCTGCACACCAGTGATTACCAAGCATTTAGGAGCAGCTGTGCCTCCAAATGAAAGATGAAACTGAACTGAAAGTTTGTTTGAAATGGAAGTAAAACCTGGCAGATGGCAGCATCCAGAAATAGCACCACTGAAACAGAATTTTTTGTGCAGCTACTGCTCCAGAGCACTGTGAGAACAGGGGGAGGACATCTCAGCAACAATCTACAAGGGGGAAAGGGGGAAAATAAAATAAAGGCATTTTTCAGGGGAAAGGAAACAACAGAGGGGATCGGAAGAAAAGAAGAAAATTAGCTTTATGTGTCAAAATCTTAAAAAAGACAAGAAACTTAAAGAAGAGTCTATTTAGCAAAATGAAAGAATTACAAGTATCCATAAGCCAGGTTTGATCTTTGAGCAAAAGAAAAGCTAGTGGAAATACATGGAAAAAAATTCACTTAGAGAAAGCACATGAAAACTGACCAGTGGTCAGAATCAAAGAAAAATTTCAATCATAATAAGCCTTTGATGTATTGTGGAAAGCCACACTATCTTCAAAAATTGTGGGAAGTCATTATGCTGAAACAGATGTAAATCCAAGTGTTCAGGGAGATATGGGGTTAAAGGATATGCTAAAAGGAACATTCAAGGGAGGGGTTTTAGGTATTTTGCAAGAGGAAACTGACTTTCATTTTTTTAAGAAGCAGCCAGAGTGCAGATGCTGATGGCCTGCAGCTCCACAGTGCTCTCTGTGTTTTGAGGACTGCAGTGCCACTAAGAGAACCCCTTACTGCATCCCCTTGGAGGCTGACTACAACTTCATCTAAGTATTTGAGCTGACTCTTCCCAGAAATGGCCTAAAACTGAATTTGAGAGGAAATGCAGCCTAAAGTGTTTCAGCCTTTGGCCATTCCCCACTGGACTGACACAATATCCTCCCTCCAGTGATGATGAGCTGCAGGGTGCTCTGGTAAGAGCAATTCATCTGAATCAGGGCTACAGGCTTTTGACTTTGACATATTTATGCATAACTCCACTCTGTAATTCTCAATAGCCAGGTTTGAAAGTCTCTAAATCACTTTTCAAAATGGAATTTTGCCCAGGAAAATCACAGAAATCTCCAGAAAAAAACCTACATAACCAGCTCCAGTTTAATTGATTGGTATTAAATGAATCCTATTGCTGATTTCTAAGTGAGGAGGCCAAAAGAAATGTGTTCCTCTCCATTCACTGTGCACACACAGGTGGAATAATATAATGTGACAGAGTAATTAGAAACTGTAAATTAGGATCACACCTGGATGTAGAAATAACCTAAATCTTGAACACTTCACTTTGGAAACATCTTTTTTATTTAGTGTTGTCATTTGGCTGCAACAAATGTCAGACCACGCAGCAGTCTGAAATCAGCAATATCACAGGCAGATCATCCTGATGACTTCACGAGATCTCTAATTGCACTGCTGCTCCACAATCTCTTGCTGTTTAGGGAAAGCTGACAACCTTGCCTTCCTGACAAAAACCGTTCCAGATGATTCAGACGAGTTACTCGTGACAACCACTTTACAAAAATCTTCTAATATGAGTCATTTTATGGTGATTCATTTACTTTTTCAACATTTTAAAACAAGCTTTCCAGTGTGAAGAAGTTTAAAGACCTCTTTGAAAAGACAATTTGCAATTGCAAAGCTCCATTTTTCACTAGAGACAGAATCATTGCCTTACCAAAACAAAGTTCTTCTGAGCAAATTTCATCTATTTCTGGTCTTGTAAACCAAACCCAGTCTGAATGCAACGTTGAAAAGTGACATCAGATATTCTGGGAGGGTTACTAGGCGACACTGCAAAGTTCTGCAGTGTTATCCAGAATCCCAAGCTTTTTCATATCTGCAGTCATTATGTTATATTCACTCATCTAGAAAATATCCGGAGCAATGACATAAAAAGTTTCTTTTTGAATAAAAATATTTTCTTCAAAAGTTAATTTTGCAGGTCTTACAAAGGAGCTGTGATTTTCTTTTGTGATGAATATTTGTTTTGCTAAGGAAGTGCAGGGTAATCTCTGTACAATATTGGGAGCTGTTGAGATATTTTGATTAGGGAATTTTATACTGGATTTGAGGTCTAAGATTTTTTTCTAAATTGCCCCAGAAGACCATAATTCTGACCAGTTCTTAATAGAGAGCTACACTGGGAGTGATATACACATACACTTCCAAAAAAAATATTAAAATATTTAACCAGTTGCAGTGGCTGTGTGGCAAAATTGGCAAACTCATAACCAAGGGAAAGCCCCTAAGGCTGGGAATGTCACTGACATTTAAACTCCCTGAGAGCCACCATCTATGAGTGATCAACCACAAGTTAGCAGAATTTTGTAGCAACCAAAAGCAAAGAAAGTTGTCTTTAGTGCTGCTATATTGGTGGCCTTTTTAGCCCCTGCTAAATACAGAGAAGGTGAACAGAGACCTGGACTGAAGGAGGAAATTAAAGTACTCTACAGGCAACTAACAGAACACAAAAGCCAAAGTCAAATTTGAAATGATGTCCTCATCAAATGCTGCTTTCCCAAAGGACAAATGATTGCAAAAGAGCAGAAGATTTTACATACTGGGCATATTTTGCTCTGCAGTTGTTTAGACTCTGGAGGGAGCTGAGGATACTCTTTCAGGAGCCCAGATTTGATACATCACATTTGTAGGTTAGAACCACCATGCCCAGGGAAAAGAGCCTGAGGCTTTTGAAGACACTGAAAGAAGCTTCAGCTATACAAACATAGTTCAGAAAGATAAGTCACTTGCTGTTCTTGTTAGAAAAAATAAATAACCCAATGATGTGCAATGTGCAGATCTGTATTAGCAGTCATTTCAAATGAATGATCTCGTGTCCTAAACAGTGCAAAATCTCTTTCTTATGCATAAATTAGTGGTTTGCATTTATCCAGTAAAGCAAGACTGAATAATGTATTATAATAATTAATTTATTGGGAAGATGATCAGCTCCCCTTTTATATTTGTGCCATTATAGTAGTCTCACAGTATTTTCAGTGTGTCCTCATGTTCTCAGAAATTTGGATTTTAACTCTTTAGTGACATTTTATTAGGAAAACACAGTTTTCTCCACATTCCCAGAGGGGTTGAGCTCTAAGCTTAACTGAAATTCTACAAATCTCTTCCTGCTAAGAATAAGTTTACACTTCCACATTGTACCTATCTTGGAAAAAATGTAGAAAAACCTGGTGCTATTGAGTTCTGTAAATAAAGAACATTAGCACATGGTTCTGGAGATCTTTTTGGCAAAACTATTCAGCTATTTCATAATAGGCATGACAGGCAAGTACTGTTCTTTCTTATTTCAAAAATATTCTCAAGTAGGACTTGTCTGCCTCTAGCAGCTTGTTTCCCCTCAAGCCTGTTGCTACAGAGAGCTGTCTATGAATATATTGTTATTTTTTTGGTGCCTGCAATACCCATGCTTACAGCCTGAAGCAAAAGGAAGCAAAAATGATGAAGGTGTTTCAAATATTCTCCACTTCATGTGTTCTCCCTGATGGTCAGAAAAGCTGAGCAATGGAGGCATATAGCACTGCCTAATAAATGGGACAAGGCAGACACACATGAATAGAAAGAGACACATTGGTGACTTTATGTGGCCCACAGATAGATGCTTCCATGATACGCTAGCATTAATCAAAAGCAGAATTATATACCTCTTTATGTTTATTCCTTATTTCACCTGTGCCAAAAAGACAGGCACTCTTGTTGTTCATGCAATAGCCTCCAAATCTTTAACAAGCTCAGTCACAATCAGCTTCCTGTCAAAACCACAAATTTTTACCACAAGTTGTTTAGACTTCTTCTTTTTTCCCATCCATAACCCACCGGTTTCTGCCTCCCTTCAGATGTATCTGCTGCAATATCTTTTAGGTCCAGCCCTGAGCTATAGGATAGCCATAAATTTAGGCTCTGTACAAGAGCAGTAATATTGCCTTAACTTTAACAAAACCCTTTGCAAACACTCTTCTTCTTGTCAGGATCAGTAATGACATTCCAAAAGAAACCCCAACACAGACAAGTCAAACAGATTTCAACTTTCTTATTACTCAGACATACTTTATTGGCTAGGTACTAAAAGTTCCAGTCAAAGACTAAAAACTGCAATGGGAATTATCTCAGTGTGCATTGATTGCTAATCTAAAAATACTTGTCTGTTTTCACTCTGTTTAATAATTCTAAAAGACAATTTCAAAATGATGGATTTTATTACTATGAACCTCCATTCCTCACTGTTTTATTCTGTGAGCATCTTCAGTCACATCTGGGTTGCTAAACCACTGATCCACATTTGTTAAGACTTTTGTTAACAGCAGAGGCTCACCCAGGGTAGAGCAGATGCTGAAATCAGCACGTACAGATGAAATGCACTGCTTGTGCAGGACTGCAGTCCATCATGCAAGCTGTGGCACCCTAAAACTCCTAAACTCACAAATTTAACAGAATTTGTATTTTAGTCTTCTGAGTATTAGTAAATCAGTATCTGTTACAGCATCTGCTGACCTGCTGCACTATCCCAATTACACACAGCCACTCCTCACCTGAAGGGAGCATTCTTATCTCCTGCCAACACAACATTAATTCCACCTCTAGACAATAACCCTCTGTCAGAAGCATATATTCCAGACTGAAATTTCTAGGGATTCAAAATATTTTATTAAAGGCTTCACAGTCTAAATGCCAACAGTGCTAATTCTCTTCTCTGTTGAGTTCCCCCCAGGGAGGAATAAAAGAGTCAATTTAGCTGACTAGCCCTTGTTTTCAGAAGCTGACGATATCAAAAAGAGCTGTAAGATAGAGGCTATAATCCTACAATATTAGATTTTTTGATGTTCAACTCTAAGTGAAGTGGATGCTGAAGTTACTAGTATACATAATAGCTGCCCCTTAAAATGAACTATGTAATTAATACAGAAATATGAACACATTAAGTTAAAAGTTAAGTAGCACCAGCATAAAGCTTGATATTAATGTTGCTTTCATTAAACATCAAGAGGAAGAAAAAACATATAGAAAACCTTTGATTCCCTTTAACTGCTATTATTCTCTCAGTATCTCACAGTAGAGTAGTAACATGTATGATCTGGTATACAATGGATTCACTATCCTTATATTGTATATATATTGTATCCTTGTATTATATATATATATATATATATATAATATCCTTACATATCCTTACATTACGTATCCACATATTATCTTTATTATGTTATACACTTTAATGTATTTCTATTAATATGAAAAGCATCTGATTTGCTTCACAGTACCTTTGTAAATAGCAATACTGTTTGATAGATCCAAATAAGATGTAGAAGAAATTATTTCAAACTGCATGAATTATCTTGCAATATACAGGCAAAGCCACACCCTATATGCAAATATCTTGCAAATCCCATTTGAAAACACTCTGAAAATAGAAACTTCTGTTTTATTACAAGGCTTTTGCAATGTAATAAATTCCCTTGCCTAGTTCATTAAAAAATGTTTTATCTTGAAATTAACCCCTTAGAGAATTTGAACAATTCACCAAGACCCAAAATGAAAATCTACTTGGACACCAAGCTTTGCATATTCAGTGTTGTGAAGAGAAATAGATTAATGGGTGAAAGATCATTTCTCATTAAGAATGCCCTGAAAGAAGAATGAACCTTTTCTGAACATCATTCATTATTCTCTACATGGGCTTGGCAGCACCAGCAGCCTAACTAGATTCACATCAGAACCTAAATGCACAGCACCTCTGCACAGAAATCTAGGGAGAAGCCAATGGGATGGCACTCAGGATTCGCTTTTCTGTATTAAATTTCAGGACACAGTACCTGAAACTACAAGAAAATAAAAGACAAGCCTGATGGAAATCTTCCTTGCTCCAACCACCTGGTGAGTACAGTGCAAAGGGGGCATCCACAACACACAGCACACACATCCAGGCATCTTCAGTCTTGGCATCTCCATCCCGAGGATGAAGGATGTCACTGAGGATGAGTCTGGCAGAGGCAAAGACTTTTTTATTCCATCAGGATTGTCAAGGGTTTGTGAGTTTATTTTTAGAAGAATCCTTGAAAACTCAGATAATAAAGGCAACAAATCTAAAAATCTATCAAATATGTAAAATATTGAACTACACCTATATGTAAATCTAAACACAAATATATAATATAAAATATAAGATGTAAGCAGCCACCCATTACAGCAGGGTGGGTGAAAACTCCAGTCAGAGAGTCCTTGGAGATGGGCAGGAGGACTGGAATGTAATAAACAGGCAGACAGACTCATCTGGAAGAAGAATAGAGGAGGGAGGATCTGCCTCTAATACACCAGTTTGATGAAATCACTACACTGAAGTTATTGTGCTGGCAGGCTCCACTCTGACAGTGGAGTAGCACTAACTGAGACCCAGTGAGTTATGAGGAAGCATCACCAAGAAGTCTCATTACATCTTCCAGGGCTCTAGAGATCCTTGTTTATTAAATTTCTTCCAAAATCTTATACTAAAGCAACTTTACAAAACTTAACACAGTAAATTTAAAACCTGCAACTTCTAAATTGATTGTACTGAATGTCAAAAACAATGACTGGGTTTAAATGCACAGATGTTTAATTAGATCTACCTTACATCTTTTTAGGTAGCACCTGCCAGTCTCCACTAGCAGACTTTGCTAAAGAACAATATTTTGTCTACTTCAGAGAACTCAGCAAAACCCATTTTCTTATTTATACAGTAATAAAAAATACCTTTTCTCTGTATGTGTAAGTGCAAACACTGGGCATTTATATACCCTACTATGCATTCCCTTCTCTTGCAATTAGTCCTCTACTAGTAATTAGCAACTGTCTTGCTCAGTTATGGAGCACTTGAATACTAAAGGAAACAAGGACTAGAACTCCATTTTATATACTTCTATTGTAAAGAATAATTCAAACATCAGACATAAAGTTTTCCTTTTGATTAATCTATTTACTAATGCCATGAATGACAGAGGAAGGAAACAGCTCTTGCTTATTTCTGCTGTGTGCAGGGTGTTGTCATCCTCAAGTGCTGTAGTTAACACATTTCATAACACAGTATCTCATGGGATGAAACAGTTTCCCAAAATTAAAAAGGGAGGGGTGATTGTTTTAATTAACCTGCTGCTACTAAAAACCTAAGGATAATAATTCCACATTTCTAAATAGGTGTAAGATAAAATTTTTCTTGTTAACAGAAGAATTGTTCTTGATTTCCATTTTTAGTATGTATTCTTTGCCCACAGGACAATATAATATAAGCAGACAGCTTTCCACAAAAATTCAGTCCCATAAATAAAATCAATGCAGCAAAACAAACCGAAACATTCAGACTGTTGCTTTCTTTCAATTAAAAGAGAACAAAAGCTGTAGTCACTGTGCAACAGGGAAAAGCAGAGGAAGAGAAAATACACTGTCCATCTTGATATGACCAGGTACTTGAGGAAGTGGAAGAGTGAAACATGATGCACCATGTTCATGTGCTGACTTCAGAGAATGAGCACAGAGCCAATTTCAAAGTGAAAAATAGCTCTATTAAATTATTTAATCCCTTCATCCAGATCTCTAAAACATCCAAAAGTGATCCTGCACATTCTCAGTTACAGAAAACTCCCAGCTAATTTCAAATATTCAGCAAAGTCATGTCTTGAGAATGGTTAGGAAATTATTTTTTAAACGGTCTAGGATTTCAACTAAGCAGGTTTTCAAAAGTCAAATCCAGAAGGAGCTGGCATGCTTACACCTGAAAACTTTCAAAGCACCAGCCAATATAACACAGCTGTAACCAAAACTATTAATCTTTCACTTTTGAGAACACAAATCTAAGAGAAAACTTCTTAGTAAAAGGGAATTTAAACAGTATGCAACCGAGGATTAAAACAATATACAACCCACTCACTTTTTAGCTGTCTACAAGGAGACCTTTAACCCACTGTTTATAATGGAAGATAACAGATACATGCTATAACACTAGATACCATCAATTATTTACAGCTATGTACCATAAGTAACTTGTAATTTTACTCATTCCCTACTTGCAGCCGCTAGAGATGAACCCAGCATGGCTGGGAACCTTATCAGAACAAGACAAAGATTCGACACGTCAGAGCTTGGTGATGAAATCAGCCAATACAGTGAAAACGTGCAGCTCCAAAGGATGTGTAAAACACGAGGCACTTCCTGCTGAAGGTGAAGGACCATGCAGGAGCAGAGCTGGATATCAAATAGCCAGTTCCTGACTTTCTAACCTATTTTTTTTTCCTGCTGTTCTTTGCCATCCTTCTTGAAGTCTATTATAATGAAGCATTTTAACCTGTTTCTTCAAGAAATGAGGCATATGTGGCTGCATTGCCTGGCCATCTGTCAGTTTGCTATTTTCCCTCAAGCACATTTTGAACCTGTTGAACAATTTCAGCCAATTTGACAGAAGACTAAAGGTTTCAGACACAGAAATTTTGGCATATTTCACCAAAAATCAAAGCGAAAAGAAGAGAAAAATCCAGTGTATTGCTGTGTATGTGGCTGGCAAGATGGGTGGCAGAGCACACAACATTTGGGGGTTGTCAACGTCCCCAGGGAGGCTGGGGAGATGAAGCTGAGCTCCACTTGTGCAAATCCACTGGAAACTGTGCTTCCTCGGCAGAGCTTTACATCACACATTTTACATTTACAATGTCATTTACAACATCACGCTACTGCAGTGGTGTCTGCAGGTTTCAGCCAAAAATCAGGTAATATTACCAGAATTGTATTTTTTTCTTTTGGTTTTGTTCACCTTTTTCCTCCAAGTAGTTTTCAAGCCAAGAAAAACATTCCCCCACCAGAGGAATGGGGTACATCACTGAGAGAAATGGCAAGAAAGCCAGAGGTGGTGTGATCATTCCACATGTATGTACTGGAAATGAACACATGTGAACCAGGATGGTCAGAGTGTTGGAAATAATATAACTTCTAATTTTATTGTATTTTATTATTATTTCTCTATTCAGGTTTGGTTTGCCTTTGCCTTGGGGAAAGGAATTTTAGGGCTTTTTTAGGGGGGTGTTGCTCCTCTCAACAGAGATGAGTTTAACCACACAACAGACTGGGAGTAGCCCAAAAGACAACCAGAAGATAACAACCATCAGCAGAACACCAACAGCCACCAGCAAACATCAACAAACATCTACCCCAGACACCAGCTCTGGCATGGCTGGAGACACCTGGTCCAGAAACGATTGATAAGGAAATCAAGGACTGAGGACCTAATTAACAACAGAGGTGAAGAAATCCAGATCCAATAGGAAACCAAATACTAAGAATTATGCAGCTTGGGACCAATGAACATTGAACCAATGGATTTCTATGGGGTTTGGATTGTATAATGTTTGGGAAAAATCCAGTAAAACTCATGTGGGTATGGAATATTTTCCGTGACACATCCTGGCTAGTATAAACTAATGTCTGGTTCTCTATCACTCCAAATATAGTGTTAGAGAGTTTCTCTTCTCTTCCTGGATTTTGATGACAAGAGTTATTCTGGCCCAGAATAACCAGACACAGAATTCTCCATCTAACTCATGTAATCTCTGGGTTTGGTCCACAAACACTGGAGATTCTGAATTATTCAGTGGTACAAAAAAGTCTTATAACCATCTTCATTTATGGCACGCTAGTGTCTCCAGGAGAGGCCTGAACAAATACTAGTTTGGTCTCAACTGTCTCCAGCTCTCACCAGGAGGGAAGGAGCACAAAACAAAGGGGAGTGATACTTCCATTGATGTCCATACTCATAGCTCCCAGGTATCAACAACTTAGGTTTTCCTGAGGCAAACAGCATCTGTTTCCAAGCAATCACATTTAATTATCATTGCTGTGTCTGTTCTCTAGCAAACTAATTCCTTTTTTATATCTATTTACAGTTTTTAAATCTTCCAGCTATAATCAATTACAAAAAAACCCACCTTTGAATTTCTTTAAATCTGCTCAACACCTTAAGAAACTTCCAAATTTTTTTTTGTAATGGGAAACAGTACATATTTGTTATGTACCTGCCAGCTTCATATTATTTGTGATTTTATAGATTTCCATCATATATTCCCTCAATCATCTCCCTTTCTAGATGGATGAATTCCAGTCTATTTATTCTCTCATCCATGAGAAACCTTTTAGTGCTTTTGAGCATACTTGACCATCCATGTTACACTTTTCCACACATTTCCAATGCTGGGCATATCCTTCCTGAAAGGGCAGAGCCAGAACTGCACATTCAGCACGTGGACAAACAGGGAACAAGTGGTGGTGAAACAATGTCCTTAGCTCTGTTCTCATTTCCTTTACTAATAATGCTTCAGATTCTGTTTTATTGCTAAGAAACAGATTAATTCTTTAGACATGTCCACGATGACTAAGATCTCATTCTTGAACAATAATAGAGGATTTAGAGTCCATTTTTTAATCCATAGCTGTTTATTTTTCTCTTGCGCATTAATTTTTGAAACACTAAATTTTATATCATTTTTCTTTCACCCAGTCAGTATTAGGTTTCTGTTATTATTTCCCTCTTTCTTCCACTCCCCCATTTTTAACATCTGCATCTTATAGATCTTCTCTGTATTTCAAACTCCAAAGTATATAACCTTATCTTTATATCTTTGTGACTTGCACCTACAAGTTCTACCAGCAATATAAAGTAGATCATAACAGTGAAACTAGTTTGACATTATCAAGGAAAATGTTAAATGAGCTCTAATAAGATATATTTAAAGTCAAATTTACTTTGTAGATTTTCCTATTTAAGCATTCAATAACATTGTCAGTGCTTTCATCCACATCCCTCTACAGCTTCTGGTGAGGGTTTTGTGCATCTCATAGATACAGATAGAAATATATAGAGAGAGATATATATAGTGTCTATGTCTTTACATAATGTATATTTTTAAAAGACTTTCTGAAGTCTATGGCTCACTCTCAGCCAAGCTCAGTAGAGTTATCAGCATTATTTGCAATGTCACTAGGAAGTCTTAAATACTGTTTTGTGCAATGAAGATACAGCATGACAATGTTTGAGGGGACTCGATGAGTCACCCAGAGCTGGGTTCCATGACAGCAGGACTGCAGAACAGCGTGTGAGGCAGCATCTCATCGGCAGTGCAGTCACACACTGCCTCCCTCATTGCAAATTCACTCACGTGCCACTCTGCTACTTTTTATACAATATGATATCTGCCTATTCTTAGCAAGCATTGCCTTGAACACAAGTGGAATAAAGTATAGCATGACTGCCCCTTGTGCTATTTTAAACAAATACAGAGTGAAAGCCAAAGTGTTTTCACAGACAATGGGCTTAGGCAGAAGGGTATTACATCAGGATTCATAAGTACTCCACTTAACCTAGGCTGCATAGTTACCTAACAACTGCAATAACCAGAGGTGCTCTGTTTACTGATGCACATTTTTACCAAAAAAAAAAAAAAAAAAAAAGGTAAGAGAAAAAAAGTCTATTTCTCAGCTCTTGATTGCAGCTTTTTTAGTGTTGGAGTTTTTGCTTTTGTGTTTTGCAAAAGAGTTGACAATACTAATGTGGTTGAAAGAATTCTGACAAGTTGCAAGACAGTATAGTAACTAATTTCACTAAAAGACAGGATATTTTAAAGGACTGGGAATGTACTGTCATCATCAATAAAAAAAAAATTGCTATATTTCTTAGAAGCAAATACTGTCTACTTTGATGGAGTTATGCCTGGCAATATTTTAAGGATTTTGGGTGGAAGAAAAGACCATTCTTTATTTCAATCCCAGCAGTAATGAAAAGTGAGCATACAACAGAATCCCTGTCTCTGCAGCACTTCAATAGAATACCCACTACCTTTATCTCTGAAGAGCTCCAATCCCCATCTGCAGGGAAAAAATAGATATGGATCTGATACTTTGTGAAGGCCAGAGAAGTTGCATCTGTTTACCCAGTTATCAATTTAAAAGAAATTATAGGGTTAGAAGGGATGCTTGGAGGTCATAAAGTCCATCTCCTTGCCTCAAAGAAGTTCAACTGCCTCTTATCCCTCCTGACAGATGGTTGTTTAGGGTGTCTACAGATGAATATGGCATTAATTCTTAAGGAAATTTATTTCAGTGCTGGCACTAAAATTGGTTCTGCAGGAATGTTTCTGAGTCAAAAAAATAACAAAGGAAGCTGGCAGGAGTAGAACATACAGTTTAAGATAACAATTCTCCCTGGAGGAAAGTTAGAACTGTATCCTCCAACAAAGCATAGGACAAATATCAACAAAATTCAAGTAGAAGCATCAAATAAAAGTTGTAACAAAGTCCTAAAAACAAGCAATAAAAACAAATATATATACAGGCTGTTTACTAAAGAAAGTCCACAATAAAACTTGATAAATAAATAAAATATGTCAAGAAGGAACAGATTCACTATAGACTGCAACTCTAGTCATTGGTAATGAAAGTGACTTTTATATGAAGTATATATTACTGACTTAACAGAAAGGTGACAATGACTGTTGGAAGCATCTTTAAGGACAAAAACATCACAACAATGGAGGACTTCAACAGCACTCGCATATCCTGGGTAGCTGTCAGTGTAGGTGATACTGAGACAAAGTCTTTGCAAAACAAACATTTGGTGTTTGGAAAAATTTGTTAGGTACCAAAAGAAAAATCCTGAATTTGCACAAAAGGTACCTCTGACCTAATTCAGGATATTTGCTTTCAAAGGCAACTGTTTCTGCATACAACCAAATCATAAAATAGAGAGAAAAGGAAAGCATAGGTACAGGAACAAACCTGTCATAATAAAAACGAGTGAACACAGTTCTCATACAGGTAAGTCACAGCACTGCAACTTGTTAGAATTATCTGTAGGCCAAGGACAAGGCAGTTTATAGGCTGTGCTTGAATTTTCTAAAGGCTTACAGGAAGATTTCTTAACCAAAAGTTCATAAAATGCCATGGGAATGTCTTCCTGTGGATTAATAACAGATTAAAAGGATAGGAAAGTAAAGTAGGAATAAATAGTAGGACTTCAAATTAAGCATCTGGCCTGAGGCTTATGCTATTTAGTATTTTTGCAAACGATCTGGAAAAGGGGTGGCAGGGCAGCAACATTTGCTACTGGTGACAAATTATTCAGGGCAGTAAAAAGGCAAGCAAACTGCAAAGACTTGCATAGGAATTTACTGATTCAGAAAGATTGGGCAATAAACGTACAGAAAAAAAACTCAGTATAAATAAATGTAAAGTAACACACATGGAAAAGGAACTTTAACTGCAGATATTCAGTGACTGAGCCTAAAGTAGCTATTATCTTTCAGGAGAGCTATCTCAGAGTTATAACAGACAGCATCATGAAAACATCATCTTGATACTCAGGAGCACTTAAAAAGGCAAATAAAACATTAGGAATTTTTAGAAAGGAAGAGAAAATGAGAGAGAAAACATGATTATGCCATTTTATAGATCCAAAGCGAGACTGCTGCTGCATGGAATCCAATTTCCCCATCTTGGAAAGCACCAAAGACTAGAGAAGGTTCAGAGAACTGCAGCAGAGTGATCCAAACTCTACAGCACTCAGAGAAACAACAGAGGAAATTCTGACATTTCAGGATCCCTGTAAAGTGGAAATCTTAGGGTAGAGGAAAAACTCATTTTTGAAATGTCAGCATATGTTGATTCTGAAACACAATATGCTTCTGGGGACTCTGACAGCTGTTACTGGAATTACAGCTAAACTGCTGAAGTTTCAAGGCTCAAACACACTGAGGGCAGCCCTGTTACTCAGGGGATCTTAGTCCCTGAGAGCAAGGATCACTGCAGTCCTTCGTTCATGGCCTGCACAGCATCACCAGCCCTGGCTACCCTGGATGGGTAGGATCTGTTCTGCTGCAGAAGCCTGAGCCTAAAAAATCCCGCTGAAGACTTGAGCCAAGGTCCTGGAGGGCTATCCACCTTGTTCTAGGGCTCCCAGAAACCCCACACTCTGGGACCTGGATAGGAGAACTTACGGAAGCTCCCCTTGAAACTCAGACACGCATTTGTCAAATAATTGTCATAGAAGAATTAAAGCTTGAAAATTACTATTGCCAACAAAATAGTCTCAAAGACAAGACTACACAAAATCATGTAAGGTAGAAGTGCTCATGTATGTATGGACAGATTTAGAAAATAAATTGAAGAACCAGCTTCAAATCTTTTCTTATCTACCATCTGAGAAGCACGTTTAAAGCAGGTAATTTTGCTACCTTGCTTAAGGTTTGAAAAAACACCAGCAGTGTTGTTGGCCAGTCTTCCTCAATCAACAAATGTGGTGATAGACAACTTCCCAGCTCCACATATTCTATTCCTTAAGTGTCTCTCCAAGGAAATTCAGAAGAAAGTTTTAGTCACAAAGACTCAGAGAAAATTAAAACCATTGAGCTCTACAATAAAGTTTACAGTAATAATGTGACCTCATACAGTAATAATGTGACCTTACATTTACTTCATTAGCAATCCTTCAATTGAAATTAAAGATTAATATGTACATCCTGCTTTTCTTAGAAGGAACAGAAGACACTGGTTTCTTACTTACTCACCCATTTCTTTCTCTCACATATACCTGTATCACAGCTTCAAGATTTCATGCATTTCCAAAGCAATGCCATTTCTGACTGCCTCAACACTCTTTTTGTTATAAAGCAAGCAAAACAACAATTTAGGAACAGTTACTGACAGAGACCCACAGTAGCAATAGCATGGGATTTGCATGGGAGATGTCTCAGCTTGAAAGAATCCAAGAAAAACTTCATTCAGTATCAGCTAACAGCTGATATCCTTTCTAGCTTTAATCAGTCTCAGATTGGAACGAGAAATTCAGCTGAAGCCATCAAAATCCTCCATTTTGATCAAAGTCATTACGTACCTCACGGTTTCCAACCAAAATCTCAAACAACCTGGTGCTCTCAAAATTTATAAATTCCTTATTTTACTTCTACCCTTTTTTCCTGAGATGAAATAAATCAGCCTCATATTTTCCAGATTTCATGAAATGCTCACACAGCTTTAGAACAGACAGAGGACAATTTGAAGCCCAGGCTAACACAGCACTTCTTTGGACTGATTCCTAACCCTCAAAAGGCAGTGGCACCAGTTTGAAAAACTAGTATTTATAGGTGGTAAATTACTTACTGCAGTTGAAACTTCAGCCCATTTGAATTCAATGGGAATGCTGCCATGAGCTCAATTTGGACTACAGTTTCATCATTTTGGTGCTGCTGCACCAAAGGTTTCATAATTTTTGCAATTAAAAAAGCTTTTTTTATTATTTATGTGGGTTAAATCTCTGTGTATATGTATTAAAACAACCTATTGAACATTTCTGAAGTAAAGCTCAAAGGAATAACTTTATCATGGGTACAGTAAACCATCCTTTTATATATAATTTGTAGCCACATTACTCTAAAGTTCAGAGCCCATCAATTAGTAATTATTTCAGTGTGTTACAGTCATTGGAGGAACAGAGAAAGCCCAAAAGCACAGCTGCTCTTCCTCTCCCTTAATTTGATTCAGTCAGGGACTTTCCAATGAATTTGCTGGAGCTGGGTCAGACTCTGCTCGCTCAGTTCTAGGTATATTTAATATACTGGAGAACAATTCATACAGGACATGAATAACCAGCCCCTCACCCATAGAAATGACAGCTCTTCCCTCAAGTGAGCTAGACACATAGAATAGACCTACTCATTTCTATGATCGTCTTTTGATTTACACAAATAATCTAAAGTTTCATAGATTAATTATTATAATCAGTCTTTAATATTGTGTTAAATGTAATGACTCAATCATTTTTGTTGCTGTTGACGGGGAAAATTTCAAAGTACTCAGGTTAATCTTTTGTATGGGTACAGATTCAGACAAGTAGACTTTTTTGAAAGAAAAGCTGAAGAGAATTGCAGAAGATTCTAGACAAACATGCAAAGTGAACATGCCAGGATTGTGGGAGACACGTGATGACTCAAGATGTATCATGTGTGTTACCAAAAGTGTTATAACCATCACTGAAAGATGCATCATCAATGCTGATTTCTTGAGCAGCCAACAAGGATGGGTATAGATGGGTGGCCATGGGGGCTGACAGATTTCATTCAGCTCTTGACATGTCTCTTGTCTATCTGGAATTGCTGTATTTGAGTGAACTTTCTGCTGTGCCAGCAGTAACCCAGGCATATAATTACAACATCTTTGAAAAAGCTCATCTGAGAAACAAATAAGCTTGCTTAAAAAAAAAAAATCTTCATATTGCCCTGACTCATAAATCTATGATGCACTTAATTAAATTCAATAGGCAATTTTAGGGAGAGATAAACAAATTAAAGAACCTCTACTGAATGACAGAAAGTTCCAAATAAACATAACCCATTTTGCATTTTAATTCCAGAGTTGTTTGTCGTTGTCAGGGCTGATACCTTCCTTATAAATACTCTTGAAAAGAGTTCTACATAATGATATTAAAGAAACCTACCAAAAAAATACTTTTTAAAATCAGATAACTTGCTCCATCCTCCATGGACACATAAGAGAAGGCTGAGAAAGACAACAGCAATTTTTTTATTATGCCAAGAAACTGTTCTTTAAAGATTTTTCTCCTCCTAAGTCCTCTGGAGAGCAGCAATTAGCATGCTGTTTGTCCAGATTCATCAACAATGGCACGTACAAAGCTGTAAATATGCCATGCGTGCGTTAGATTTATTATGGTTCCCTCCAGTCTGACAGATTTACATGTTGTCTTTTTCTTGTAAAAGGTAGAACTGCTGTATGAAACAAAGAAAATAATTTGCAACCAGCAGTCATCAGCTATGTGTAAGAACCCATCTGGGTCTATCCAGATTCCAGTGCTATTCTCCATCACCTTGGAATCCCCATTTCCTGCACTCAGCCTCTCCCTCACCACCTCTAGAGAAGACCATCCCCTGCTGTCATGTCTCACCATATGTGTTTGTCAGCTCCAGAATCCCATTTAATGTACAATCAGGGAACAGAGAGCAGTGCAGGCAGAAGCTGTGAATTCTGCTCAGGAGAGATCTTTTCCATCTAGGTGTCATGGAAAGTTTTCTGTGGGCAGACTGAACCAGCCCTCAAGTCTCTCGAGCCTGAGAATCAGCAGACAGTTCCTACCTCCCCTTTTCTCCTGCCCACGTTCTTCTTCACAGATTGTTCTCCCAAGCACCAAAAAGCCAAGTTCTGTCACTCCTGTCCCTATCCCACTGCTGAGCACTGCAGACAAATGTGTTCTGTGCACAGGGGGGGATTTCTGTCAGCAAGTGCTACCCCAGGCCGTGCCCGTTCACTGCGGCTGCTGGGGGAGGCCAGGAGTGGGCACAGAGAGACAGCAACAAACGACAGCATTTGTTTTCAACAACTGAAAAAGCAACAGCAAAAAAACATCTAGAGGACCTGACAGGTGGTAAATCATGAAATCTTTCATATGGAATTTTTAAAAGCTATAAGAAAGCACCATGTGGTGCTCCCACACACAGTTTTTTTAATATATGTGTGTCTATCGATGAAACAGGGAGCAGAGAAGGTGTGCTCACTGCAGAAATGTTATAGGAATGCTTCTCAGCTCCTTGTCACTGGCCTTCTTTCACTCCACCTACCCAACCTGGAATAGCATCCCAGTTTCTCTAAGTCTGGCATATTTTCTGTTCTTCTCCTCCCTTTATTCAGCTCATAGTCAACCACTCTTAATTTCTCAGCTCTTTGTTTTGCTCCTCTTCAGGGGCTCTGTCTCCTCTAGAGACCTGGGGTAGTTTAAGACCCAATTAAACCCTGTACTAAGTAATTATTTCACAACCTCTTTCACGCCTTTTTTTAACTTCCTAGTTTGACTACATTCTGCGGAGATTAAGATTTTCTTGGCACCTATGACATGAGGTAGCTGAAAAGAGAAAATTATGGATATTTATAAATAATAATTTTGTTAAGTAAGGGCAGGGCCTGCAATGTTTAAGAGGAAAGTGTATTTCTTATTTAAATTGTGCATTTTCCAAGGTCTTCAAAACTCTCAAGTGTGGATTTATATTTTCAATCAATTAGACAGATCATTCCAAAGTGTCCAAATGTAAAACTGCTGCCTCCTGACATGCATGATGAGCAGGAAGTTTTAAGACTAGGCTGTGTTATTCAGCAGACAAGATGTTGGACTGTCAACCAGCTGGAGCTGTTGCATTATCATTTGAGCTACTGAAACTGCTCCTTGCCAAGGACACTTTGGTCATTTTCAGATACTTTATAGTGAACAGGTATTTCTCACACTTGGTTTTAGCACAGTTGTTTTTTCATACAACAGGAGCTCAGGCTCTGCTGTTGCAAGGATCTTGGTGACTGTCAGATGCAAAGCTAAATGTCAGACATATAATATTTATCAGAAGCAGCAAAAGAAAAGGTTGCAGTCACCCTATGTGAAATTCTGAACTGAATGAAAAGCACCATAGCTGCCAGTGAAACATCAACATTACATGCTGTAAAATTATAAATAAAATCCTTTAAAATACAAGAAAGCCTCCATTTTCTCCAGCAAAAACCTTAGGCTATGAAGGAGTTAAATTCCAAAGCTCCAAAGAGAATCAATAACTTCAGGCTGTTATTTGAGGATTCAGGTAAACAATGCAGAGTGAAGTACAGCAAGACATCTGCAAGAGTAGCACTGAGATGGTTCCTGCTTCCCAAACCAGGAACATCAGATCTACAGCCTCTTCCATTGCATTCTGCACTAAAGGAAAATATAAAGGAGGGGAATCCCCATTGTAAGTGAAAGTAAAGCAGCACAATGGGGTATATTTCATATTCCTGAACAACCCATGTAACCCTCACGAGAAACCTACTGCAACAACACAACTGGATTGTGGCAGTGCAAAATAACCCAACGCTACACAGCTGCTACAAGGTCTCCAGGAGCATCTTGAAACCTTGAATATGCTTGTGAGAAAATGTATTTCGTTCACTCCCAATAATGGTAAATCAGTAACTGAATTAATGTTACAGAAATTTTGCAAATATTTTAGCACAAGTTATCCAGACCAGTAAAATTGATCCCTCCTTTTATTGTTTCCCATTCACAATCAAAATTTTTGTGGTGTCTGATTAAGATATTCATGAGTCCAAATTTCACCTTGAAATGTCAGAGATGCAATTTAAAAAATTTAAATCAAAGATCCTTATTGTTGAGTGGAAAACTACTTTGAATCCTGCATTTCTCTGCCTTCTGTTCCTTAGAATAACTTATTCTGTACAGTAACTGCTGCATGTGTGAAAAACAAATTTATCTCCCAAATGCACATATTTCCAGTGATCCTAAAGAGCAGTGATTCAAACAGATTAAAATATTCAGCAGCAGTAATACTACCATGATTGGGTGAAAATCCTATAGAATTCTGCTAAAAGAAGAATTATGTGGAACAATAATTAAATGCAAACAATCCTTCCCATGTGAAGCATGCAGAAAGCTATTAGTGATGGAGAGAAATTTGCAGTGCATTTAGGTTAATTTAGGAAGCTTGCCAAAATAATTAGAAGAAATCCTACAAACCTCTCAACCCAGGTGGAATCCTTTCATTTAATGAGTTAAAGGAATAACAAGTATCTTGATGACTGTGAATTTTAAGTAGTCTAGTCCTTGCTCAAAGCCAAGACCCTCTTCGTATGGTATCAAATTCCAAGTATCACACTGCCATCCCCACGGTAACCAATGGACCACCAAAATTTCAGGGAGTAAACAAACTACATACTCCTACTTGTTTCATTATGCACTAAGAAAGATAACTTTTTATTCCCACATTACAGTGGTATTATGACAAAGCTGATGTGAAACACAGCCACTGCCATGCCCAAATGTTAAATAAATTCAAGACAACCACTGAGATCAATCATTCCAAGTAGAAAACACTGCTCCAGTTGGCAGTGGAGGCACTGTGTCTGGGAACACTGAGCTGGGAGACAAATAGCTTCTAAGAGTATTTTTAGCTATATTTGGAGCCTTAAATCAAGAGTCCAGAACAATCAGGAGACAACCCTAACTGGGGAAGCTGTAGCCCAGGTTACTCACTGGAGCAGGGCCATCTGCCTAGGTCCTTTCTTTGGCCCTCCATCATTGCAGGCAGTATCTTAGAAGCAGAACAACATTCATGTCAGAACTGCAGCTGAGGAGGAAATGTGAGGTGAAGTTACCCATATGTGTAATGCAGCAAAAGGTTTTTCCTCTAAAGAATGAATACTTAGGCTAAATTTCATAAAAGATAATATAATGCTCATAAATGCTCTCAAGGCAGCTGCCATTTGTGGGTCTGCTCTGTCTCTCCATAGGAATGGATCAGAGCTTCAAATGAGTTCAGTCCTGAGGACTTAGTAACAAATCAGGGTTCACTATATCAACAAGCAGGAGTCGACCTTTCTGACTGACCAGGTAACCTACCCTGCCAAGACAGCCTAAAAACCAGCCTGAGTACAGCAAATAGACTAAAGCTCTTATCTACAGCTCTAAATCCATTTATATTCTCACTTTATATTCTCATTTATATTCTCATATGACTTATGCTGGTTGCAGTGGGTGGCAATTCTACTTCTCTAACAGCATTTTATAATAAGAAATCTATCCGAAGTGAAGAGGGAAATACATTCTGATTCCAGCAGTGCACTCAGCATGGAAGCAGACTTTCAGCTGAAGACATACTTGTAGATGTATTTTATTAGTTTAATAGAGCATCAACAGTAAAATATGTGGAATTTATCAATTAACTTGCATAAGCATAAGACAAATGTTTAGCACCTCATGACAGGCTGCAGTGGCTGCTTCACCTGCAGTGCTGTTGGATGCACTCTACCAGCTCTACACTAGCTCTTTTCCAGCAATTTTTATTTTTGTGACTGTAAATAGTTTTATTTTTGTTTCTTATGCGAAAAGACTTTTAAGTGAGCAAAAGAAAAAAAACACGTGGTTGCATTATATCTCTATTTTTATGGCTTTTCCTTGTAATGCCAAAGTACTACACATTTATTTGCTTTGACCTAATTGAGGAATACATGAAAACCTACTTTGTTAAAGTTCGCTAATGCCAGCCAGCCACTGCGGCAAATGACAAACACAAAAAGGACTTACTGGGTTACTGCTGCCCACTGAAATGTAATCAAAGGTTGAAATGCAAAAGCATGCAATAAAAAATGCAACTGTCTTCAAAAAAGTATTCACTACTAGTGAGGATTCTTCTAAATACAAGCCAAACATATTCTCTGGAGAAATTGTAAAAGGTAATGAGCTAAGTTACATAAATTCTTATACAATGAGGTTACATTGCTAATGTACAAGCCTTGGGAAAGGTATCTTAGAGTATTGACAGTAGAGTAGAAACTGGCAGAAACAATGAAATTACAATAGCAGGACCTAAACACAACACACCAACACCCAAATTCTGGTCAGCAGCATCAATGAATGTCTAAGGGCATCAATGAGAAAACTGCTGCTTTGTGGCTAGAAATTCATTCTGGAAAAGCCTCTCTTCCTTCCCCTATCCTTTTTCCCTTTTTCCTGCTAGAAGACTGGCAAATAGAAAGCGTATTAGTGGTACTTTAACATCTTTATGTATAATTCACAGGTGCCATAAAGCTCATGTCCAAAAGACAGATGCCCCTGCATTTACCTGCATTTGTAAAATTGAAGCATGCACATGGTAAACTGCTTACTTTCACACAAGTAAGCAGCTCTCTAAGCACCTTCTCTAAGTGTCCTGTGCTGTGTCAACCCATGCCAAGCTCCACATTCCACTTTACTTTAGTTCTGTCTCTTTGCTCTAAGCTCAAAGGATGGTGGTAGGAGTTATTATGCTTGGTAACATGAGACACAGTTCTCTGTCACCAGAGAAGATGCTAAACAACACTGGAGAAGAAAAAAAAAAACTTGAAATGAACTACAAGACAATCCTAATAGAACCAATCTATCCTTTATCCTTAGCTATGCTTGTGCTGGAGACAAGCACAAATATCCCTTGCTAATGACAACAGAAGACTTCCTGCTGAGTGAGCAGAGTGATGGTGGTGGCAGGATGGGATGCTGAGCTGGAGTACTGCCCCTTGCACCTCATCTCTGCTTGGCCAGCATAAAGAACACAGTCAAGAGACAAGGAGCATCCCAGAGCATGGGATGCCAGAGCCCATGTTTCCCAAGAAGCTGTGGTTTGCCACAAAGAACTGCAAACGCCAATACAGCAACTACAGCTCTGGATGGGCTTTCAGATTTAAGCACAGTCTCATGGTCAGTCCTCCACAGCTCCCCAGAGGAATGAGATTGATACATTGCAATACTGCAGCAGAAACACAGTATTAAAAAACACAGCCTTAAGTTTGCTGCTCCTTCCCTTTCAAACACTAAATAATAAACAGTTTAAGTAAAACCTGGCCACTATCTTCTGCTTCACTTGAAATTCTTTGTCAGAAGCGTAAACCACACGAGATAAAACAACCACCTTATCTGGAGGAGCAGCTCTTGGCTTTCCAGATCCAGCACAGAAAGTAATGATAATACAGGCAAAGGCTACAAACAGGCTTTTGTGACTCCTTCAACTTAAAATGGGATTAGTGCCTCTCTGTTCTCATCCCCTTTGTGTACATGTGGATTCATCACTTCTGAGGCCATTCCCACCATCCAGCTGCTCCTGCTATTCACGGCAGAGTGGAAGTCAGTTCAGAGGAATGGCTCAGAAGTTCTTCACAAATCAGTGGGATCTTCCCAGGGCATATTACAGCATGATTGCTACAAAGCACCAGGGAGGTGCTCAGTGCTTTGCTTTCCCCAAAGGGCTTAGTCATGCAGGATTGCAGGTAAGGAGAGCCCCGAGCCAGCCTCAGCTTGCTGAGTGTGCTGCTTTGCTAATTGGGGTTGATGAAGACAAAACAGATGCTTGCTCTCTCTCTCTGTTGGTCAGCAGCAACGCTGTGGCCAACACAGGGGAGCAGATATTGTGCATACAACCCTACAGGTCACCTTTCTCTCCAAAGACACCTCAGACATTCATCCTGGAAGCTTTTTCTTTCACTGTTATGGTTTTTGCTGCCTTTCAAAGCAGCTCTAGTGATTGGTGAAATGAGTCACTGCCCTTGAACAGCAGCAAGAGTAACTAAAAACCCTAGAGGCAGCTCCCCACCAGAGTATCCATGCTGGGATCCCGAGAAAGGATCCTGTCAAGATGCAGTCAGATTGTGTGGTCCATGCAAACATGTAGCCTCAGAGGGGAGGCATCCAGGTAAAATGATGCATTGTTGGGCTTACAGAGACAATTCTGGTTACTTGGAGGTTTTCAGATACTAGTGTCTAGGGAATTTTACTTCCGAGACAAGTGTGGTCAAGCTATATTTTTATAACTTCTCCTTGCAATGTCAAAGTTCCACACATTTATTTGGCTTGACTTAATTAAGAAATATAGGAAAACCTACTGGGGTCACTCTAATCTTGAGCTCCTAAGGAATTACAAATTACACTCCTGTACTTCTGAAAACATTTAAATCTTATTTTGGATGTTGTCATCATAGCAAAATTAGAGTCTCTGAAAAGTATTATCCATTTTTTCATCTCTGTTTCTCTTTGTACTGGCATTCACATAGTAAATGTGCAATGACATTATACCCTTGTCTTCAGCTGAAATGAACAAACACTCCACAGATACACGGCTGTCATTTTGTACCTAGATGCATGGCATATATTGAAAGGGCATTACAGACTTCCAGAGTTTTGAGTTTGATATATGTAAATATTTTTAAAGTTTTACTGACAAGGGAACTTCATTCTGTGGACTATACATCATTAAACTGATGTCAGAGAACATGATATTAACTTTCACTCATTTTGGCAGGCCATCTTCTAGTGATGCAACAAAGAACTTGGGGAAGCAATCAAGCAGCTTCCACTTGAATTTACAACAGGTCCTTTGACACCACACAAAACTGAGCACATCCCAGTTAAAAAACAGTGCATGGAAGTTAATTTCCTAGTTACTTTGGTGACTTACAGGAGTACTGAAGAGCTGTTTTCCCAGTTCTGCTCTGGAATAATGTATAGATAAGTTTCAATAGAGGCAATTTTGGGGAAGAAATTCAAAACCGCACATCCATGATCTACTTTTAGATTTGTTAAAAAATGTGAGTCCTCGCTTATTAACCTTTATATGACAGCACATCTTACTATTCTTCTCTGCCATAATAATCTTGTCAGCTGTGCAAATTTGAATACCTATCTTCAAGTGGCAGCTATATCAAAATTCACCAGTTTCAACATCAAAAATAAAAGTCAGTAATTTCAGCCAATCTTTGCGTTGTTCAAAGGCACACTGACCAATTACACGGCAGGGCTTTGTCCAGTGCTGATTAGAACTTTGTGCCTTCATTATGCAAAGTGGATCATTCAATAGTCATCAGTCACTTCCATCCTGCTTCCCAATCCTCTCCTAAATGGTTTTAGGCAATTACCCTCCCATCATGCTTGCATTGTCTGACAGTGAAGCACAAGTTCCAGTACGTAAAAATGATAAAAAACATCATTGCCTGGACCAGATTTACAACTTGCTATAAATCCCCATGAAGAACAAATCACTGTTAACCAGAAGTGGAGCTGCTGTTTCCAGCTTCCACTCTGCTGCAGGACAAAAGCACACAGACCCCTCCACGACCCAGGGTGGAGCAGGAGGAAGAGACTCCCCCCTCTTCGTACTATCAACACCATGGGAATAACTTTAGGGACTGACATCATGATGAAAACAGCTCAGTTTACACCAAGAGTTACACTCACCAAATCCAAACCTAAAATTGAAAGAAGCTTTTTTATGTGCTCTATGTACTTTAAAATCACTGTTTGGGAAACCAAGCCCACAGCAAAATACAGTCTGAGTTTCAGAGAGATCTTTGGCAAAACGTCAGTAAATCTGAGATAGGACATAAGCCCATTAGTGGGCCAGTTTCACACACACACTTAGATTTTTAGGCTGTAAATGTCACACAGCTCATGAAGTCATTAGTCATCCCTGTGCACCATACATACATACATAGAGGCAAAATGAATGTGGTTGCTGACTTATAGCAAAGAACTCCTATGAACACCTATCTTGAATACAAATATTGATAAGAGTATCATTAATAATATGGAATAGCACAGTAAATTAGTTTCAGTATATAAAAGAACCTCTCAAACTTTTTCCTTTAGCAGGAGTAGAACCTCTGCTGACATTTAAATAAATTCAACTCTTGTTGGGGTGGTTTTTTTTTAATCTTGGCAATTTCTCTTGAGTCTGTACTTAAAGAGTCCAGATAAGCAGAGATTGGATGCTGAAATACTTAGAGAAAAGCAACTAACATAAAGTTTCCAGCCCCAGGCTGAAGGAGGAAAAGGGCTGGAGAAGCTGATTGGGACACAGAGGTAATTCCATGACCAAATGCGTGAATGCACTGGGTGGAGTCCAGTCCTGCAGCTGCTGATCCAAACTGAATCCATTCTCCTACAGTCTATTGCAGAAGAGGCCTGACAGTACCTCGTGGTTGCTTTTACAAGCTCATAGCAAGAATGAGATAAAAGACCACACCAAAAACATTCACATTCCAGTTTGTCTCTACAGCCAAATCTGCACTGGTCACTGCCACCACCTCTGTCTGCCATATCATGTCCTCTCCCACAGTTCTTGCATATTTGCAGCACTTTAAATGACTCATCGACTTCTCCGTCAGAAGAGAACATCCCTTTCTTTGTATTCTTTTGAGGAGGTCTAATAAACTGCCTGAGTCATTACCATTTTTCACATGGTCTGGTCTCAATGTTTCAATACTCCAATTTAGACAATATCCACTTGGAGGAGTTCTTTGCTCAGCAGCAGGAAAGAAAATAACTTGACTCCCTAATGAAAACCTCAGAAACATCCCAACTACTAAAGGGTAATGAGACATGGCCCTGATTGATTGCCTAATAACCTTTACCTAGATACTAATGAATGTAATAAATTGTGGGATTTATGGGCAGCCCCTGCTCAGAGACCATCTTTTAAAGTACATACTTGAAGAATGCTTCGTTGTGACATGACTTCCAGCTTCAGTTTCATTGGGGAAAAAAAGGCCTGTGTAATGTGTCAATTTGAACTGACAATCAATCAGCTGAGATGCTAAAGTGAAACAGTCTAGGAAAATAAATTCGTATTAAGTAAAATTTTAATATTATTGAAAAAAAAACCACGGCAATTATAAGTTCAGTCACACTTTGGAGTTTACAAGGGCCAACCTGAATATTATGATTTTATCACTACATTTATTTATTACAATATTTAATCATTAATTAATATCTTGAAATCAAGTCCCAATCAGAAAATATCTAGAGCAGGTTAGACTGCAACATTTGCCAAAAAAAAAACCTCAAAGCAACTTGGGATATTAAACCCCAGCTCCAAAAGTTGCAATTTCATATATCCATATTTCAAAGTTATTTACATATCTACCTCTCATACAAATCAACATTCTGACTATAAGACCTTGACATCCAAAGCATTTTCAATAACACTCAGGATTTGGAAAGTAGGACTCTCAGGCTCACTAATTTTTGTTTGCCATTTAAACTCCTACCCCTTGTACTTCTGTTTTTAAAGAGGAAAAATGAGTAAGAGATGGGGATAAAAGCAGGGTGAGACAGACTGGAGATTCCATTTGGACTGCCAGCTCTTATATCTGAGAGCAGAAAATGTCTTGTGATTTTTGGTGTTACTTGGCATCTCCAAGGCTATTTTGTTCCTCCACATCTTTTGGGCATGAACCTGGGGGCTTTTCAAAGGGGCTTCTGTAGCTGGAGGAGTGCTGCTGGATCCAGGCATTTCTCCAGGACAGGTAGTACAGGCAAATCTCAGTGTTGAACTGCAGCTGATATCACACATGTGCCAGGAACTTACAAAGAGTTCTGGCCCTTTCCCCTCCAGCTCAAGGACACTGGCCAGAGGAGCACCTGGCAGCTCCCCCAGGCAATGGGCTCTGCTCCAGTCTCATTAAGAAAACCAGTGGGTAGGAAGGATCCAGCAGGTTAGAACTGGGTCTAAAATGCTTGGGGGTAGACTGATGGCAGCAGAGCATCTCTCCGTGAGACAGAGCACAGCCCATAGCTCTTGACATGACACGCCAAGAGTGAGCATTAGCCCGTGATTGCTGTGAATAGATCCTCTGCATTTGGGGAACAGTTTTAACATTAGCTACTTCCAAAAGAAATTGTATAACACTCAGGATGTTCATTGCAAAATCGTTGCAAAATTTTTCCTCACTCTTTATAAACCTAAGTCCTAAGGGCTCTCAGTAAACTGAAACATCTCATAAGAAGGGAAGAAGAGCAACATCAATAAAGCCTATTTACAGCAGCACTTATGAATCATCAGTGCTTCATGCTCATTTTGATAGTGCAAATATTAATAAGCCTTTTACTTCTCTTTATGCTAGCATTGCTTGCTACCCAAAATCAATGTCAGTACGAATAGCAGCTTAAAAGAAAAAGTTCCAAAACTGTCTCCACTTAAAGATTCCAATGCTGGCTTCCAACTTTCAGAAAAATTCAATATAAATTGGTAGTAACTTTGAGGCAATATTGATGCCCATGATTACAAATATTCACAGAAACAGTAAGAGAAAGAACTTTATTTTTCCAAAGAAAATTGTCTCTCTTGTAGAATTTACTGATCTGTACTACAGACCATCTAGTTTTTATTCTTTGAGACAGAGCATTTAACTCTTACCAGGCAATGGTCTCTGCATCACTGCACATTGCCTGTGTTGGGAAGAGCAGTGTTTCAGATACTTTGTGTGGTGTTAACAAACAAGGTCTGCTCAAGGCTGCAGGGAGAGCTGCAGTCGCTCTGCAGCGATGATTTATGAGCAATGTGCAGCCTCATCACAAAGCAGCTCTCAGTGTGCAGCCCTGGGACTTTCAGAAACACCTGTGCTCACACCTTGGTTTTCCTGGTGCCTAAAGAAGTTACCCTACAACTACTCCTCAGCTCAGCTGCTGCCAGTGCAGCTGCACCTCCAGGACAGGGCTTACAGGTGAGGCTGGCACTGGCAGGATGGGAGAGGCCCCAAGGCGAGTGCCTGTCAGCAGAGTTACAAAGGAGACCTTGCTGAGGAAGGCAAAGCTCATTTATCACTTCTTTTAGCAAGCTGTCCCCAAAGGTTTAATTTTTTCCAACTTCCTTTTTCTTTTGAAACTGTGTATAGCAAATAATCTGCAAGCCCTGCAAAGTATGCAAATGTTTCCAAGAAGGAATCTCAGATACTAGTCAAAGTGAAAAATATTATTTTTTAAAATCCCACATTAATAACTTTTTCCAGAGCACAAAACCTCAGGATTTTGACAGGTTTATTTTCTGGAGACATGCATAAAGTACAAACTAAACAAACATAGACCTTACAAAAAATTTTCACTTGTAAAAATAGAGCTTAGTTTCTGTTAAGACACAGATACTGCCTTCTCAACACTGTATCATTCCAGAGTACAAAACTATATTGTAGTTTTCTCACTATACAGGGTGGGAAGAAATAAGAAACCCATTTTGCATTTTATGGCATCTAAACACATGCTCCTCCTTCTAAACACAGAGCATAAACATAAATGTACCACACACTACGATTTCAATTATATTGCAGCTCCGTGAAACATCAGAACTTTAAAATAGTGACATAACTACCAGAATGTGCTCTAAATCACCACATAATCCTATCATAAATACTATCTGCTTTGTCTTCACTCACCTTGTTTGTTAAGTTTGACCACTATACTCAAAGTATATTCTCCAATGTCACTTTCTAAGTTGAGGACTTTGCCTTTCATTAGTCTTTAAAAATTCACTGATCAGGAAATTAAAATTATAATAGAAAACATAAAGAGGTATCATGTTAACTAATTAGATATTAAATCAACTGTTAGTAAGGGCATAGTAAATTTATTTTTATGCTGTTGCTAAATATGAGACAAACAGAGCCACTAAAATCTCTGCATTGCCATTAATTAATGCTCTGGGAATGAGGAGAGATAAAGGAAGTTATCCTGGTTTGTATATTCAGCTAAAGCTTGGTCTTTCTGCCTTCTAATACCTAAAATGATTGATATAACCTTAACAGCAACCACTAAGGATTAGGAAAGTGTTACTGCAGCAAGGGAGATACATGTGGGTGCCACCAGTTCAGCAAGAGCATGTGCCCTGTGTAAACAATAGGCTCTGAGCTAGATTCTTCAAAGGGACCACAGGAAGATGTCTTGAAAGGGAGAGAGGGAAAATGAATTTGATGAGTCATGTAAGTGGCAGCCTACATCTTGAGGGAAGAGTTCTACTGCCTGTGAGTGTGTTACATGCAGAGTCTCACTGGGAAATGCTGGAGCTTAGAAACAACCTCCTGGTGGGCACAGCACCGGGCTGGTTCCAGTGCAGGACTCATGAACTCTTCTGAACCAGGCTGGGGGGGCACCAGTGGGACTGAGCCTTCCACAGCCTCCTCTGCAAGGCACCATCTCAGAGAAGGAAGTTAATACAGGGCTGCAGATGCACTTTATAAAGGTTATTATTTTGCCCCAAAGCTCCTGTTGATCCCAGATCAAAATGCAGCAGGCACACCTTTGTGTAATTTTTGGAAACTCTGCAGCTTCTTTCCCACTCAAATCCATAAGACAGTTAAGCATTTTCATTTATGGACCAAAACTCACTGACTATTTTAGAGAACCAATGTCATGCAATATTTATCAAAAATATGGTACTAAGCCAGTAAATACAGATGCTGACTGAACAAATATTCATCTCTCTTTTTCCTCTATTTTTGGAGGGAGGAAGAGGGTGGAAAAGAGCAACACTCTGCCATCCATCCCACAAGAACAATTCCTTCACTACCCAGGCTGGCTACCAGAGCCCACCACCTCCCTCTTTTTCAGCAGGCCCAGGCTTCCTTCAAGTGCCAATGCAGGTGCACAGCAGGTGGGTCTCTGCATCCACAGCCAGGTCCCACCTGGAGACAGGAGTGAAAATTCACTCACAGGTCCTCCCCATTTAGGATTATCCCATGGCTATTCACATTGAGAAAGCTGGGAAGCTCAAGAGCCACTGAGAGACAGATGCAAAACCATCACATCACTGATTGCATCATATGATCAGCAAATGACACAGAGTGAATCCCTGCTACAGATTGCAAAGCTGATCATTTATAAGCAACTCACAGGCTCAGTTGTAATTACATAGGCATTCACTGAATAATTTTAAATTAATGAACATGCTTAAAGCCCTTTCACAGATCATTCACACACAAAAAAGGGCTTCAGAAGCCCTAAAAGAGCTTTTGGGAAAGAGGCTTTCACTGTGAATGGGGTTTATAAGTTTAAATTCTCATTGATGCTGTGTTGAATTGAGAGAAGGAAAGTTTCTCAGCTACATTTAGGTTGCACATGATGCTAGATTATCATAGGGTCTAAATGAAGCTCATGCTATTGGATTCAATAGGAAAAAAACCCTGTTAGATACATTTAGCATCTAGCTCAGTAGTGTGAGCCATCTTCTCTAACACAGAGTCTCAGCTCTTAGGGGAAAAGGGTTTACAACCACGTCTCTCCACAAAACTCTGCTTAAGCAGCAGCAACTATTTTAGAAATCTATGTTCCATTTTGCCCTAACACTGCAGCTGAAAACAAGCTGGGACAAAACCAATTACCAATGAAGCCTAAATAGCATTTCAGGAACAGCCTTTGGCCTTGCAGCCATCTTATATTCTTTGCTGAGGTAGAAAATTAAATTCATTAGATATATCACAACCTTTTTCCACTACCAAGCCTTTTCTTTCTGCTACCTGGCTGGAAGGCTCTGCCCCATGTTGTTAGATAAGCACCTAGTCAAAGAAATTTAATAATGTTTAGTTTCTGGAATTGATTCTTGCCCAGCGTTACAAGTGTTCCGCTAAACAAGAAAAACTAAAGCTGTAGCTGGTGCCAAGACAGGAAATAGAAGCTCTGTCACTTTTATACTTCCTTCTATCCTCCAGCTATCCATGAGGAAAAAAGTCTTAAAAGAACTCTGAAACACTTTCAAAGCCCTCTCAGGTGTTTCCAGAGACCACCTCCCTTTCAAATTGTGAAGCAGAGTTAGGCAGGAATAGAAGGATCTTCTAGGTAATTAATTTTCTGACAGCGAAGGAACAATAGAAGTTCACACAAATTCACAGATCACAAGGCTTCAGCTAGTAGTTTTTTGAAGAATCACAAGACAGGAAATAGGATGGCCAAGATTTTTAATAATGTCTTCATATCCATCTCAGAAAATTTGCACACAGTAAATTTTATGGCTCTACAAAGTCTTTAATTGCAGATAGTTCATGCCAGTCTGCACAATGCATTGAAAGTTTGACAGATCATACAGATTTTCCATGGGTAAAATAGTGGCTGCTGAAACCACAAGAGCAGAAGCTTTAATTTTCAACCATACCTTTTTTCTTTTTAAACCTGAACATCCCCTTTTAGTGCAAAATAAAAGAACTCTATTATACAGCTGACCTATTTTTAATCAAACTTTAGTGGGATATCTATCCAGTCTGTGATGATTTACATTGATTTGAACAAAACAACAAAAGTTTAATGTGGACTTCCGGGGGAGAATATACTGTCTTGTAATACAACAAAATACAAGACAAAACTATTTTTCAAAAAACATGGATGGCAGTATTTAGGATATGCAAGGCATATTTGGTGAACCTATCACTGAGTAAAACCAACAAGCTTAGCAAAATACAAATAAAGAATAAATATTTGTGTCATCATATGTTTAACTTTATCACCTAAAACTGATTTAGCCTATAACTCTCCTCACTTTGTCTTTCTTCACACTCAATATACTTTCCACATAAGAATGCATGGCCCAATGTTTTATAGGAATCCCAAGCTGATCCACTGCTATCCCAGGTGACTATAGAGGGCTGACAGAATTCCTGATTCACATTCGGGTATATTGCTAGATCAGGTCTAAGTCTACATTACAAAGAGATCCATGAGAACTGGAGTGTGAATCAGTGATAAGTAAATGGAAAAAGAAATTACATTTATCAGCACTTCTAAAAATAATAATGAAAAAGCATCTCAGAAGACAGTGAGAATTTCAGCCTCCTTGCCTCAATTTTAAGCTGTTAACCCATCCCAGCCTAGATGATGATATGCAGGCCCTACAAAAAAACTTAAATATGGAAGTTGACAGCACTGTTCCAGCTGGGGCAGAATCTCTCTCTGTGAGAGGCAGAGCAGGGGCAGCAGCACACTGGCTGACCTGATTATGCAGATGTGGTGGCTGCTGCCTTCTGCCTGCCACATGACACAGAGCAGGAACCTACCTAGGAACACTACCAAGGTAAGGGAAAGGGATCACATCCATTTTTCCTTCAGAAATCAGCTTTGAGTCTCAGCAAGAATGTTTAAATGGGTCATAAGACTTAACTGTTAGAGAGCACTTTAGCTACATCCAGAAATAACCCCTGACCTGCAGGCTGGAGAGCCAGGTCCCTTTGGAATTCAATATCTTTGGATCCAAGCACGATGAAGCATAGACTGCTGCCCAGCAGTAACCTCTCAATATCACAGAAACAACAGAGAGAAAACATGCAATCATCTTTTCCTCTGAAAATTCTTCTACAAGCTGTAATTTTGATAGGAAAAATTACATATTTTCGGAAGCCAGGAAGAAAGCAGAAGAAAACCTATTACATAGATCCCATGATAACCACTCTCTAGTCATTTGGG
This sequence comes from Motacilla alba alba, assembly GCF_015832195.1. Classification (NCBI taxonomy): domain Eukaryota; kingdom Metazoa; phylum Chordata; class Aves; order Passeriformes; family Motacillidae; genus Motacilla; species Motacilla alba. Next base: position 9,325,528 of record NC_052045.1, on the reverse strand, counting down.
AAACACAAGAACACTTGTCATTCCTTTTCATTTTATTGATCTTAGAGTACATAGTAAAAGAAGCACCTGCAAAACCAAATGCAAGTGTGATTGCACATTCAGACACAATTATATTTTGCCATCCAGCAAAATTGCTGATGAAAATTTCCAGCAGGAGGTCAGGCAGTGACAGCCACTGCTGTCAGATGGGCAGAGCAACTATTTCTGTAACACAGCAGAGACAGCTACACCTCTCAGACTAGAACTGACCACATCCTACAAATTCACCACCGAGTAATTTGGTAAATTTCATCTTCTTGATTTCATATCCCTTGAAAAGGTGCCCTGAATCCCCCTTCACACATTCCTCTGTACAAATTTACTGTGTACTCTCCATGCTTTTCAAGTCACATCTTAGGGACAGTTGGGTGGTGATGGTGAGAGAATGGCTTTAGAACACATCTCCTCCTTTGTGTACAGATGGGCACATGGGAGCAGTGATCAACTGATGTCTCAGCCCACACCCCTAAGCAAGGCCTTGGTATGTCAAGACAGAAAATTCAGGAAAGAAAACTTAGTCTCTTTACCTTCATACTAGCAAAATGCTATTCTAGAAATGCAGAAATTAATCAAAGAAGGTAAGTAATTTTGCAAAGCTCATATCCAATTCTATCATGTCTCCCTGAACAAAGGGGCAGTAATTGTGCAAAGTCTGAACTTAAATCCTAAGCTCTTTTTGGAGCAAGTAACGAGAACTGGCAAAACTTGATGTCTTTTAATAGGAGGACAAAGACAATAAATGAGCAACACCTAAATGTTCTTTAACCAAATCTGTACATATACATTAAGTCTGTTCCTTCCTCCTTCTTTAATTTTTCCACCTATAAAGCAAGTCTTTCCAACTCTCTTTTTGCTTCGCATTAACTGAATTTAATTGTAAGTGCTGAGAAGTCTTAGTTTCCCAGCTCATTAGTGAAATGCATCAGAAGAGTTAAGTAGACAACTGACATTTTATCATTTTTTACCTTTAAGCTTGTTTAATGAGAACAGATCCATTTTTTTAGTAAATTCATAAATAACTTTCCTCATAATGAATTGACTCTCCATAAAATTTTAAGATGGATTCAAATTTGCCAGGAGAAGGATGATTTCCTTCATAATTAACTAATTTATCAAAAGGGATCATTTATAGCATCTGTGGTCATTCAGAACTGTTGCACAGCAGCACACTAAGGCATGACTAACAAGTACATGAGAGAATCAAAACGTCATAAATCTTTAGTTGACATCCTGAAATTCACATTTGAAATGGGCAGTTTTTATCAAAATGTGGTTTGTGGACAAGCTACAATCTTGAAGTCAATATCAAATCTAGAATATGTAGCCAGCCTTTCCTCTCTTCAGAGAGTGGCTGGAGAACTGAGCAGTGGCTCTCAGAGCATCCTTAGGGACCCATGTGGACAAAAAGGCACCAGGACCTAGATCACTTCCATCAGCAGATTTTCTAAAATGTTTCATTTCTCATGAGTGCCTCTGCAAATGGAAACATTGATTATAGGATATGATAAAGAGGTGGCCACTCTATAAATACCTATGATCAATAGCATTCTTATCCTCCTTATCCTGGACATCAACAGTCTGCATCTCCACTCTAAACAGCAATTACTCTCCTCTGAGCTTCTCTGTCTAACCCAATTTGTTCCACCCCAGCAATTTTTTTACCCAGTCCAAAACCACTCTCAAAATAAGGCTGCTTGAGCACCCATCACTTATTCCTGTGAAAGTCCTAGTAACTCCTCTCCGTGTCTCCCAATCCTTCTATGAATGGTTATCAAGAGATTGTGTTATCCCTTGGAAAAGAAACTTTGCAGTGTTTGCTCCTTTTTTAAACTTTAGTTGAAGGAAGTTTTATTTAAACCCTTGGTCAGTGCTCTAGAGGATGTTGGCCTGAAAGACCATGTCTGCCTTTATGATTATTCAATATAAAGCATTGGAGGAAGCATAATAGTCCTAAGAGGTGGGGTGACACCTACGAAGAGGAAAAAAGGGTAACAAATAAGGTCTTATGTTAAAATCAAGCCAAATAACTTTTTAAGGCCCATTGTCTCACATGACTTTGGTCTGAGCAAGCTCTACTGCACTGATTTTGTTTTTATGAGAGAAAAGGATTATAAATTAATAGAAGTAATGTAAAAAGTCTCCACTATAATTCTTTCTAATATTTCTTTATCCCTGATCCAACCTGCCTACTCCTTCCTGGTTTTTTAGTCTTGGCAGATAAAACATTATTATTCACAGTCAATATTACTATTGATAAAAAAGTGTGATCGTTTGTGTCTTTCTGGCATAAAGGTTTTCTCCAAGACCACATGGTGCTAGGCCTAACCTACAGCTCTAGAGGCAGGACAGAAATGCTCAGAGTTATGCACACCATATGGAAAGAGCAAAAAATAACCAGGAAGCACACAAAGGGACTGGGAACGTGCCAGTATTTAGCAAAAGCATTCCCTCAAGTTTGAGGTATGCAGCAGCTGAAGGAGAAAGGATTTTTGGGTCAAGGCCTACTGTACTTTACAGCAAGTGCTCGTTTTGGCTCTCCTTGCCTTAGAGGTAAAATCTTGATTATCAGCTGCCACTTTGTGTTTAAAAGGCAATCATTCAAACTTGATTTCTACACAGGGATCAATAAGACCGGGGATACAAGAATTCCACTTTGTCAGTGTCAGGAGACCACCCTTAATATTATAGCAAGGATTTAATCCTAATGAGAGCAACTTGTGTCCACGTCAACATGCTGTACTTATGGAGCTCTTTTACAAATATCCCCAATGGTTCCAAGCTGGGAACACTCTAAAAGAAGTGTATTCTACAATCTACATGCTAAATCATTCTTCTGAAGGTCATGTTTTTCCACCTCATTGTGTTTGAGTCAGCTCCTGGTAGACAGCCATATTTCCTGAGATGCAATGCCATAGAAAGCAAAATAATGGGAACATTTTGGCCTATATGCAGAATATTTTTGCTTTCAGGGATTTAAATGCTCTAATAGCTACTTGGATTCTTGCATAGGGCAAGAAATAATGAGGTTTGTAAGGAGCAGTCAAATAAAGAAAAATAAAACGAGCTATAATTGTTGTATTACTCTTCAGAAGAAGACTTTTTTTCACCTAGAATTTTTGGTAATGTGACAACTAGTTCAAGAAACACAACATTTTGAGGAGGTATATCTGGTTTTTTATTTCATCATTATGAGCCTGCTGAGACACAAAGAAAGTGTTTTGAGTACTAGCACTCAGTGCTCATTTCAGGACACAATATTTGAATATTCTGTACTTCAAAATCAAATATATGTCATCTTGCGTTTAAGATACCAGATGTTCATTTACAATGTCTGTATTTTTCACTGTATGATCTTTATAATCTATTTACTATTGTCTCCAGAAGTATGTAAAACTTTGTGTGGGAGACCAAAAAGACACACTGAGGCATTTTGGGTGGGGTTTTTTTTGTTTGTTTGTTTGTTTTTTGGAGGTTTTTTTTGTAGGAGTTTGTTTGTCTGAGGTTGTTTTCCACTTTTTTGGGTTTTTTTCATGTCTAAATACAACAGTGTTACATTAAAGCCAATTCAAAACCTCTGGTAATCAATAAATACTCCCTATTTATAATTCAATCAAATATAACTATTCACAAATCATGCTCAATTAACTGATCTATTTCAATCTAAATCCAGACATCTATTTTTTTTAAGTAAAAATATTATTTCTAGTAATTTCAAAAAGCAGCATTTCTTTTATTATGTATCAAAATTAGGTGATATTTAAGGTCCTTTCCAACCCAAACTATTCTATATTTCTATAAAATTAAGCCTACATTAAAATCTAGTGTTTTTTTCTATTAGCAATTTTGTCTGTATTTAAATCATTTTGCAAGCCAAACTATCCGTTTCTCAAGCAGCTCAGGGTACATCTTATCCTACACAAGCCCAAAAGAAAGATGTCATATTTTCCATGAGATAATGTCTCCTCCCAGAACCATAAGTACATGTGCACATGAATGTGTGATCACTAAATCTAACACAATCTGACTTAATCAATTCAGACAGCACCTAATACCACTCACTTCCACTCTGCTGAGCAATTATTCAAATTGTACATTAGAAAACATGCTCTCACAACCATAGAAATTTTGATTTGGCTGGGACCCCTGGATGTCCACTCATCATGCCAGGACTATCTGATAGACTGGCTCTCTTTAAATAAGATCTGAAAAATAATCAACTGCCTGTTGAAAAATGCTCAACTCCCACATGACATGTAAACTGGATCCTAAGTAATTGTACTAAAAGCCTAAATTCAGTCAAACACCACTTCTGTCCACAATGTACCTTCTGCTCTATTTGTCAAACATTTCTCTGTCTATTTCTCTATATATTTTTAAATCCCAGCAATGATTCCAGTCTGTGCAGTGCTATAAATAATTGTCACTGCATAAATTACAATACTACAGCTCCTTAACCCTGCACAAAAGAGGGGTATCTGAGAAATCCAGCACACAAGAAAGAGGGGCTAAGTGACCTTCAGGCTCTCACTGTCTCTAGGTCCCACCCTTACCCCCCCAGCAAACTGGGGATCTCCACTGAAGAGCAGATTGCTCACTGCAATGAGGTGAAGCACAGAGCCCAGCTGACCTTGGTCCAAAGCAGACACAACAGTGAGGACAGCTAAGGGAGGTTGACACAAAAGGCTGATAGGGAAACCTTGCTGTGAATGCAAACCTCAGGAGAAGCATTTGTGTCACTGCAGAGCCATGTTCTGAAGGCACACACCTTCAGGACAGATCTGTCCATTCTCCACTTGTGAGTGAGGATGCCACTCAGCATCTGTTGGATTTCAGTGCCACGATCCTGGCAGGTTTTGTGTCATTCATATCATGGTGTTCCCTGCTCTGGGGAACCCGGGACACCTCAGGTGTGCCCTTGGTGCACCTGAACACATACACCTCCTACCGACAGGGTAAGAGCCACACAGGCAAACGACATTTTGAGTAAAGGCTACAACCTGCTATTGCTACTAAATGTCCTACTTTTTCATTTCAAGAAATTTCATAAGCATTTTAGAGAAAAGTGCCTCCTGAAATCCATAAGCAAATGACAAAATTTTGCACTTATCTCCAAAGTAATTTTACAATTCTGTTGCTAAGCTTTTTAATTGTAATTGATTATGTCCAATCTTCCCTGAGAATTTAATCCTATGATTCAGCTCAGTTACTCTATTTTGACTGACCTTGACTACATGAGATGCAACACTTGTTGTTGAAATGGAACAAAATTTGTTCCCTCATTTGAATGTTTTGAAAGATTAAGTGTGAAATTATGGCTTGAATATCAACCAGAGCAATACCAAGGTCACGCAAGTTAAATCAGTTGCATCTGAGCACTCCGGATGAAATTGCACATTGAAGGCTTTTACCATGTTTGTTTTGATGCACAAAGCACTTGACTTTTCTGAAGAAGAGGGGAAGAGCACAGGGGTAGCAAGACGAGCTGCATGAAGCTGTTAAGGCAACTCAATAACCACAAACTGCCAAACATTCATGCCATTGATTAAAAACTAGTTAAAGAATCTTGACCCTTCTTATGACCAAACTGCTAGTTCTGACTTTAAAAAATAATAATAATAAATGAGGAAAAAAAAAAAATCATCACTCAGTAATAGCCTAGGCAACAGCAGGAGCCAAAACCTGCATTCCTGAGGCACACTTTCACATGCAGGTAACAGAGTTACAGTGGGGCACAGGGAAATGAAGGTATTTCAGGGATTAACGCAGAAGAAACCATAACCTTCACTTCAACACAGACATACCCAAGCAGCCTGTAAATTAACTAGTTGTGCCAGAGAAGCAATCTGATCACTGCAGCACAGAGCTGAGGGGAGCTGCTACTTCACTCTGCCTTTTCAAGCCCTGAAGTCAAAACAATTTAGGACAGAATGAGAATGGACAGAAAGTGCACAGAGCCCTTACACTGCCACACAACTTTTCTTGGATTTGGTCCTCCTGCATGTCAAGCTTTTTCCTATTACAACTGGCATCCTATTAATCTGTTTCTTTGCATGTTGAGTAAATCAAGGTTAAGACCACCTGTGAACCCCTAACCAGTGCAGTGCACATCCTAAATCCTGTCCCTGTTTGTCCAAGTAATCCACATGTCTTTCAAGCCTCACTGACAAAAGCACAGAGGTACAAAATAAAGAATTCTCCAAGGCACCACCTTTTTCATTCACCTTCCCTGAACATTAAATCCTCACCACCTGCCTCCTTTGCAGGCTGCCTGCAGGCTGCTGTTGTGCTTTATTTTGGGGAACTTCTCGAGCAGGATCCTTGAGCAGTGGGCCCGGGAGGTTTCCTGGTTGCCATGACAGCGAGTTTACAAACCACATCCTCAGTCAGGGGAGCATATGCTGGCTGTGGAAAGAAATCTAACCCAGCTGCACCTTGCCTTTTCTTTCCTCACAAAAAGAATTAGTTTCTAGTCCTACAGTGGGGTGAGACTCCAAGGAAGGCAGGGCCACCCCTCCCATGCAGCTCTTGGGGGGTGGTGGTGGCTCCATGTCCCCTGAGCTTTCCCTCTGCTTTCAGTCAGGCTTGGCTGAATCAGCCTGTGTCACTGTCCAAAGCAACAAATTCAAAATGCTAAACACTGGGACAGTGCAGCACGACACAGAGATGTGCTTGGGTAGCAAATAAAGCCTCTGCATTATCTGGATCAATAAAATCAATACCAAAACACATAACTGATTTGTGCATCTCACTACTTTCAAGATTTATATTTTATGTATTTTATGCAGTTCAAGAATTTCCTGTGAGGTTTGTTCTTGCTTCTGACACTTTCTTCTTTCTCCCATCAAAACTGTAATGTAAAGCTCTATAGCTACTAACCCTGATGCCAAAGAACATAAAGCTGGAAAACTTGCTCTGAAATCAATAATATTTGGTAAGGAATTGTAATCCTTCTTAGAGGCAATACAAACAGAGCGCAGCACTCTCAAATTCTTCAGGTTTCTGCAGTTATTTAATCAAAGTCTTCTTACATTTAATTTCTACTATAGACTTTCTTGTACCACACAGTTCCATCAGTGTACATTCTGTCATTCGCAAACATAATTTCATTTTTGTAAATAGATTCTGTCTCATGTCCTTACAATTCTTCAACTGAAGCAATCCTACTCTGAAAATACAGCATTGATATACTTTCAAAACTCAAAGACTACCAGTATCTGCAGATGACAAGGCAAAAAATACCTGGGTTTGCATATCACCCAGGTGATATCTTAATATAAAAGGCTGAAATCCCCAGCTGATGGATACTGTCACTGTCAATCACATGGGGTTTGCCACCAAAGTTCCTGAGTTGATCACTCTTTTCAAATATCTATTCTCACAGCTAGCAATAAACTCTGGAGGCCTTGGGCTCCTCTTTACATCACTGCAACCTCATTGCTTTAACTGAGCTCCAACAAAAGAATTCAGCACACAAAGTTTGGCATTACAAGTTCAGCTGTGCTTTCAGTGCCAGGTAACCCTCTAAAAGTAGAGCCAACAGCACCACTAAGATATATTAAATATATTAAGAGAGGAGGAAAATTCTGGTACATTTACTTTATAGACCAAGTGGAGTTACTGGAAATGACATGTGTATACAGACATCAGATGTCTGATGTACAGAAAGAATTTATTCCAAATATTTGTCTGACAAACACACTACTTTTAAGAGATAAAATACCCTGATAGAATACCACCAGAAACAGAATTCTAAGCAACTCCTTCAAAATAAAGATTGTCTATTACAAATAGATAATATCCAAAAAGTGGGCCAGGCTTTGTCTTTTTATTAATGAAAAATATCAGTATGAAAAATATGGATTTCCAGGTAGGCCAATTACTTAAAATTACTTAAAATACAAATAAAGGGTACTATTAAGAAGTGTTTATTATAGATCATCTAAAATGACATTCAAAAAAGTTTTTAAAATTAGTATAAAAATTTGGTAATTTTTATTTACTAGTTTGGGCTTTTTGTATTTTTATTAAAACTACATACAATATTCTTTTAAAGTAATATTAATTCATTTTTATAAACTCCCAATAATACTTTCTTTATTGGCATGTTCCTTTGGTAGGTTTTATGAATTTCTAGCAATTTCATTCTTGATCTCTTTAATTCAGCATGAGAAACATTCAATTTCTGTAAAGACACTATGACTAAAATTTATGTAAAGTAGTTTCTGTTTACTGGTTGATGGCTTTTATTTCATATCATTTATACTCTAATTAGATTTTTCCCTTTTTGAATAGGGTTTATGAATTCATCACAAGGACCAAGTTGTGAAAACCACCTCAAACATGGGTTAATTAATTTACACAGGTTAATTACCATTATGGAGAAGTGAATAAATATCAGAATATTTTCTACCTTCATCATGCTTGCTGAGAATTCAAATCTGACAGGTCACGTGATGGATTCTCCTTCTACCTAAACACTAGCTTTGAATTCTGGCAAAATTTAAACCCCAGAAGGAAAAGAGGGTCTTTCTTTGCCAGGCTGTCCTGCAGCAAAGAAACAAGAAACAGCAAAACTCCTGCTACCACTCACTGCCCTTTTGTTCTGCATCACTGCTGTGTTTTAAATAAGTGAACTTCCATTAAACAGGCTTAATATGAGTGCAACAGCTGAAATCAATGATATTAATGTCTGATTCTTATCAGGTAGCAGCCAGAGGGAAATTAACCTTGTAGCTGAGAAGTGCAAGTAAATCTGATTTCCAAAACTTTACACTTGAGGTGCTACCTTGGAGGGAAATTTAGGCGGACAACCGTACAGCGTTTCTATTGCAAATTTCCATTGACTTTAGCAGTACTGCACACAAAACATCTGCAGAGAAATTAATCATGAATACAGATGTTGTAAATTAAACTCCCTCAGAGATTTTATTACACAAACCAATGAATGATTTTCTCAGTATTTTTCAATAAAGCCCTAATTAGGAGTATATATCCCAAAAGATTTTCAATGAAATGCCAGATAATGCTAAAACAGGAGTCCTAGTCTTTTGAAAACATGGTAAGTACAAATTTTTTTCAGTAAAATCTTATGCTAACTCTGAAAACTTTTTACCATCCAATATATTTGAGATCAATCATGTTGGCATGAATGACTAAAGAGAAATGGAAAATAAGAAATCACTAAGATTAGTGAAACTTTAACCCTGTTTTATGGTCATTTACTGAAAGGCTCTACTGCAATTGTCCTTTACTGGTTCTCACATTTATAGGTGACTGTGGTAGTTTTTCAGAGGAACTTTCCATAAAAGGAACTTTCTTTTATGACAGAATCAATAAAAAGGCCTTTTCATTCATCGCTAGAAAAAAGGATTTGGAGGATTTGGAATACAGCAATTTTCCCTGACTGCCATTTTGAAATGGAAAGCTCTTAGAGGGGCAGTTTTTGCATCCAACAATGAAACAGGCACACTACAGTGTCTTTTATTCCATCTGCTAAAACTGGGCTGATGACTGTAATATGCTAGCACATGTTCAAATTCATTCCTGAGCATTGTAACTAAAGGAGAAAGTCAGAAGGAAGACCATAAGTAACTGTATAAACTCCATTTCATATGGAGACAAAATGCGAACTCTTCATTGTGCAACTTATAATTCTAATAAAGACTAAAGCTCCTTTAATTTCAAAGGTGCTTCAATGCTTCTTAGTACATTGCATTTTAGTTTTTAACATTTCAGAAAAAATTCAGTTTGGGTTAAAAATATTCAAGTTGGACTAGGAAGTCTTGAAGGAAAATGTTCAGATTTATTCTCAGTTGTAAATAATTTTTACTAGGTATCTTAAAAAATTACATTTATCATGTCATGGTATTGCTAAATCTGCACTGAACTCCTAGCTGAAAGAATTTGTCTTGGAAATAAGAAACAAATATCAGTATATATTGATATTTGAGAAAACCAAGAACAAAAATTTCTACTCAACATTACCCACATTTTACTTTCAAATTCATAAAAAATATTATTTTTCTTTTAATTCAACTCAAAATTTATTTTCATTATTTTGATGAATTTTTTGTCTCTACAACACAAGTGACCATCGGCCAAGTGACTTAAAACAGAAATCCAATTTCACTATTTGTTGTCATTAGCTAAGAACATGAGTATGTACTAAAATGTTTGCATGAATAAAATTCATTCTTGAATTCTCTGCTAACTCAAAGCTTTAAAAGTAAAATCCTAACTGAAATAACAGAGATAACCTTTTTTATCTTGTTAGTACTGGACAGTGGGACTACAGACATTGCTTCCTTGATAGTTGGCATTTTAAACAAGAACACACAGAGAATAATTTACTACCATCTACCATAGGAAATAGTGGCAATTATTTTTGCATTTCAACAAAAATATTCCAACTTGAAAGAAAACATTTAAAGGATTTTAAAATTATTTTTTAACTAAGCAGGGGTTGCAGGGGTCACCCTGAGTGGCGCAGGCAAACATTGTATTGGCATTCAGGGCATTCATCAGTGCTGCCATCAGACCATGACACAAACAGAACCTGCCCACCAGAGTGGGCTGAGCTCATGCTGAACACTGGAGAAATTGTAATTGGGAGTATAGATTTTCAGCAATACACACTCTCACTGTGAGAAGGTGACTGCATGCTCCATCACACTGACCTTTAGGAAAGGAAAGGCTTGGAAGGCTTATGGGAATAGTCCTGGGTCTGGAATTTAACTCCTCTAAACACATTCTTGTTAAGACATAATGACTTTAGATAAATTCATGGTGAGACTCCCTGGCTTATAGCAGTGCCTATGCATTTCCTTTGCCTTGCTTCCATCTGTTATCATTCAGTGCTCTACTCATCTGATACTGTTGTTTTGCTTTTTCTGCTGCCTTCTCTGACTTTTTGCACTTTTTTTATGGTTTTCAGTAGCATAACCTTGAAGAGTCTCCTCATGTTTAAGTTAATTAAAAATATTTTTCACACCCAGTAAGCAAGATGTGACTCCATACTATGTGTGCTTAATGGAAGAAATATGCTTTACATGCTTCATTAAGTTATTTGCGAAATTGCATTAGTGCCATTCCATTAGTGTACCTCTTTCAGCTACATCTGTGGTCTGCTTTTGACAGACAAATTACCAGTTTCATGAGTCTATTTTGCTTTAGTAATGATCTTCTAATATGTTGAAAAATATCCATCTTAATAGTAATGGGAAAAAAATAATAATGTATTTTTCAATATAACAGGAACAAAATTATCTGCTGTGGGGAAAATTAATTATCAAATTTCTTAAAACAAGCAATTACAGGGGTTTTTTGGATATTTCATTAAAATTATAACCTTACACAATACAGGAACATTAACCTTGAAATAAGATGTCATAATGAAGTCCGTATCGATTAGAAGAAGTGAAAGTGTTTACTGCATCAAAATCTTTTAAGACACCTACAGAATTTTAAAACAATAAAAATGATGTTTCATTGGCTATGCACTAAATTGTGAGAACATTTTTGACACCTTTGAAATCTGCGCAGCAAAAATTCCTTTAGGAGAAGTAAAACACTTCTGATCCTGGGTGTGAACATCAGTTAAAAGCTGGGATTTAACACAAGAGTGATTAATTTTTACTTTTTATTCACTGTTTCATAACAAATTCCTATTTAAAATCATACCAAGCTAGGTGTCTAAGCCACGAGATGCTATTTTACAACTTCCAAGATTAATGACAATTTCCTGTTTGTTTTATATCAGCTGTTCACTTAAGATCGAGGTCTTGTTATGTTAAGCATCATAAACACAAGAAGTTACAGTCCCTGGCCTGGAGAACTTACAGTCAAAGAATTTGGGCTGTGCTGTGCTCATCTGCTGTGCTGGTGCAGAAGTAACGATGCATAATAGGTATTTCAGAAGTGTTATTAAACAGGCCACATGGGGCCACAACCTGCCAGAGTGAACAGGGAAAAGAGGATGAGGACAGCTGGAAAATTCATTTAATGTTCCTTTTGATAGCTCTTTATCAACAGATGAACAGGTGATGATGATTCTGATATAGTACAGATATCTACATTAATCATTGCTCTGTCTAACATATTGACTATTCCTGTCTTTCCTCTTCTCTGGTTGCTGACCTTCAAAATGAATTTGGGACCTCGTGTCAGGATTTAATTCACTTATATTATGTGGGCTAAGATAGTGAGTAGATAGTAGCTGTCTCACTACACTAACAAAAATAACCTGAAGGGGGAAAAAAGCACCTAAATTAATATTTATTAGAGTCATTCATAGTTGTATAATAAATCTGTATGCCAAAACCCGAGTTTGGGAGCAGAGTGTGCTATGTCAATTTCCTGAGGGTATTCTGATATTCAGGGAATGTACACTGCGTGGAAAACATACTACAGGGAAAAGCATCAATGACTGAGAAAACATGAACAATTACAGCATCAGTTGAAGGCAGCTGTCTCTAAATGTGTTGATTTTACTCCAAAATGAAAGGCTTGGCAGAATTCTGTCAATAACAAAAATACAACAAGCTAGATGGCTGGTTTAGAGCACTAAATAGCAAAGTAGGGCAATTAGGCACACCACAATTTAAATTGAATAGTAAATAGGTCAGGCTTGTTTCACAGCTTCTCTGGACACTAAAGTACTGCCTTTCAATGTCTAGAAGTACATGAAGCTGAGAAGCCTTTTAAGCTGATCAACTCACAACTCTGACTGTTCACTTACTAGATCTTGTTGCCATCACAGAAGAGCACAATATGTCTCACGTGGAGGAAGGAATATAAATAGTCCTGTTAAGCTGAGCCTCTATATTTAAAATAATCTCATTCATTTTATCTCCCCATATGACAGCTAGGACATCTGTAATCACAGGGTTTCCAGACTCAGAAGCAAATCAGGCTGATCTACAATTTTGCACCCCCACCATAAGGAGTTTCAGCTTTTGATTGTCTTACCTTGGGATATGTGGTACATATATGCATAATAAAAGCCAAGCAGCTTTTATGTACCCCTGTAATACAAAACCTCCCTGTGCCCTGTAACTCTTGCCATTTATCTGACACCTCCTGTTCTTCAGCTTTTGCTATAAGTGCTAGACCCCAAGTGCTGTGAGAGAAGTCCCATTATGAAGGCATGAATTCAGAACTCCTGCCATTCCCCAGTTTTACTCCGTGAACACTTTGTAACCTTTCATTAACTGACATACTCTGGACTTATGGTCACTTACTTCGACTCATAAAATTTAAGACCAACACCTCAAATGGTACATATAAAATGCCTCACTTATTTAGAGGTGTGAACCATATTCCTGATACATTCATGCAGCTTGGGCAGCTTTAAAGGGCTTCAGGTAAGGGCAGTGCCGCTGAGAATTTCCTCATGTAAAGCCATATGTCAGGTTCATTAGTATATTTGCTTCTGCCATTTACAAGCACAACTGTAAATTGCACTCTTCCTGACCTCACAGATTTTAGAGAACATTGACACAGGAGAGTGTCTGGCCCTCACAAAAGTCAAAGCTACAAGACTCACAAACACCTGGGACAAATGAACCACAGGGAAAGAAAAGTGCCATTCAGGGAAGGCTGGAAATGACTATTAATAGCTACAGACCCGTGGCACTAGAAGAGCAGCACACATGGGTAGACAACAGTGCCCTACATTCACAAAAAGGTTACAGAGAGCACCAACAGGCAATGAATCACTCACAAATAAAAGAGCTGCTTCACAAATAAATGGGTTTGGGATTTTCCCTTTCTTTTTATTTACTTCTTTGTGATAAAAACGCTGCTATTCTCTTCAGCTATTAAACCTAAGAGTACTAAATGTGGCATCAGTAACACAGAAGCATAGAAATGTATAAAAGTCAATATTTAAATAAGATACTGATTTACAGACAGTGTATAAACTTTCATTCTCCTTTGAATCTTACAGACAACTCCTCCATTAAATATGTTCATTTTTGTAATACAGGGTAAGATTTTATGTTTTAAAGAACAAACATTACTCATCACACTTGGGATGTGAACAAAAAGATGTATGAAGGAGGGTGAAGAGGTGAGTCTGGGCAAGGCAGTGTGGGGGTGGCACCTGAAAATAGATACTCTTCTCATTGCCTCTGTCTTCTGCGAGTCTGAACTATTCCTGATGTCACCCCCATAAAGGGTCCTCTGAAAAGCCTCCTAAGGACAGTAGAATCTGAAACATAAATTTTTTTTTGACAATACTAAACCTTGAAGTAGAGTGGGTTTCAGTTTTGTGGATAGCTTTTTCCTGCAAAGACTGAAGCAGATTTCAGTCAGAGGAGCAGGAATCACACCACTGTTAATGTACAGCATATTTTAATGCTCTGGCTCCACTCAGGTACTAGAATAATTATGTGTATTTATAGAAACACTTATAAGAACCAGAGATTTGGATTTTGGCATGTGAGCAAAGTAATCCAATAAGAAGTGTTAAGGCCAGAATTTCTTGACCTTTATATTTGTCAAAGTTGTTGGTTCAATAAAGGTCAAGATGTGTGACAAAATTCAAGCCTGTCTAAGCCAATTAATGACAAGTAACCAGACCATTAAAAATCTCATTTATGCTGAGCAGTCAAGTGGGTTATGTGAGGGCAGTCTGTACCTTAGATAGTCTACACACTTGGTTACAGGCTTGCTATAGGATAATAAAGGGCAGAAGGCAGCAGAATGAGAGAATACTTAAAGTTTTAAGATGAACAGGATAATCTATCCAGCTTGCCCAGCAGAGAGAGAATCACAAATAAATAAAATAGTAACACTTCCTTATTTAATTGCAAATATTGGTACTTCACAAGAAAATTATGAAAACAAAAGTGGAACACTAAGAATTTGTGGATATACTGCATTAATAAAATGCAGGGGAATAAACTCTTCAACACAGCTATATGCAGTTCATAAGCATAAGTGGTATGCACAAAGATACTAAAGAAATAGCTTGAAAGCACCAAACTGCTCAGAGGTCTCTTTCAAACAGAGAGAATTGAACAAATAAAATACATGTTCTGGTTTTCTCTAGGACAGAGTTAACTTTCTTCTTAGTAGCTGTTACCATGCTGTGATTTGGGTTTAGTCTGAGAATGATGTTGGGAACACACTGATGCTTTAGCTGCTGCTCAGTAGTGCTCACTCAGTCAAGGACTTCTCAGTGTCTCATCCTCTGCAGGGAGCAAGTGCACAGGGAGCCAGGAGAGAGCACGGCCAGGACAGCTGACCCAAACTGGCCAAGGGTATTTGAAACCAAAGGACAGAATAACAAGCACATTTCTTTGACACCCTAAATTTGTCCATAGCAACAAAATGGTTGCACTGGTTCAGGTATCAGTTTTTCCAGCGAGTAACAGTGATCTTCAGTTCATAAAAACATAATGCCTTGGGTTACAATGTGAGATGTAACCAAAAGTATGTATTCTATTACCATCTTCATAGCTGGTAAAACAGGTGGGGCAGTGTTCTTTACCTTGCCATGAGTCAGCCCTGGTAACTCACTCCAGGGGGCCATCTTCACTGATGGACCACCAAGGTCTGACAGCATGACTCAGAATTACAGCATCCCATTTCGGATGCTCCACTCTGAGGAGAGGAACCAAGTATTCCTTCCTGTGTATAATCTGAGTTTTGAACACCATGGGCAGCACCAGCCACTGGATTCCCAGAGGACAAGAGCTAAATAACCACTGCTGGAGAAGGATCAGATCTTTCTACAGGATCACCACTCTGACAGACCCACATCCATCACTCCAACAGGACTGCAGCCACCACTTAACCAGACTGCTACCACCACCCTGACCAACAGGGTGTCAGGTTGTATTCTGACTCCATCAGTTTAAGCCAATGTTTCTGTAATTTTCCTATTAAACTGTATTTCTGACTTGGAATCTCTCACTGGTTTGCTTACAAACTAGTACAAATAAGAAATCTTGCTTTGCTAGATAAGGTGTGATGCTGGTGAAAGGAATATGTCCAATAATAAAAGCCAGCTTGTACATATTTTCTGTTAAATAGGGGCATATAAACTAGGGCTTTTATTTCAACTTGCACCTAACTCTGTTAAAACCAGCATGAAATATTGCAAATATCTGTTGTATTTTTAGTCAGATTGTGTTCCAAATGGGTACAATAAAAATTCCTTCCACCACCTCCTTTGAAGGTAAACTCCTGCACTGGGATGCTCTCTGTGAAGAGGGAGAGTCTGTGTTGTCACACTCACAATCAAACAAAGCTGCCCGGGCAGGGACAGACTGACATTATGTCCATACTGCCTGCACAGACATCAAACACGGGCTAAAACACAGGCAGGACAGCATCTGCCAGGGGGCTGAGCTGCAGAGCTGGGAGAACAGCTAAGTCATGGCACAGGGCTGTGGGAGGCCTTGGGATGGGGGGCAGGGGATGGCTGGAGCCTGGAGAAACCTCAGCACAAGGAGCTGCAGCCCCAGGTCAGCCCCTGCTCAAGCTCCACAGCAGAGCAGGAGATAACATCATGTTGGGATAAAGAAAGCACAGCCCCTGGCAGCAAGGAATGGCTCTGGAACAGAAAAGAGGCATCAGTGTTCTCTCAACCTCAAATACCAAAAAAAGACACATTGGCAGCATTTTGAAAAAAGGAAAAAAAAAATGAAGCCTTTTTTTCCCAAAGTTGCTTAAATTATCTGACAGTGCCCTTTCTTTTAATGGGTCATCATAACCTCCCTGAGGGCATTTCATTAGCTCAGTAAATTCCAGTTTGCAGTGCATTATTTTAAAGCAGACTGACAGACACCTTCACAGAAGGATAAGTAGCTTTCAAGTTTTATACAGCAAACAAGTTTTATGTTGGTAATTGAACACTCTGGATCACATCTGCAGTGCTTCTGTGACCAGAGGCAGCAGGGCTGGCAGGGCTGTGCCCCAGCCCCATGGAATTCATACATGGAACAGAGAGAGCTGCATTCTCTTAGGCTTCAAATGCATTCATTTGCTGCTTCTCACACATAGAAACTTAAGCACACATGACTGTGCCAAATAAGTAAATATAATGATATATAATTCAATATGCAATTCAAATGTATAATGCTAAGTGCACTCTATGAGCAGCTACTGATGTTGGGGCCTGGGATATGTCATAGCCTCCAGCTCTGGCACTTTCTGGAAAAGCCCGGCAAACAAAACTTGAAGTCACCTCTATGTGAAGCAGATACTTCCTCACACTTTCCTTCTTTCTTCTGGTCCCTACACATCTCCACACAGCTCTTTTAGTGCTAAATCAGTAACTCTTCTCCCTTCCCCATGTGTTCCCTTAAATGTAAAATTGAGACCTGTTCTTTACCCACATCCCTGCAGCCTCTCCTCAGCCATGGCCAGCTCTTCCTGGCTCTCTTCTGTCCTGCTGCCTCCTCTCCTCCTTCTCCACAGCTTTCTTTCATTAATAAAATAAGGAAGAATCTTCTTTATGTGTTTTTCCCACTTTACTATAGCTGAATAAGTGAGATTTTAATCCTTGAAAAACTTGTCTCCCAGTATTCATAAGGTTTATAAACCAGTGCTAGACTTGCTATTTTGTGATGGATACAATAGTTTTTTATCCTGCATTCCATCTGTGACAGTAAAGCAATTCCTCACTAAGGAAAATACAGTCACCAAAACACAGGAATTTGAAATAAACACATGAAACTGTTCCTTTACAGCAGTTATTTTTGTAAGCGTTGCCAGACATGAGATACAACAAAACACGATATCTTTTCATAGCCTTCTGCCACACTTCAGCTTTCCTTCGAATTAGACCCAGGCAGGACAGTACACATATACACCCCCAAGAATAAGATGCAACTCTGGAGTGAACCATTCTTCTACTTCAGCCTCTGCCAGGAAAGCTGTAAGCAAATCATCAGCCCAAACTACTTACAGTGTTTCAGGGGTTTGGGAAGGGGGGAGGGTGGGGGAAGAGGGCAGGCATTTCTTTTGTTGATTGGCTGCTGGTGGGTGTGGTTTCTTGGTAATAACATGTGGCAGCAATTACACTTGGACAATCTGAAAGTTAATTCTACAAAATCTTACGACTACTTTTTACAAGGCAAGGTTACCCACATTCATGAACTTATTTATGACAATGAAATACTATTGGAAGAGAACATCTCAGAGTTAAAGAAAAATTAAAGGTTCTGAATATGTTCCACACTCCCTACAAAACTCAACAGTACTATTACAAGATTTAAAATATATTTCTATGGATGAAACAGAAATAAATTTATAGCGTAGAAAAGCCCCTGATAATTTCAAACTCAAGATAGCAGAGTTAAAATTCCATTTGGTTGTTATTTTGTTTTTTGGGTTTTTTTTCTAATCTGGAGAATCTTAGTGACAATACAACCATGCAATATTATTTTTTTTTCAATTCAGAAGACACATTAAATACTGGAGACTCTGCAACATCCAAGTCAGAAACTCTGCAGAACACCAGACTATTCATGAAGACTTGATCTGCACATTCTCAGCACTTGGCTTCCTTTGAATGGTATGACTAGATAAACTGAAAATCCTCTATTAGTATTTCTGTAATGCAATTTAATACATGACTCTGCTCTGTTTTTACAGGGATTAGATGGCACAATCTCTTTTCACACTGCATGGAGTTGAAGCTCCAGCTTCACAAATAGATACAACCCTGAGCTTACCAAAATGGAAAGTAATAATGTATTTGTATTTCTTTCCAATCTTAATTCTTTTACTCATCCAACTTCAGAATGATGGAGGAACAAACAAGCTGCAGGTAAGCTGGCAGTTTTTCAGTTTAGAAGTGCATTGCACTTTTTGTATTCTTCACCTTACCTGGCATTTTATTTTGCTGACAGTTTCCTTTAACAGAATGCAACTTAATTATACTCAGCATTACCTGATCAGCAGGAGTTTGCTTCTTTGAAACTTTTTTTGTCCATTAAATGTATGAATTAAATCTGGCCCATAGCTACTTTTACAGTTTGCAATGCTTAATTTAACAGCCCATATTACATTATGTTCATACTCAAAAGAAATGTAATCTCAAAATGATTCATAGATGCTCACAGTTGCCTACATAATGAGCACTCAGAAGACTAGCAAAAATTGATTGTGCCCTGGGAATCGGTGTACAACACATAAACTATCTGAACAGCCTGAGTCAGTCTGCAAACTCCATACTGATGGCACAGCTCACCGTTTCCCTTCCTTATTCTGAACCACTCTTCAGAAGAGTTATGGGACAGGATCAACACAGAAGGAACAGCTTTGGGTGTCTCTGTTGTAACAGATGCACACCTGGATTATCTCTCATCATAGGTAAACTTGTTTTCTGCTTAAAACATGAGTTCTGTGTGGGATGACAACTAAAACAAAGACCACCTGGCCAAAGAACTCATGAGAAGGGACAAGAGCAGAAGAGAATGCCACAGGAACAAAGAACTAAAGCATTATAAAACAAGCAGTCTCTTGGTACAAAGTTAAGCTGACTTGCAGCAAAAACAGTCAGGCAAGACTCCGGGTGCCTGAAGAAACACTGCACAAAAGAAAGGAATGTTCCTGACCTTTCAGGGGACTTTGCCCTCAGTCTAGATGCTCCTGAAGAGCAGGGAGATCAAGGCAGCTCAATGCCCTGAATTGTCTCAAGCATTGCTGCTCTCTGTGTTCCCCAGAGCAGGAAATAATTTGCTGTAGAATCTCTTTTTGACTAGCACTCCTTCAAAGCGGACAAGAGTTATTCCCAGAGCAGGGATTTGACCAGACTGTCAAACAGAGGCTAGCATTCCAGTAAAGCCATAGCCTGAGCTTGTCAGCTCTCCCAGAGAGGGGGTACAGGCTCACACAAGGAGGTAGGAAGGGTCACAGAAGGAGGCAGGGAAGTTCAGAAGACATGGTGAACTGGTTTCAGTTCCACTTCCTGACGCCAAGTCAGACATGCCTGCCTGCCTTCAAGAAAAGCCCTTTAATTGGAAGGTGGGACCTAAAGAAGTCCTAAACTGTGTAGTCAGCCTTGTCATTTTGACCTTGATTTTAGGCTTTGAATAACCTCCCTATCACCTTCATTTTTCCAAGCCCACCTTCCCACTGTGTGGCTGTAGCATATGATGGTGATATTTGCTTTCTGTTCCTTCTCTCAAAGGTGTTCTACTTTGTAGACCAATTTTCAGAGAGAGAGCAGCATGGGGCACAGCTGTGCAGGCCTAGAACACTAAGCACAGAGGGCTGTACTTTCCACACTCCACTCCAAGGCCACTTAAAAATATCATGCACTAAATTATATTTGGAAAAAATAACATTTTCTCATATCTTAGAACAGAGCCATAATTGGCTCTAGAACTTTACAAAGCCCTCCAGGTCCTACCAGAGTATCAGTTATAATAATAATGCCAGTAGTGCCTTCACAACTTCCAGTTCAGGCAAGCAGCACACACTCACAGCTTCCCAACACTCTTCTGAGGATTCCAGCTCCAGTGTGCATCTATTCAATTCCAGACTCTCTCTAATAATTAAATCAAGACATAGTATTTTGCTCTTGTTGAGTATGTCAGACTTACTGGGAGTAGCTGCAGCCAGGCTGCAGTAATGATCCTGATTTCTTGCTAATCTGCCTCAAAAGACACATACCCATAACACCAGTGACTTCAGCATGCTCATATTAGAGCAGAGTTTAAGCATCTACTTATGTGGGAAGATTTTCTTAAATCAGGGCCATATCTTTAATGATCAACATAGATTGAAGTCCTATTTTTGATAATTATGAAGTCCTAAGCATGGAGGATTTAACTGCACATTAGAGTGCTGCTGTGCTCAGAGGGAGTTTGTTTTCAGACATCATATCCAGCAGTCCATACTCAGGAACACAGCCACAGGTATAAGAGAAATCAGCCATCCTTTCCACAGGCTGCCTGCTTGTACCATGTGCAGAAACTCAATACCACCACATCTGCCACACTCTGAGTATAATTGCTACAAATTGAAAATAACAGCATTTCCTTTCTACATTGTTTCAGCCTCAATAGCTGCACAGACACCCGAGATTGAAATCAAGAGTTGTAGATGAGAAATTTAGATATAATTGAGCATGAAGCATCTCATTTCAAACAAATTGTTTTGCTTTAATACATACAAGTGTACTGGTAAAAGATGCTTTGAATTGCAAAATCCAATCAATGAAAGAATAAAAGAAATTAGTTACATTTTGCAAAACACATAGGAAAATGTTTTCTATTGAAGTAAAAAGAACATTTCCTCTCTCGTGAAGCAGGAGATTTTTTTAGTAACTATTCTACAGTACATAAATCACGTGCAGGCTAAAAGTACATGTATTACAAGAAAGAATTTCAGTAGCCAGTAGAGCTCAAGAAGTTCTTACCTTTGCTGAATAGCTAATTAGAGCACTCATTTATCATTCAAAAAGTCTTAGAAAAGCATGAAAAGGGAGGAAAACAAAAGAAACAATAAATACATGTGGTGGTGAGACAGCTGAATAAGCTGTATCCTCACTTGAATTTAGTAAGTCTCAAAATTTAATGCTGAGGGAAACAGAGTGAAAAGACCATTGCAGGAAGGTTCTGCAGCGTGGCTCAGGAGGTGCAGGCAGCCTCCTGGGAGCTCATAAGCAGCCACTGTGCAAAAAGGCACCTATTTCACTGAGTTTTACCTCTGCCATATTGGGACTGGCAGGATTTTGTGATAAGCTGATTAAATTAATGGACTGTTTTACCTAGGGCTCATTTCTTCTTAGACAACTATTCACTTAAACTAAGAGCTCTATAACTGTTTGCAACTGTGGGGTTTTATAGAACTTACAGAAAGGCATATTCCTGTCCAATACTTTACTGAAAACTTAGAGAGTTGCTATGCCTAAAGTACAACACCCAACCCAGAGGTGTTTAATGGTTTGAATAATCAGTGCCTTCACCTTCCCTTCTACTATTTTCTATATGAAACAGATTATCTTTTGGGGGAATGTGTTGTGCAAGATGCTCCAGTTTTGGTAGATAATGAAAATCAGTCAGTTCATTAAAACACACCTTTGAGATGCTCTAATCTCTCTGTAAAATTGTGTGTAGAAGAAAGGGGTCAGAAGCAGGAAAGAAGGATTCAACATGTGTAACACTGAAAAAATTTCAGAGTCCTGGAGCAAGTAAATAAATAGAAATAAGCTGAAAAGCTGAGAAGCTCATGAGCAACTGCCCCATTCCCTTTCCTGATAAACTGTTCTGGTGGTGACACTGCTGGAGAGCACTGATCAAATCTGCAGGATTTGCAGGGCAGCCTGGCAAATTGTTCTCTGTAATGGAATCCATTATAAAAAAATATGTGCTCCTAACCATAAAATTCTGGCTATAACCAACAATCTTATATAGAAAAAAAAGTAGCAATGAGAATTTATTAACTAAAATAAGTAGCATACACACCTGCAAGCTGCTTCAGCTACATAATCTATTGCACTGTAACTGAGGACTATACAACAAGTGCCTGTTATCTCAAGCCATGTAAGCACTACAAATTCAAGACCTAAACTAGCCATTTGTATGGTATCAACATATTAAACTCAGGGCTGCTTTTGGAAATCCTTATTATGGAAAGACTGATTTATCTGGTGTGTAAGCAACAACTCAGTATAATGGCAAGCATAAAGCTAACAATATATTTTGCAAGATTCACTGTATGTATGGCATGATATAGTTTTTAAACATGCTTAGCACATTGTGGCTGCAATGTAAAATTTAGACAATGAGTTCATTTTGTGAATGCAAAAATCTTGTACTCCCAGTTTTTCTATTTCATTTTCCTTTAAAAGGACTGGATAACTTGTTAGCCGGTCACATCTCTAGGGAAAAAAGCTCTTGATTCATAAACCGTCTACCAATAATTTGACACCATTTAGCAATTCTGCTTATTAAAGCTGAATTAATTCACAAAGTACACGAATTACAACACTTGTTACTTGACCAGCAAATGTCCCCACACGATCACTATTGAGGTCAGTGAAGGGACACTAACAGTGCCTACAAGCTATTCCTTTGTGCAGAAAAAATTTCCACCTGTTTCTTTGAGCCCCTGAGTGTAAGTATCTGAAATATATGGAAATAAAGAACAAATGTAAAATAAAATTATCAAGGTGTAGTGTCCTTAACTTTTCGGAAGCAAGGAGACAGCTAGTTTTGATTGAAGATAGAATTATTTTAGGGTGATTAGTATTATTCAATATGGAAGTTTTATTACTTTTTAGATGCACAAATACCAATGGCTGTCTTGGGTATGGTCCAGGTGCTCAAGTGTCTCCCTCTAAACTATGAAGTTGTCTTGTCTCCTTCTATCTCCTCCAGAATAAATTTCTGATTCTGATTCACAATATCCATGGAAAGATCATATTTTTGATGAAGGATGTTATATTTCACATAACAATAGGACATGGCAGACAACAATAGCATCCCTTTAGTAAATTACACTTGAGCACAAATTCCCCTCTATTGATAAACACTTCAGTTTTTTTCTGTTAAAAACTTGGCGCAAGTGATTTAATACTGCTTTTGGTTACTTTAATTATTTAACGGTAAAATAAACTTATTTTGCACTTGTGCCAGCCTAACCTTCTCCACACATTGCAAAACTGCAAAATTCTCTTTCTTCTTTAGTTGTAGATTACTGTTACATCAATGAAAAATGGCATTGTGAACTGAAAAGATTTTTGTTACTTTATAATAAACTATTCTTCTGTCCATAATGAGTTGTCATTACAGCTACAGATTAGCACCTACTCATATCCACCCACATGCCAGGATGAAAAGGGAACAAGAACAATGGATATTTTGGATATTTGCCAGCAATGGATACAAAATGCCATGAGCAGAAGGCAGAACAGGAAGCTCTCTTCCCAAGTGAGGGTTGAGGCAAGATCAATCTGCTTCTTGAAGTACTGAGGCCTTTCAGAGAAAAGAAAAAAACAACATCAGCACACATCCTGGGAAAATTCCAGATAAAACCTCCCCACAGCATGGCATGTTTAACACATCCTCAGTTGAAACAACTGCTACATCATGTCCCCGAGGCAACAAGAAGTCAGCAAAGATAAAACAATTCTTTTGTATACTGTATAGTTTTGCTGTGGGCTTGAGGATCCATCTGCCTAGAAGGTGTGTGAAAAATGAAAGGTGTTGTCTTGTTTTTAATTGTTATGAATGTTTTTGATCAAACAGTTATTAAAGAAACACAGCTATTATCCTACAACACTAACACACTAAATGCTCTCTATTTTTTAGGAACTTTAAAATAAATATTTAAACCAAATGAGATGCAAAATTTCTCTGTTTAGTGCAAGTCCCCAATTTCATATTGAAATTCATCGTTTTTGGTGCACCAGGCACTAACTACCCTTTTCTTTAACAGCATCAGCAGCAAAAACATGAGAAACATGCTCAAGTCTGGAGTGTTATAACTCAACAGCAAGCAATGTGCCTTGGGCTGATACCGTCAGGGGAGGTCACGGACTGGGAAGAATATTTAAAATAATCAATCCTCTAGGCAAGTTCAAGAGTGTAAGGGGAGTAATGTAAGAGCTTTAAAGTCTCCTAGATCTATAATGTTTGTGTAGTGAAGTGAAAGGGCAGGAAGGTAGATTACTAGACACAGAAGGGGAGTTTTATTTGGTTAAGAATTACCAAAATACTCTGTGTGAAAAGTATTGAGAATCTTAACCAAGGAGTTAAAAAAAGCAAGGCAGCCATCACTCAGTTTTTGGAGAGAGTTTCTCAAACTCTGAAGGGCAAGCAAGTCACCAGGTAAAGACAAAGCACAGCCACGGCAACAGGCATTAAGTAAAGCTTACAATTGGATGGGGACTCAAAGGTGCGAACCAGGCTCTCCCATTTTCCCATTTTGTGCCCTACGACAAGGAGGTGTCACAGTACTGAGATTCTGCTGCCTCTCTAAAACCAGTTCTGCTGTCAGACACTGAGGGCCAAGGGACTGGTACTCAAACATTCATTTCCCTTCCCTCACTGGAGCTGACCTGTGCTACCCTTCCTTTTGCTTTGCACCCCTTTCTGCCTGGTTGTTGGCAGATGAGGATTCCCTGTATCTGGAAAGACTCATCCACCGTGTCAACACTAACAGGAACACTACTGATTTAAATCACGACCTGTACGGAATATGATGCCTTACGATTTCAGCCTTTATATTTTTAAATCCTGTACTGCATTATATGGAATTTAGAATTATGCACTAAAGTTTTAGTCAACTATCTTCACATTTTGGTCAGACAAAATAATCCCTCTGGGCTACAGCCTCAGGCCCTGAAATGTATAAACAGAAGTGAATTGGGGGGAACAAACTGGGGGTTTATGACTTCATAACCTGAAGCCAGAATTGGAGGATTAATGCCTGATATGTAAATAGACCAAACTTATATCTGTCTGAAAAACTCATGACAGTTGTCCAGCTTGGCTGTAGCCTCTGAGACTTCTGACTGCCCAAGGTGTACCTTTTGAAGGCCTTTAATAAATATCTACTTTTATTCTCTTCACCTTGTCTAGCCTCTATTCTAGGTAGCCACTCCAAGGCATTAAATGTACTCCTAGTCTTTGTGTTATGCATCTCCATCTGGGGATATTTCTCCCTCTCTTTCCAACAGCTGGTGACAAAGAGGCCATTTAGAGCACAGGCACAGGTGAGTATGGGGGGGTTAATATACATATATAAAATATTAGATCAAAATCTTTTAGATTTATGACAAAAAAATTTTGTTGGGAAGCCTTTACTGATCTTGATGCAATTCCTGCTACATTACTTGTTTTATTTATTTAAATAAAGCAATACCTAGAGGGCAAATTAAACCATTTCCAATCTTTATAGAGGAAGGTTTCCTCTCCATCTTTAATTCATGGGGTTTTTTCAGCATTGACTGTAACCTGAATCAATGCACTCCATAGGGCTACCTGGTGATCATACTCTCTACAACATGCAGCTACAATGGAGTAAGTCAGAATCCAGGGACAGTCTCAATACACTCCCACATTATTTCTCAGATTTCTTTTACCTCCTTCATCTTTTTAACCCAAAAAAGATATTTCTAATGTGCACACTAAGTTCAAAAGCACGCAGCTCACCCTGACCACTTAATAATCCTCAGCAAAGCCCTATTGCTTTAGTGCTAAGAGATCCATACAGACTTCAAAGCAGGTTTTTCTGAGCTTATTTAATGACAATGAGCCCACAGTAACCAACTGGCCACAACAGCTATTCTGCACTCCACCCTCTTCCTTCAGGTTGTGTTTTACCTTCAGTTTTGAGTTTGGAAATCACCACCACACTAGGGAAGGGTTGTGGGAAAGCAAAGAGTTCCATTTAAAATATTAGAGGCAGATTGCCTTCAGTGCAGCACACTGTTAGCAAGTTTTTAAAACCCAGATGTAGCCTCCTTTGAAGCAAAATGAGACCTTCAGCAAGAGCGGCAGGAGATTATGATCCTCTTCATCTAAGTTTTGTGCCAGCCTTAAATATTATAAAAGAAATGTTGCTCTGAGTATTTCACTCATTTTTTACCATTATCCTTTTCTCCCTTTACAGGAAAGGCTTTCAGTGTGTTGATTATATTTCTGTGCAGAGTTCCTAGGAAATGTTTAATCTAAAATGACAATTTGACTAAATACAGTGGCTGCCATTTTATTTAGCCACAGGAGAGGTGAAAAGTCAGTCTGCTGCTTCACTTTGTGAAATGGATAATGTAACTCAGAGAATAGACACAAAACATTTTCTGTCCATCAGTCTGTGCTTTCATTTTACAGATTTATCTGCTATCTAAAAGCTAGTTGTTTACCAAGTCACCCTTATCTTTCTTCTTTGTGAAGCTTCACTGCAATAAATAAAATGCCCTGTGTTTGCTGTGCCTCCAGATCATTATGATTTCAAATACACTGAAGATTTCATTTTGATTGCCCTTCCAAAAATTATATTTCATATTATGTCATAACATCAAAATATTCCAATAGAGAATACTCTATTTAGGTTGGGCTTTTTTGCTGTTAGTTTCCCAAACAAAATTAAATGTCTATCTTACAAAATTTTCAGGGCATCTTCTCTGAATTAAAATGAACCAGAATTAATGGAGCTGCAGAGGGTAGTTCAAAAAGTAAATATAAAGATGACCATAAACTCTGTTGACTACAAATAACTTCCTATAGGAGGAACTATTGTATTGATTAATCCACTAGTGAGACAGGTCTCAGAAAGATTATTTTCACTGTTCACTAAATCTCATACAATATTTAGATGAGCTCAGAACTTCAGCTGACAAACACACTGATAGCAATGAGAGAAGTTTTAGTCTGATACAATGATTCTAGAAATAAAAATTAAGAAGTTTGTCTATCATAGTGTTAGAAATTAGCTCCTTTGCACGAACCTAGGAATATAATTTAGCTTTTTCCATTCACATGCAAATAACACTATTCCTAGTGCACAAAAGATATCCCAGGGAAGAAATTAAAACATTATAGAATCTAATAGCAGGGTTATTACATGTCAACCAAGTCCTGTGCTATGCTTTGTTTCAGGTTCTGTGTGATATGACAGCTGCTTCTATTCAGATGTTATTTTAAAGGAAACATTTTCTGTCATTTCGGCTGACTCATTCAAACTAGCAATACTCCATTTTAAAATACCATTGAGAAAATGCAAAGCATTTCTTCACTGGAGACAGCATTCACTGCTGTAATCTAATGCAAATGTTAGTTAGAATCAACAAGCTTGCACAAATGCCAAATCACTTGTCCCCCTTTAGATGATTTCACACCTAACACAGCAACAGACAATTTGCCAGAAAACACATTAAAAGCATTTTAAAATGTATCACTGTGTATTATCTCTATGGTAAATAACACAGTATGTCCCAAATGGCTGTTCTAAAAAAGAAAAAACACAAAACCAATCCTGAAACACAGCAAGGTCTGTGATACTAATTCAGCTGGGACTAATATTGCAAACCCTAATAGAGACAGCACTCTGACAAGAATAAAAGCTTTTTTCTAGTAAGGGACAGCCAACAGGTTGCCAAAAATCTCTTCCAAAGATAAAAATGTGAATTTAAGTAGTAAGACTACTTTTTCCAGCTACTCCTGTCTATGTCCCAGCCTACTTCACTACACAGAAGAGACATGTATGATAAAATTATTTATGTAAAAATGAGGAATTCACAGATGTCTGAGGAAAGGACACAGTGCCAAGATCACTTTGCCTTGTCAGAAGTTGCTCCAACCATATCCCCAAGGCAGGGCAAATAGCCCTGTGTCAGTGAGAAAAAGGAAGAAAAGCTTGTGGGCTCAGCAATGCCAGAACTGTGGATGAGGCACAGAGGGATGAGCCGTATGGTGATAAGGAAGTGGCAGCCATTTAGGTGGCCATTGGAGGATTATTTGTTCAGTGGGCAGTGATCAAAGCTCAAACCAAAAAAAAGCAGGAAAACTGGGGAAAGCACCTCGTGCTGCCAACTGGAACAGCTGATGCCATAAACCAGGCTGGTGATTATGCAGATAGAATCCGTTATAAACCTGTCCCAGCATATGGTGAACAGGAGAACAAAGATGGCCAAAATACTGGAGTTTCTACTGGCACTCCTGGAGATACCCAAGGGCTGTGAAGGAGTAGGAGCAGACATGACTCTAAGACTGGTGAATGTTCCTTCAAGATGAGGATGATGATGATGAAGATCAAAACTGTTGCTCTCAGTGGGATACTGTTTATGAAACAGCAAACATAAAGGAAAAAAGGTGAAAAAAAGCACACCAATACCAAACTGAGGATCTATATTCATGTTAAGATGTGAGCTGGGCACTGATGGAATTGTTTTCAGTGCTTCACAGCCAGGAAAGCCCCTCTCCATGCACTGGGGTTTGCACACCAATTTGACCCAGCTGAGACACATAAGCCGGAATTGCACACAGCAAATACTGACATGACAGTCCTGGCACCTGCTTTTACCTAAGCTTCAGTACACCTTTCATCTCAGCATCCCCTGAGCCTTTTATTTTAACATGGCAATGGCTCCTTGCCCTTTCATCTCTCCTGCCTACTTACAGGAATGTGACCCCAGCTGTTAACCCTCAGTCTAGCTTTGTGCACTCCCCAGGCTCTCCTTCCACAAAACCACCTATACTATTCATCTTGAGGCTCAGGACAGGTGCTGCAGCAAGAATGGCTGCAGCTAGCTCAGTGGCCAGGAAGGTGAGCCCCTTGGCATGTCCTGGCCAGTCCCAGTGCCAGCTCTTTCTCCATCTAGCAGCAGAGATGCTGTGTGTTACCCTGTGAAATACTGATCACATTAACTAAACCAGAACTTCCCAGCACATCAGCTGGGGCCAACCAGCACTTGGATGGCACAGAACTGAAGACACTCCTTGGGAAATCTCACCTGAATGAAGTTTGCTTTGTTGGCTTCTACTTGTAATGTTTACCTTGTTTTATACTGTGCATAACTGTACTTCCTAAAAGCATCAGGGTTTGTATTCTAGACTTCCTAGAATAAACAAAAGCCAGTGTACCCAATGGGAACAAAAAATTTACTGTAAATTTGACTTAAATATGCCTGAACTTTCTGCATAGAGCAGATCATCAGTATGCACAGCAGATAATTCTGCAGGACACAGAAACATGCTCCCAAGGCTGTGTCAAATCCATCACTGGCTCTGCTAATTGATAAAAGAATGTTTGAGGCTGGAAGCCAGTTCAGGTTCATGTCACATACCCCTCCCAGATGGCACTGAAACATGATACTGGTGCTTGGAGGAGCCACAGCACGGCTCTCCTCAAAGACCTGTTGCCATCTGTTGCCAAACCACATCAGAAGGGGATGACAAGAGTCTTTAGTCCATCACCCTCTCATGTGCTAAATGGAGAGACAGAAAGCAGCAGAGACATTCAGATGCTGTCAAAAATTTCAGGCACAGATTAATTGAAGCTGGCAGAATGGGATGTGCTGGTACAGGCTGACTGGAGTGAAATTACTCAATATTTGGCCAATTCAAGTATACACAATTTTCATAGAACGTTTTTGTAAGAACTTTCCATTGAGTTTTAATTATCCCAAATAGGTGAGATGGGTGAGGAAACAGGCAGAGAGGTAAAGCTATACACACCACACCAGTGTTGTGACATGTGCTGACCCTAAAACAGAACCCAGGACATCAGTTCTGTGCCCTTTTCTCCAGGATGGGACATAAGAGATTCTTCCTCAAGTGAGCTCAGCACTCTAACGTATTTCACAAGGAAACACAAATCCATTAAGGACTATTCTTGGAGAGGAGAATGTCACTATTTAATTCCATATTCTCATTATATTTTCTTCCACATCAGTTGATTTTTTTTTTCATTTTTTTCAGGTCTTAATAGAGCATAAAAGTCACAACTTGCATCCAGTTTGAATTTTTTCTACTCTATTATAAATATTCATCAGGCAAAAAATACAAAGTAGTGAGAATGAAAAAGAGGTAGTATTAAAGTATAGGATAAATCATTATGTCAAAAAGCTTCCAAAAATAATCGAGTATTCAATTACTCCAGATGTCTGTTTGTCCTTTCTGACAACAGAGTTGCTTGACAGGTTTATGTTTATAACAGGCATGAATTAAAGTGGGAGACACAAAAGCAACTTCTGCAAGTGTTTATAACTTCAGATTATGGCTGGCCAAAAGCAGATACACTCACTGGAGTTTCAGTCACATGACACTGAAAGCTGATTACCAGAGCCACCATCACACCAAACGGTGCCTGTTAGATTGAAAGCAAAAGCCAAAATCTTTATCCCATCTCATTAAATGGCTCTTAAATGATGGAAATGCACCAGTAAGTATTTCAGAATGACATTCACCAACAATAAAGCACATAAGACAAGGCAGATTTTTCTCCCAAGTGTAACACTGTAACACAGAGATGGGTTTTAGAAAGGGTCTAAGGGGCAACAGCAAGTCACTCCCAGAATCATGGGTTTGTGCTATTTCTTACAGCTCCACTTTACATGGTTACTCTTCACACATGTTGTCACTCCAGACAGGAGGGACAGAGTGCCCAGACACTGATAACATCACACATTTACAGCCATAAAGCAAAAGGTCACCAGCCAAATAGCTTCTGTCATTGCTAAAATGGCCACCACCATCTCTGTCCCAGTGTCCAGAGGCAGACTGGACATGCTGATGGACACTGCTCTTCCCTAGAAAGCACAAAATCCAGCAGATACTTAAGCAACAAGTGAGCTGTGCTGGGAAGCCCGTCCAATGAATCTCTGGTGTCTCTTCCCGCATGAAGCTATTTTGAAGCAGCCCACATCCCAGTCTAAGGCCACCTCCTCAGAGCCAGCTGCCCACTCCACCCCCATCACCTCCCCTGGGAGAGAAGAGGTGTACCAGCCACATTAGAAATGAGGCCAGCTAGGAAACAAAAGGGGGAAGGCAGTAGATTGCAAAGAAGGCAAAGAGGCTTCTGCATCAAAACCTGCCCAGGAGCAGTAACAACCAAGGCAGGAAAATCAGCAGCTTCAGCTATTAGAGTTTTCTTGCCAGCACCTGTGCTCTGGAAGCCACCCAACATTGCATGTCTGAGGGGCACTGAGCATCGTCCCCTATTAATTTATCCCGGGTGAATCAAACTTACTGAACATAAGAAAAATTCCCTCAGCTGAGTCCTTGGAGCAATGAAACAGAGATGCAGAACACTTGGGCCATGCTGCTGTGGCATTCTCTGCTGCTGTAGGTGAACCTGCAGCAGTGCATTTCTGGGCTTTGCAGAGTGCCTGTCTGCTGAAGGCTTTGTTATCAGCTTGTAGTGAATGGCTCTTGTTAAACAATGAGATATTTTCCTTTGAATTTGCAGCACAACTGATACAAAGGAATGCAGAAACAATACACCACCAAAGCGAGCGAGGGAGTAAGCAGATGCGCCTCAGCAGCACACAAGTTTCCTGGCCATTTATTGTTTTCATTTACATGATGTTTTCAGCTACAGCTGAAAGCATGGAGAGCTTGAATGTGTCGTTGTTTTGCAAATTAACCAAGGCCCATTTTCCTTTGTGTGATTTCTCTGGAATCACTCCCTCACTTGCCACACGTTTAAAGACTGCCTTTGCTGAGCAAGCATTATGAAGATTTTACTTGAGCATTAATACGTGATTGAACCACTTCTCGGTCCTTTTTGTCACAAACACCATTTGCTAACACACTAACTGTTATGACACAAGGATTATCTGCAGAGGCTGAGATCTCTCCATGCACGGCCTTCCCCCCAGCTTTATCCAGTGCCATAAAGAATTTCAGAATGGTAGGCTCATCACAGTCATCTTTCTGCAATAACCCTGGACCACCTGAGACCTCTTGGGCTCAGACTGCACAGAGAAACACCTGGCCTCTGAGAAACAGCAGCATCTGACACTCAGCAGACACTAAACAGATGCACATGAACAGTGCCATGAGGTGTTGCTTCTCACAAATTACTTCCCAGACACTTGGCTGATCTGTTTTCTCTACAGCTATGCTACCTAGTTGATTCATTTTTCTAATTGGCCCCAATTCAACAAGAGGCTAAAACATGTCAGGACAGACAGGGCTTGAAGTCACATACGAGCTCATGGCTGACGGTTTAGCCTCATCAACTCCACCTTTGTTGTTGAGAGTGGTATGATGAGCTGGAAGCAACAGAGAGGGCTGCTGTTTGAACAATTTAGCAATTAAGAAACCAAAAGATACTCTGAAATGTGCTCTGTATATAGATGTTTTCCACAGATTGTTGTTGCTGTCTTGTCTTGGAAGAAATGTGTCACAAAATGAGAATTATTTCCTTTTTCACTGTGGCGTAGCCATGATTTGATATTTGTATCAGCAAGTGATGCAAATACTTCATAAAAGCCTTTAATAGTGTAATTCAGCTCACAGTGGCAACAGTAATCAGCAGCTTGCTTCAGACACTGAGCAATCTGACAGCTTTGATTGCATCTCAATATTTTGCTAAAAGCAGGGGATGGTGTGAAGGGGTGGATTCAAAGAGCAGCATGATTGAACAGGTGTGTACAGGGGACAATCACGATCTCTATGAAGTATTCATACTGTGCAAGAGAAAACAAATGAGAAAGAAAGGGAAGAAAAATGAGGTTCTTCAAATGTTGTCCATATTAAATGAATATCAATTGTACCCACTTCAATGAGTAAGTTCTGCCAGTAAGTAGATTTATGTATGTATGCTTTGAGATGGTCCTGAATAATCTTCTCATTAACAAAAATAGCTCAAACATGACAGACTTCTGTTTTAGGTGCCACTAACTATATTTTGCATGTTTAGAAAATCTACAAACACATACATACTGGCTCTAACAGAGGAGGATATTTTAAAAAATAAAGTTAACAAAGTCAAGAGTAGCATTATTTATTCATTCATACTTTTAAAGGTGAACTGAACAGTAAGTTGTTTTTCACTTAGTTATGCCTCCTCTGTATTTAGCAAGGCATAACCCTAAAATATTTTCACAAAATATCTCCTGTGTTTTCCTAACCTAAAGCTTCATCAGTTCTGTAACACCCCTTAACTGTAATTATACTTCCTCTGGAATTGCACCCTAAATAGAAATTGAACTATTCATGCTGCAAATTGAAACTCCTCAATGCGAAGCCATACAAATAACTTGCATTAGCATTAACCTCCTCCCAAAATTTGATAAGATCACTCCTGCTTCTCAGAAAGATCATGCTAATTGCTGTTATTTTTATTAAGTCCAGGCAAACACATTCAAACCAACAAGTAAATGCTTGAATGACCCAGAAAAACTTCCCTTTAACCTTTCCAGTAAGTGGATGACCTCCTGTGAAGACCAGAAGCCACAGGCAGAGGTGCTGTCTGTAATTGGGAGCCAACAGAGTGAGAGCAGGCGGCATTTCACGCATTACAATCTGGGTTTGCACTTACAGAACAAAACAAAACCCCTTTGGGCACTGTACAGCAAATGAGGAAGAAACACACAAGAAGAGTGTCCCAGGTTTTCTTTGGCCAAGGTACAAAGCACCCACAGACCAGTGATGCTAAGTTGCAATCCTGGTGCCTGGCTCCAAGCCTTCTCTGAGCCCCTGACATGGGCTCACCCCTCACACGGGGCAGCTGCCCAGGAAGGGCTCCAACACCACCTGCCCCAGCCTCTCTGACAGCTTCGCCTTTATTAAATTACTGTTTCACCCCCACTGTTATCTTCTCTTATCTTCTGGTCTCCTGTACCTTCCCCTTCCACTTTGCTGCCAGCCTGCGCCACTGTAACTCATTAAACAACCCCTTGGGTTAGGCTTTGATCTTCCTCATCATCACAGCTACAATAGACACCTGTAGGAGTAATAATAGGGAAAATACTAGATTCCCCTTTTCCCCTAGAAACTATGGCTGCTGCATGTTAACTAATTATTATTTTTCCTGAATACTGGTATCAACAGCAGATTTTACTGATCAGATGCTCAACTTACTGGCACGGGTGTTCAGGCAGCAGGACATGCAGAGACGGGACATGGTCCTGCATTTCCACGCCCATCGGAATTTCCACAGGGAAGACACATTCCCCCATCCCACTGCTCATCTAGGCCAGATTAAGGAGAATTCCCAATTCTTTGCTTGTTATGCTTAACATTATTGCTAATTATCTACTAAAGAAATCATCACTCAATAAAATGAAAATGTCTGAGTTAACTAGTGTCAGATTCTAGTGCTCTGTGTGCAAAATAAATAGGAAAACGCCTTTGCAGACAGAAAAAGCAGCATATATTTTTAGAAGAACCAATCCTGCAAAGAAGAGCAATGAGGCTTCAGGAGTAAGCACACAGTTTTCACCTCTAACTTTTACAATTTCATTACGGAAAACTTTGGAATATTTACTTGGTGTAAAATGTGTTGTTTCTGTGAATCAGCAGGGCTAGAATTAAATTATTTCAACAGAAAAATTGTATTAACATTTGTTCTTGAAACGCAGCACTATGATAACACACTTTACACTGGGAACATTTCTACAAACATTTTTTTAAATAACAGTGCCAGTTCTCCTCCTACTGAACAGGCTATTAATATCCTCAGGTAATTTGTTACCAAGAGAGTCCAACAAATTAATTGTTGCAGGCCTAGTTACACTGTTATATTTGTTAGGACAAGGGACAAAGGGACAAGGTCATGATAACATTCCCTAACCAAATTCACACTGTTCATCTCTAGAAAGGGGTAGATTTACAACAGAACCAGCTTTAGCCTGAAAAAGAAAATTCAAAGATACTCCAATATGGCCTTATATTAGGAACATAATTTACTTCCTAAGCTAGGAGCAAAGTTGTCATTCATTAAATGGCTGGAAATGCCTTTCCTTGGCCAAGGAAGAAGGCACAGCAACTCTATAATTCCTTCTGAATATTTCTCAGCCACAGAGCTTGATAATTAGGGATTATTTACATGTAATTGTACATGTTCACGGTCTGCATCTTAAAACTCAGCAACTCTTCTGCCACACATCCAGGTGTGGAGCCAGGTCTCTCCTGCTTTGTAAGGGACTCACTTGTAGGGTCAGCAGGGCAAGGCGACTCCTGAAATCAGCCCCGGGCAGGCAAGTGAGGCAGCTGCATTGGCTGAAGAAAGGCAATTCAGTTTGTCCTGCTTCATGAGGGTGCCTTTGTTGTTTGAAGCAATAAACAGGGCCTTGATGAAGAGCCTGAAAAGTGATCTGAGCATGGTGTTTAATCCTTCCTGCCTGTTTCCCTAGCAGTCTATGCTAATCATGCCCAGCCCCATCTGAAATCTCAAACACACAACTACCTGCCTGCCTTACTTATGTTTATTAGCCAAAACAGCCACCTGCAAAAAGATGGATCTTAACAGTTCTGCACATAAGCCTAGGATAGAGAAGTGTGCAGTACTTGTACAGACATTTTCGAGTGAGATTTGTGCTCTTTAATTAAGCAAAACACAAAGAGTGACAAGAACAAAAGGCTGCAGCAAGTGTCTGTGGAACCAGCTCACGCTACCTTTCCTGCCAGTTGTACAGCTGAATTTTAATAGCTCACCCTGCTGTTCTCTCTGCTCCAGTTTCAAAACCACATTACAGGCAAGTACAGTGTAAGGTTAGTATCTTCAAGAGTCCTTTGCAACTTGTTTTTCAAGAAACAGCATCTGTGAATGTGATTGTTATCTGAATCCTTGTGTTACTCTACATCAGCTGTGAGACTGCTTATGCTGACAGGGAATAACAACATTTCCCTGCAGATTTGGGAGCCCCAACTCCACAGGTTGCCAATGGATACTTCACACCCAGTCTCCTTTGTGAGCTATTTCATACAAAGGCATGAGAGCAGCAAGAGAATCCTAAAAGTAATCTCCATAAACTCCTATGCAGCAACACTGGAAAACTTTTCTTGTTGAAGTACACACCACTAACACTGTTTGGAAAGAGAAAAATATCTGAAACATCTTCAGCCTCCTGGGTGGAGCATAAACCACAGGCTTATGCTCAGAAATGGGAGGTACGAAAAGAGTAATTTCCACTTATAATGATATTACATGACTTAAGATTTGAATGCAAGCCATGGGGAGAGAACATCTCTTATATAAAAGCAACTTAAAGGGATCTCTTTCACATCTTCAGGTAATCCAATTACCTGAAGAAAAAGAGAAAAGCAGAGAAAAGCAGAAACTTTATATCACTGTTTAGACCACTTTATTTCCTCACTCCGGCAACAACCCTACGTATCTGGGTTCACAAGAAATTAGAAAACACTCAGACAGCTACAGCTTTATGACTGGTGCTAAAAAACAGCATTCAGAGGAAGATGAGCATCTCTGCAGAAGCTGCCTGGGCTAAAGTCATCCCACAGTGAGTAGAACTGAGATTAAACTTTAATGGGGGACAGATTGTTCCCACCTAATTGTTAAGGACAGCTCCTCGTCTAAATGAAGGGGACAAGCGCAGGTTCCTCCAGGGGCTGGAGAGCAGTCCCGGCCTCCTGGCTCCCTCCAGCACCACAGGGAACCTAAGCCAGTGACCCAGTTTTTCAGGCCTCTTCCCTCACTCTTCCCTGCCCCTCCTCTGCTTCCAACCCTCAGGCTAGGACAGGAAAATATGATTTTCCCTGCTCTGCTGAGAAGCCTTGTACCAGTCTGAGAAACCCCACAGAGTTTTTGCACCTTCGGTTGCAACTTCTGGGCTATTTACTCAGCTTGCCAATGTGTGAGCCAAACGCCCAAGCAACAGACAGCCAAGGCTCCAGGACAGTGTAACTCAGCAGGTGGCTGGGCTAGGGATGGCCTGCACTGGCCTTTCGGGCAACAAAACACACACCTGGGAAAAGCAAGTCCTTAGCAACAAAACTCTGTCCCAGCTACTACCACAGCATGAAGTAATCAAATCCTCAGCACATTAACAACTGGTTCTGAGACCCAGTGGGTGCCCAGAGTCCCCTGCCTGACCTGTGTCTGGTCCTCATCTGTCCCCTGAGTACATGGGACAGAAATCATCCACAGATGCTACAGAACAGAGATCACTGGGGACAAAACTGGCCACCTCAATTCACCCAGCCATTTCTTTCATGGAAAGCTGTGTTTCAGTTTTCTGAATTTCTGAAGAACAGATTTCTGCAATATAACCCCAACACACATTTCAGCCAAAGCAATGATGCCTCAAGAACAGAAAGAACAAATATCCTTGTAAAGCAGTGGTTTATAACTGGGCTATAGCAGTTACTGGCCTCTTTTACTGCTGTATTATATCATTTTATTTTCTCTTTTTTTATTAAAAGAAATAATTTTTGTTACTTGTGTGTTTATAAAAGGATAAACAGGAATGGATTATTCAACATTTTCAGAGGATCTCTGCATTGATAACATAGTATTGTGAAGCAGCAACAAAAAAAGTTGCAACTAGATTAATTCAGTCTTTTTTCTTTCCCAGGTGTCAAAAAGACAATATTATGCCTTTTTTCTTCTCTTGGTTAATTATCATTGCCATCAACTCACTGGATGGGGGTTTAGTATAGATTTTACTGAAAGTGCCATTAGGCTATTAAATACATATACTCTATGACAAGTATTAATTCAAATTCACTTGAAGGCTCTTTTGTTTTTCACATAAGTTAATGCAGTTGTGACAACAAATATGTAAAATGTTGCCAATGAACATTAACTACATGTCTCTGCTATTTTGTATTTTACCGGGTTGTCAAGGAACAGATTTACAACAGAATGCAAAAAATGAACACTTTTGATGTCCAAACATGTTTAGATGGTACTTTACCTGACACAAATAAAGAATGGTTCATAATTTGCATTTATAAGGCTCAGTTGGAGCAACAAAGACTTTATATGAATTTATATGCATAAGAAGCCTATTTTAGTATTTTGTGTGAGAAACACTGTTTCATTGCTGACAATTCCCTGGTTTTAATAGGTTCTAGACTCTATAAAAATGCATGTTCTGAATTTAATAGGAAAATGCACTACAGGATATGAATGTATCAACAGGAATACATCATTGTAAATTATTCTTAAATCAAATAGCACAAAATTGAGGCTTTAGCCAGCAGCAGCAAACAGGACAAGGATCCCCAGCAGCACACCTCAGTCAGCACCATGGCCAGCGCCTGGGGCTGCCTGGTCACCAGGGCTCTGCAGACGAGGCAGCTCGTTACGGGCTGCGCCACATCTCAGTGTCACTGGGAGAATGCCACAGGGGGGTTAATTTTATTCTTCATTAGATTTGTGTTGTTATACAGTGTTTTCTGTGTCTGAACTCTACAGCTGGTCCTCTGTCTCATTCCCATGGACGGTCTGCAGTTTTATTACAATCCCACTCTTTGGAATAATCTATGTTAATTAGGAAATTAATACACTGCCAGTCTTCAAACTATGATGACACATGACAACATAAAGACAACCAATGACTTCAGCTGAGTTTGTAGAAAATGAAAGTCAGTCAAGGAAATCTTAAAGTTGTGATCAAGTCACAGGTAAGAATGTGTCTTTGAAAAAAATTCCACTTTTTTGTATATCACAAAATTATGATGAAAATACATGCTGAAAAAATAAAAAAAAAAATCCCAGAGCACTTAATTTTATATTACTGCCACATAAATTGCTTTTAAGGCAAGAATTAGGTGTTAGTACTTCTGTTCATGAAGCATTGAGAACTGTTTGAAATATCTAATGAAAGGAAATACAACAAAACAGAAAATCACTTTTTCTTCAGATTATTCAGTGTGCAAACAGGTTTATTGTCTTTTGAGGCAAAAATTAATGTATAGAGGGAAACACCAGCAGTTTCTTATTACCGGGACCTACTGAAAGGAACAGAGTTACATATGGGGTTTTTTTATGAAAATTGAGAGACATACTGTACTAAAACAAGATGCTTACCTTGGGTAACATGAATCTACAATACAGAGCAGAGTGATGATTTAAAAGTTCTCCTCAGTGGCTTCATAAGCAGATATTCTACTACAACACTGGTCCAACACTTCCTTTGGCAGGCCCACAAAAAACAAAAACTGCAAAGTAAGCCTGAGTATTGAATGCTGAACATGCAGATTAGGTACTGGGAACTACACTGCTGAACTACAACAGTCCAACAGTGCTTAGAAAGCCAATTTATAAACAACCTTTATTGCTCTCCCCTGCTTCCTTCTACACAATAAATCACTACAGTACATCCTAACATCTGTGACCAACGTTCCTCAGAGAGCTCAGACAAGCATAACAAGGACACATCCACCCGTACCAGTGAGAAAACAGCTACAGGTGCAGGTTGAGGTGTCCAAAAACAACTGATATATTACTTAAATCTCTCTTCCTACCTTTAAAAAGTCTTCGAGAATTACATCACTGTGAACTATTTTCTGAGTCAATTCTTTCCCAGATATTTTCTTAGTGTAAGGAAATGAGCTCAAGACAGTGGGTGGGTAGAAGGAGAACAGTTCAGGGCAGTATAACCCATAATGTGCTCTGCAAGAAAAGAAATCAAAGTGTTTCACATAACACATCACAGCAGTCCCTCTGAAGGTCTGATCTTCCCATGTGCTAGAAAATCTCACCTCTCAAAACGTACAAGATAGAGAACACTGTAATTCTACATGGGAGCCCTTAGCATATAAGGAGCTACAGGAAGGGGGAAAACAATCCAGCTCTCCTAAACATGGCCTTCAAAGAGACAAAGTGGGAAGAGAAGGTCCATTCCTCATGGAAAACCTTAACACAGTCGAGCAATAAATTCAAGCATCTGGTGTAGGATGTGCCAAATGAGTGAGAAAAAACTCCAGTACAGGGAGCTCTGACCTGGCAGGTGGGTTGGATGGGACACAGAGTGAGCAGAAGCTGACCCAGAGAGTTCAAGCTTTGCCTTGTCTTGCAGGAAAGCAGGCATGGCTATCCTCATTTCAGCTGTGCAGAAAGAGATGGAGCACATTGCTCCTAGAAGCAACTAGGTCTGGCACATGAGAAATTGCAAGAGGAAAGAATAAAGCCACAAATCTCCTAGTGAGCAGCTTCAGTGAGAGGTTCCTGCTCACAGTAACAGTTCTCCCTTATCCCGACTGAACTGGGTTATTTGAAAAATGCTGCTTTTTATTTCTTTTCCCAATAGAAAATAACTCCATTTGCTCCACACATCACAACAAAACATTAACAAAACTTTGGCAATCACTAGAGAAAAGCGTCCTCCAAAATTAGCTCTGTATAAATCAAAAGTAACTCTTGTTATGCATGAAGGAAGCCTAGATCTGGAAAAAACAAACCTCTGCTCCCTAAGCATTTAAGGTTACTCCCTTTTTCTTAAGGAATTGAAACTTTTTTTCTCTAGGTTTTTCCTGAAAACCCTCATCATCCCTGCAAAGGAATGCCCATGGTAACTGCTTAGGCACAGCTCTGCAGTAAAACCTCACTGCCACCTTTCAGACTTTCATCACTTTCGAGCTCTGCAGCAAAGCTGCGGCACACGCAGGTACCTCTCATGGTTATGGGTCCCTCTGGAAATGGCCATGCCAGGGAAATGAAAGGAAAACAGACCAGGATTTATTACACAAACCCATTATCTGCTTCCTTCTTTGACCTCCCCTTCAGTATGTGCTGTTTTCCAGCCTCTGCAGCAAGCAAAGCCCAAACATTGCAGGACCAGCCTCTCCTGCAAACAAAGGGAGACCAGATAGAGCAAGCTCCCACAACCCAAATGTGGTTTCTAGACAGAACCCTAGTGTTCCTGGCTCTGTGATGTATCACCTGAATGACCCCAACTGCCAGGACTGAGGAAGGGCAGTTCTGACCCCACCAATGCCCGTGACCTGTAGCCCTGAGCTTCCCTCTGGTCCCCATGCCCCAGCACCAAGTTCCTGCCTTGGCAAGGGCAGGGAGGTGGAGGAACTTGAAGGTGAAAAAGAACATTGAGGCAGGGAGGGGATGAGGAAGGTATCATGAAGAAAGCAAAGTGAAATTACTTAAGCCAGAAATTCAACTTGCTAAATGTTGAATTCAACTTGGTCTCAGTGTTGTGTCAAATCATGGTCCATTTAAAAAATGCTTAAACTCTGCTGATCTTTCCTGGTTGCATCTCAGAAATTTTTTTTCAAACATAAAACATACTAGGTGGAAAAAACATACAGTTTTTTCCACCTAGTAACCATCAAGGCACTTAATAACTAAACATTGCCTTTGCACTTTCTCTGACCCACCTTTTTAAGCCACCAAGAAGATATGTTATGTACACAGCACAGCATTTATGCAGCTTGACAGATGGACTTACAGCAGTTCTTCCATCTCATTAGCAGAAAAACTGGGACTCTATCAGGGAACTTTGAATGAAAACTGGAATTCAGTTCTTCTAGTGCCTTCTCTATCTTCTCCTGCTCTGAGGCCAAAAGCACATGTTGTGACAGAAAGCCCAGAACAAGAAAGGACATGAAGGAAGATGAAAAGGGACCAGGCTCCTTCTGGCAGGATGCAGAGCTGGAGGAGTGGATTTTCCTCCACCTTCACTCAAGGCCATATCTGACAATCATACACTTTCCAGGCTTGCTTGTCCTTCTCAATGACAGCCATCTCAAGGACGTGATGGGCAAGATGTCCCAAACTCTTCCTGGATATTCTAAGCTAGAAACCAGAAACTCTACCACATCATCTTGCTGGTAGAACAGTCTGTGTAAAGCCTGCATTCATCTTCCTGCTTAGAGATTTTATACCTGGGTTTGATACCAGCTCCCACAAACACTAGGAATAGGTGCTTTGTATTTCTCAAAGCTGGTTCATATCCAAAGACGGAAATTCAGCTTTCAATTATTCTATGTACAAAAAGCACACACACACTTTTGGCTCCACAGCTCTCCTTGGCTGCAGGCTTAGGGACAAATAAGACAGAAAGAGCTCCCAGCATTTTGCCCAGTGTGTTCTGTGTGTTTCCTTGCAACATCTGAACTGCTGCACATGTTTTATTGGCAAAGGCAGATGGTCAAACTGGAGACATGAAAAATCTCCCAAATGCAATTACCTGAGTGTCCCTGAGCCACTGGGAAAAATTGAAGTGAAATCTCTGATCAAATCAGGGAAACCTCTAAATTCAACCAACTGTAAACTGCTTACACAGACTTTTGCAAAAAGAGACCAGTAAAAACTTCCCTACATCATTCAAAGTCACAGTGATACCCTCAGGCCTCTTTCATCCTTCAACTATTCTTTAATATGCTGAGAAGTTTTTCAGTTGTTCCATTTTCTTCTTGCCCTCATTAGGCTGCAAGAGGAAACTGAATTTGTTTCTTCTCAGGATGTACAGAATTTGAGCAGAGGGAGGTATGGGGGTGGTAAGGTAATCAGAGGACCAGATGTACTTCACCTCTTACCTCCCTAACAGATGGGCAGCTATTCTTCTGCTCACAAATCTCTATCTCAAAATGCAAATACGAGGCAAAGCATTAGGGAAATGGGCTTGAGGTATTGAGAGGGTTTTTTCCATATGTTTTTGGAGAGCTCAGGTAGAGGGAGAATAAACTTCTGTCCCCATGCATTCAACCACAGCATTGAATACAAATGCCCTGAAATAATTTCAAAAGTAGATGCTAAAAAAAAAAAAATCTTTTCTTACCCTGCACCAGCACAGGATTCTCCTTGCCTGTCACAGAGATGTGGATCTCTCTGGGATGGACACACTTCTTTCAGGAGAACCCACCACAGGCTATGCTGACAGCTCCATCCTGCCAGTTACTTACAAGATGGACTTTTTATCCATCTTTCCTCCCATTTCCTAGTCCTCAATGAGCATTCAGGGAGGAAAAATCAGAGTTACCCTTTTAGGAAAAGACAGATATCACAGAGGAACACTGTTTCCTGACTGCCATAGGTGGAAAACAAGAGAAAGGATAAACTCAAAGTCCTTAGGCTGCAGGAATGGTCCTACCCTCAAATTCAGCTCTCCATCTGCCAAACTGGCCACAGATCCAGCCAAATGGGCAAAGATATTAATTTACCACATTAAGCCTTAATCATGCCTGTCTCTTCCACCTCCATTCTGACTGTATAAAGACAGAAGTCAGGATCCTTACACTGGGAAACTATAAAGAACAGCACTTCAATATATTAAAAAAAAAAGTCCTTTTCCATCCACTGTTACAAATTGCAGCAGGGCAGGAGCTGCTGTTCACACAAGAGCACAGTTCCTACCAACAGTCCTGCTATTAGGCTGAAGGGAACAAATATTACTCTTCTTTCAAAAAGATACAGGCCAAGGTCAAAGCTTATGTCATCACAAACGCAAAACATGAGAAACCTACACATTGCTTTCAGCAGGAGTACGTTTTGCTGACATGCAGTTTTCTATTCATTTAGGACATTTCCATCTAAAATTAAAAGCCAGAGGGTACAGTCTGTGCTGACCTTCTTCTAACAATTAAATAGAACACAAAATCTTCAGGCTTCAAGGGACAAACTGATGCCAATTTAGTCTTAGATAACACAGCATCAATGAGCCCAATCAATAGTGCACACAAGATAGTCAGCAATTTAGGCATCTTGTTCCATTTCTTTTTTGGGGGTATGCATACTAGCAAAGGAAAAAATTGCTATAAGGATTAAAGCATAGTAGACAAAAGCTGATAATTGACTACAATTGCAGCTCAGTATTACATTTCTAAAAAGATACTACCAGAGCAATTCACAGCATTCTCTGAGACTCATTTCCTCCGTCATGATCTTGAAAAAGTATTCTTCTCTTTTGGTTAGCTATTAATTGTACTAGGAACTTATTTATACTAAAGAATAGCCAATCCAGCACAAAAGGAGTTTATTGAATATTTTCATCTGAAGAAAAGAACATGGTTCTGTCTGGGAGCAGAGCTATGCTGGCTGCATTACATTATTCTCAAAGTCAAATTCAACATATCAGTTTTCCAAGACTGTAAAAAATAAAGGGACAGAAATTGAAAGTACATTTAAGATCCTATAAAGCATGATTTATAAGGCAAATGCACATGATTACCCTGTATTAGAGGCATTTTATTTTATTATGTTTCATTTGCAGTAGATTTAGATTTTATTTTTCCTCTCCAGAAGGGGAAGTTCTGATTCATCACAATTTATGTGACTATTCTGACTGTTGCTTTATGGCTGCCTGACCCAGCTGTGTATTGATGAAGGGTCAGCTGAGTTCTAGAATTTGGCTCTTTTGCTCTTTTATGCAGAGGGTCCCCAGTGTCAAGAAAATTCAGTGTCAGACCACAGTGGAAGCATCTGAAACACTTCTCCCCTTACATCTAAATGACTTTTTTTTGGGAAGAGCTCTAGCTGACCAAATTTTCAAACCCTGGTTTGTCTCTTCTGAAAGCACTGGCCCCCACTAAATTTCTTTTAAACAAATTCAAAGTTATCATATCAGGCCTTGAGCTACACTTTATTCTAAAATAAAA
Source organism: Motacilla alba alba (assembly GCF_015832195.1). Lineage (NCBI taxonomy): Eukaryota > Metazoa > Chordata > Aves > Passeriformes > Motacillidae > Motacilla > Motacilla alba. Next base: position 9,280,556 of record NC_052045.1, on the reverse strand, counting down.
CTTTCAAGCCAAGGCCTTCCAGTGCCAGGCACATGTGACAAAGCCTTGACAAAGCACTGCAGTAGCTATAACAAATAACTCAAAACAAGCTGTTTAACAGGGAAGATGCAGCAGCAATCTGTTCCCACAGCCAGAGATGGCCAGGATGAGATCTAAAGCAGAACACAGAACACAGTCCAAGGCAGGTATTCCAAAGTTAACCATTTAGACTCTTAGTTCCCAGGACTGAGACTTTAGTCTCTATGCAGGTGCTAACCCCACACAGCCCTGTAAGTCTAGTGGACTTCACACACTGGACCCAAAGAAACTTTCCTGAGAGCAAGCATCTACTGTTTTTGCAAGAAGTGAAGTGTCTCAAAATGTGTCTTCCAGTACAGAACATATATTATCAAAGAGAGATAAAGCAAATTCTTCGAACCTGCCAGCGGTGTGTATGCTTATGCTCTGGCTCCACACCTCAGGGTGTTCCTGTGCCCTCTGAGATAGGACATCATTTAACTGGGCAGACACAGACCATTATTCCCACAAGTTCCTGTTCCTGACAGCCCAGATAGGACAAGAAGTATTTTGAGAGCAAAAGCGCTACCTCATTTCCCCAAGACATGAGAGGCTTCACCTCTGAGCTGCTGCTTTGGTGGACTTAGGTGAGTAACAGGAAAGTGCAATCTCCAAGAAACAAGATCTTGGCAAAGCATGATGAACACAAACTGGTGTCCATCTTCCCTGATGTGCACCTGCAACATTTAATAAGAATTCTGCTTCCATCATGTACATTACATACAGGCAAGAATAGTTCATTTTTCAAATGATTATTTGTCAAGGAAGTAAATTAGGAAAAGTTACTAATTAAGAGACATTAATTTTGTCTAGTAGTTCTTTCTGGAAAAAGCACAAACAAAAGCAAGCTCTCACTGAAGTACAGAGTGTTACTTAACAGAGTAACATATCCATGTTACTTAACATGGAGAAACACAAGTTTATGATCTCCCTTAAAAAAAAAAAAAGAAGAAACAAATGAGAGATATCTCCCACATGAGAGCTATTTCTGACTACTTACTTGAGAAACAATTGAGAACTGGACCAGTAAGATCAGACTCCTTCCACATGTTTCAAGTATAAATTGATTAAAAATGTCAAAGAATCAAAATCTCATTAACAGGAATTTGTCCTGCATTGATCTGACCCTCCTTCCAGTCAGCAGAAGTATTGGGTTGTGTTTCTGCAGTGGAGAAACACCACAAATGGATGGTTAAGCAAAAGAAAAATATATTAAGCAGGAATACAGACATGTTTTTAGCCTCAGACAATGCAACAGATCTATGATTATTTCCTTACTGAAAGTTTAATTATCCAAGCAGGTTGTGGGGTTGTTTGGGGTTTTTTTAAGCTAGGAAGTTGATTTATTTATCCTGTTACATGGTTCCCGTCACAAACTGAAGAGCTATTGAGCCTGAGTCTACTCCCACTCAGACCTGGTAAAAAAACTGAGGTGAAGATGAAGAGAAACAGGCTTTCAAATTACACCAGTCACATACTCACCTCCAGTGGGAACACTATACGTGGTAGCTCACCAACAGGTGAGGAGTTTAGGAGGCTTCAAACCCAGAGGCAGTCTTTAAACACCTCAAAAATAAAGAGCAGCTCATGCAAATCTACATAGCTCCCAATGTCATCTCATGCCAATGGGAAATGTCACTAACACTTTCTAAAAAGAAATGTATATTGAATAGCCAAAGAAAATTGCAGACTGCAGTTAAAAGGAAAGTTTCTCTTTCCCAAAACAGATGAATTAAATAATTTGCTAGTATGAAAAAGAAGCAAAGCATAGAATTTCTTCACCATCAGTTTAGGTACAGCCTGGTACTAGATATAGCCACGAGTATCGTGCCCTCCTTTGCCTAAGGAAGCAAATATCTGTTGTTTTCTCCTGATTTCTGCCACAGGTGTCCCCAGCTGATGGGCTCAAGTGTCTCCAAAGATCCCCTGTCTTTTCTATTGAAAGGAAGCATCTGCACTGAAATTTCCTCCACTGAGATATTGTCTCTGTTGTGACTTCCCTATGTGTCTCTAGGTGCTGCCTTTTCCTGCTGCAACATCTCCCCCACCCCTCCCTTTTCAGGACACACACTTCTCAACCTAGACCATCTCTCAAAATCCTGCACAGCCACATTTCCTGCTACTCATTCTTATCATTCCTCTGCTCCACCATCTTTTCTTCCAGGTTATTTTCTCCATCTTGTAAAAGCTGTCTGTTTTACATCTTCCAGCAGACAGTGCATGCCTGATCTGAAGTTATTCAGTTATTCTGCTAGAATATCACCCAGAAACCACCCCAAGCTCCCTGGCTCTCATGAGCTGCAACTGCTGGAGCCAAAATCATCATTCACTTTGTTCGATGCATCCCGTTTTTAAAATACTTCCACTAAAATTTTGTTGCTCTTGTTTCTAATACGCCTCCTGCATCTACTTTGGGAGACCATTGTTATAACCTTCCATTTCCTAATTTTTCTCCTCCTCCCATCCTGAATTATTATATCCTGCTTGACTGTCATACCTTTAAGATATTTGTCTGGTTATATCAAAGACTCATCATTGTCACTTAACTAACTCATATGTCAGATTCTTATTCCTTCCTAGTGTGAACTGTATTCCCAAGTGAGTTAATTTCTGAGATGGTCACTGTCTAGGAATGAATGCCACAGAAAGATTTTAATTGTAGGTTGTGATAGTGCAATCACTGAAACACATCTATGGCCACCCCTAGCCATAGTTTAATTAAACCTAATTAGGCCTAGTTAAAAATTATGCAAGTCAAAAGGTTTCTTTTCAGTCTTCAGAGCAAACCAGGTGTCTAGTTAACATCATGCAGTCCAAATTCATTACCCACAGAGAGAGAAATATTTCCACACTCTCTGCCTGCTGCTCTCTACAATTTCTGCTAATGTTTGTAGCCAAGCACTGATTGACTGCTGCTCTTTGCCGTTTCTTGTTTGTCAGTGTCTCTTAAGTCAGGAATCTTATAAAACATTTAAATGCATGTTAGTGTGTCCAATGTTTTACGGCATAAATAAAAGAGTACACCTAGAGCAAGAAGTCAAAGCCCACCCCTCATCCTTGCAAACAGCTGTGGAGTCCCACTTTCCAGAAGGTGCTACAATGACACAACCTGGCGTCCAACCACTTGCTCCATAACTTGATGGATTTGCCACTTGACATTTGCCACCAACACTTATGCAATCACAGACAAGAATAAGAGACTTGTTGCAAATTACTTTCCAAGTTATAAACAAAAGATAATAGGACTTCCCTCTTTCACAGGGGTTTAGAGAGTGTAACTACCTTGATGATTACAAGGTGCTCAAAAACTATATCAGTGGGCCAATTTCAAACCTGAAAATAGTGATACCATAAGGGGATATTCATTTTGAAAATGTGACCTTTTGTCATCAATCCTTCTTAAGCTAGAAAGGGTAGATCAGTATTTTTCAATTTACAAGCCTGAAAATTACAAATTGGAAAGAATTCACTTCTGCCCTCTACTGTGAGATAACCAAGTATGAGTGACAAGAAGACATGTTCCAATTTTATTTTCCTTTGAAAGTCACTTGCAAAAACTCCTGTTTTCTACAATTGTTACAGTGACTCACTGAAGTGGAAGACAAGCTCTCAATAGTGACATGAAGATGATGAGTAGACATTCATTTCCGTCAAATATATTCTTCAAATATGGCATTTTGTAACAAAGCAACTGTTTCGTGATTTTCCAAGGTAATGAGCCAAAACAGAATAATTAATGTCAATGGTAGATGATGAACCCTTAGAGGTAGTAGGAAACTCATTGCCATTAACGCACATTATTGAATCTAATGATTCTGATTTTAAAAACGCTCCTGTAAGGAAACTGCATGACCACAAGGAATTACTTGCATTCTCTAAATAGCAAGAAACAATCAGAGACAAGACCTTTGTTTCAGTGTATTTGATTTGTGACAGAATTAATGTTGTGGAATTGATGTTCAGTTCCAGATACTTCTTTGTTTGATTTTCAAAGACTCACAAGTATTACTGCTTTCCAGGTTATGATTGAATACAGCTGAATCTGACAATGCAGGTTTAAATACTGTGGAAATATCTAATAGTCCTCCAGCAATACTTTGTCTTTTAACAACTAGGAACCTATAGAAAAATGCACATTTGCTTATAAACAATGGGAAATATTGTCATGCCGTGGACTCTACCCTAATTAGTGCAATCTAAACTTAGTCATAGATCACACTTGAGTGTATAAACTGAGCTTTACTCAAAAGACATATTTTAAAACAATCAAAGCTAAAATTCCTAGCTACAAGGTCCACGTGCTCTCCCCACCCTTCCCTACTCCATTGTCCAACCCACATTATGTCTTCCAAAACCAGTTCCTTTCTCAGTACTCCTACCAAGTGTTCAAGGTAGAGCATGTTATGCACTCACAGACACATTGTTCTATGGTGAAATTCTACCTTTCCTTAGTTTGAATGGAGATAAAATGGAATCATTTTCCATGCTGCCAACTAGGTATGGAAATACCCATTGATGTAGCTACGTTCTGTCTTCCTGACACAGTAAGTCATTCTTCATTACTGACTGCACAGAGGACTGTGCAGAGGTACCCAAGAGAGCTTTGAAAAGCCACACTAGATCCTAGAAGCCACAGGTCAGCTCAACATAGTGACAAGTCAGGTACCATAAATAGCTCTGTGTTCCTTCCTGTACCACTGCTGGCAATGGGCACATATTCATTCATGGGGACCAAACCTACCAGCCATTGTCAACATAGCAAATTTCACTCAGCAGACATAGAGACCCCGTGGTGAAAAATATATGAGGTAGCTGTAAAATCCAGCTTTGTTCCTGTGGACATCAGAGAAAACCAGCAAAGACAGGACTTCCAAATCATTCTGTGATTCTGTGACTTTGTTTCCAAAGTACTGGGATAAGCTTCACACCTGTTTTGGAAGGTTCAGAATATATGATATGGTTTTGCTCAGTTACAGGCATCAGGCAGAGAGTAAAAGTTCACATGCACACTAAGTGGTACATCAGGCTACATTTAAAAATTCAAGGTGCCCATGTGTCTAACATGCATGTTTCTCAAAAAAAACAGCAGCTGTTTGACTGTAGTTAGCTGTAGGACTTTTAATAAATTGAAGATTAAGTGCAAGAGCAGAGAGAATAAATCTTCTGTAGGTCATTAGCAAGATCAAACACAAAACTGTCAGCATTTATGCACTCAAGGTTTGCGGGGGAAAATAACAGACTTTAGCAAATGGCAGCATTATCATTGCTAAGGTCACTTCTTAAAAAGGACATCCCCACACAAACCCAGGGCATTTCCCAGGTAAATGCTACCCAGACCCGGTTAGTGCAGTTGCATTGACAGATGTTCACTACTCCTCCACCTCCTTTCCACTCTTCACATTCAGGTTACAGGACAGGATGAGAGGTCTCCCAACCTTTACTGCAGAAAATTCCTAGGATAGCCCAACTGGTACAAGACAGGAAATTTCAACTTGCACCCCCAGATGTCCCAAGGCCACATAGACTGGACACAAAGCTCCTGTTTTGCATCCTTCTCTCAGCCATGCTACATGGAATCCAACAGAAGCTCTCACAAGTCCACAGAGGACACAGAGCCTGAATTCACACAGTGCCAAGACTTGGATCCTCAACAAGGGCACAGTCCCAATGTGCCAAGCAAGGGCAGCAGAGCAGGGCTGTGATGGCCACAGGCATCACCAGAGGCAGGTCAGCAGGGCAAGCCAAGAAGCCAAGTCAGCAAGACAAGGACCAGCAAGGCACCTGACAGGGCACAGGCATAGCTACAGCACAGCTCAGACCAGAGCCAAAGGCAAGGTGTTTGAGCTGACAAACACCTCCTGATCCCTTTCATCTGATTCTAATTTTGTGCACTCATTGATCCCCCCCATCTTTGCATCCTGCAAATATCTTGACACACCCACACTCAAAGCATTTGCATTTGAGATTCTTAACTTTTCCAAAGAACAAATACCCTCCTGATATATTCATGTTGCATTCAACTCATTAATCTCCCTACTTGCCAAGGGCACTCAGAATTGAGCAATAGCACCAAAACCATCCATCCTTTTGTCATGAACCACCCCCTGGGATCAGCATAAACACCCACTCACAGCAAGAGGCCAAAGCAGACTCACAGAAAACAGACTTGTGTGCTCCCAACACACCTACTTCTAACCATTCTCTCAGACATACAACATGGAAATTAGCATAAGAGATGCCCTTTGTATATTTCTATGCATTTTGGGGAAAACTGGCCTGTTTTCCTGTCTCCATTCATCTCCTCCTGCTCTTTTAAGCCTATAGAGAGAGTTAATCATTTTTCAGTGGGAACTGTAGCAGCATCTTATTTTTATGCTATCGATCATTGCAATGTCTGTGTGAAACACCTAATGTAACATAATTCAGTCTTGGAAAGTACGAAGACTGTCAGTCAGGGAAGTCTCTAAATGTTTTGATAGGAGCCTTGCCCCACAAAAGTAAGAAGTAAAAAAGAAAAGCAAGGAGGAAAATTAAGCATTTTCAAATATTTGCCCTAGCTGCTTCCTAAAGACCTTGCAAAAGGCCAGGAGAAGGGAAGCAATAAATGACATGCAGGAGCAACCTTGCAAACCAAGATGGCTCTTTCTGCAGACAATTTCAATAGCAGACATGGTACTGGTCTGGGATTCAAGTGGTAGATGTCTTTCCAAAATTACAGATCTCCCTGATGTTGTCAATCAAGTCACTTTATCTGAATTCTTCTTCCCATCCTCATCTGCTTTTTCCTTTCAAAATGAAACATTTCCCAAAAAAAAAAAAAAAAACCAAAAAAAAGCTTTGACAGCAAAGACTTGTTCACTCCTCTTCATGTAACTCTGTCTTCAACTGAAGTAGTAGTTTCAACATGTTACCAAAACATACTTACTCAAAACATATGATAGTGGAGAAGATTAAAACTGAAGCTATTGTGACCACTAGAAGGTCTGTTCAGTTATAACAAGAATTCCAGTATTCTTCATCTCCCACTGTCTCCATGAAGAGCTCAAAAGAAGGACTGTCTGCCAAAGGCAAGCACCTCTCCTCTTCCTTGACAAAATCAATTTCTCACATCCCATGTGAGGTGTCATCTCTAACACTTTGGGAAGCACTCCTGGCAGGAAGATGCTGTGCAGGCAAAGCTGCTGCTAAGGCAAAATTGAGAACAGAGTCTACACTACTGTCACTGCTGTGGTGACACCTAAGGCACTCTGCTTGTAGGTACACATCCAGCCTAGGAAAGTAGCCCCAGTACCATGGAAAATAGTAGGACTTTAGTGTAAGACTGGCTTCTATGCTTTTTTTGTCAATAAATGAAAAAAAAAAATAGACTGTAAAAGCAAATAGGGATTTAGGGCTTGTTTGAGGAACTTTTAAAAATTCTTCTCTTCTACATCCTAGGTTCAAGAATAGCCTAAGAAATTTTCTTTAAAATTGTTTCAAGACTGATTAAAGCTGACAAGAAACTTCAGGTAGAGGAAATCATCCTAAACTCAGAAGTTAGTCAAAGGCCGTGTACATTGTATTTGAAATCAATAATCCTGCACGATTTGCAGCCTAAGCTCCTTCCTCCTCTCTCACAGCAACAAAATCACATTTGGGAGAATGCTGTCAAGATCTATCCAGCATAGCCAGTAATAGCAGAACCCTGAGACAACTCCAGCTTTTGCAGATGCTTACAAACAGAGAACATACCACAAGCACTGACACCAAGAACTCACCAGTGCTGGTGGGGTTGGATGTCCTACTGAAGGCCAAGTTCACTCCAAGAGCAGCTCATGTACCCCAAACCACACCTACAGAGTCACTCTTCTGCTTTCTTGCTCTCTTGGAAATTTGCTGTCTTCCCCACCACTTTCGAGCAAAAGAGGCTTTTGAGAATCTCAAATCCAGCCTTGGATGATACAAGGTGAACCTTGAGGCTTCCTTGTCAAAAGATCTGTACTGATTCAGTCAGGGGCTACATCTCCAGCCGGGTTACTTCTGCTCAGTCAAGAAGCAAAACTATTGTTGCTAAGACTTGTCTGCCTCATTGCTCCTTTCTTTGCCAAATAAATGCTTTTAGAATTATCGATTTGTTCTACACATTTAGTGTTTGCATTCAGAAAAATACAAAAAATGGAAAAGGTGCCACGGATTTCCATGACACTATCGCCTCACAATAAAAGTCTGTAGGATATGAAAATCCATATATTTTCCATTTCTTACCGGAGTAGTAAGTAAAATAAGATGTTTTTAAAGCTAAAATGATGCAAAAGTAAACAAACATAAGAGTTTGTGGTGGTTTTACTTCTTATTTGACTAACTTGCTTCTAGCAGTTTCTGACCAAAGCCTTTATCAGTTTTCACAAAAGCAAAAATAAAGGTGAAGGATAGGACAGGCCCATCAACTGACATTTGCACTCATAGACGTATTTCATTTCCAACTTCAGAAATTAATGACAGCATCTATTAAATTCACCTGATCAGGAAAACACAGTTAAGAGGAATAAAAGTAGCATACTCTAAAATATTTTACAAGTAAAACAATTTCAAGCTGGGATGAATTCAGGATCAAAACAGCAAGTGAAGTGGCAACACAGAGCTGGACACTAGATCAAAGGCTCTCTTCCTCCAGACCCATTTGAGATATATTTGCATTGCTACCAACAAGACAACCATTTACTTGTCATTATTGTCACCAGGTCATGAAAGAAATTATTATCTTAACTGTAACACACATTATTTAGTAGGAGTCCTTGTGTGATTCGCTCACAATAATTCATGTTTAAATTTATGGGTGGCATAAAATTCCTGTGGCAGAGTGCCTGTAAGAGAAATAATGTATCTTGTATGACAGCTATTGACAGCAAAAAGGACTCTTAACTTGCAATACTTCCTTGTTAATTGGTACCTTTGGTCTCAAAGAAGACACGTTAAATAAATGTTTTTCAGTAATAAATCTACTTTATATAAATATATAAATAAATAATAATATATAAATATATAAAATAAATAATAAATCTACTTTATACCTTCAAATTTGAACCTGTTTTGCCCTTAGAGTGTTTTCTCCCAGTCCTCATCTCAACTCATGAGCCCTTCATTAACTTTTTTCCCTCTCCTCTGCCCAGGTGAGAGCAAGAGGGAGTGAGCAAAAGGCTTTCATGCATGCCTGGCATTTGGCCAGTGTTAAACCATGGCAAGCACATACAAAAATCTTTGCAGCATCAAGGAAACTGTTTATTCTGTTTCAGTAAGTGCAACTTAATGTTTCCCATACACACACACACACACATATATATATATACACACAACATTTCTCTTAACATCTTGAGGAAGAATTAAGAGAAAACACAAAAGCAGGCAGAAACCAAATGAATAACAATGGCTGGAAGCTGCAGATGCAACCTGAGCTTAGCATGTGCACTTTGATATCCAAATTCACTACTTTGGTTTCTGCAAAAGTTGAGGAACAGGGTGTTCAGGCATGGGCCCTAGAAACACAGTGAAACTTGGAGCAAGATTTGGGTAAGGTGAATGTGCAACTAGGGAGAAGAGGCCTGACTCCCTCTAGGAGAAAATGGCAGGAAAACTTTTGTCTGGACAAATTATATGCAGCAAAGGCTGCAGTTTCAGTCCTGAAAAATGCTGATACCCACCCATCCAAGCATATCCACCTGATGATTTTTTTTTTTGTGTGTGTGTGTGTGTGTGTACCAACATTTTATGCAAAAGTCACTTGGTGTTGATTTGAACCAGGAATTCCACCCACTTCATGAAGCCTCAAAGGCAGCGATAAACCTCAGCATCCTACAGGTGCTGGAAAGCTGAGCACAGAGCTGACAGCAAAGGGAGCCCAGAGTGGCCCTAAGGCCTTCTTTATCAACTCAGTGGTGGGATACAAGATCTAAAACAGAAACAAACCACCCAGCCAGCAACTACTTGGCCAGTTGGTATCAACTAGTTCTTTGAAAGCCATGAGTTTTCCAAAGAAGAGAACTTCCTTGTGCTGTAATCACTTCTCTGCACAGGCACAGAGATTCCATTGAAAGATGTGGTGAGAGCAACTGCCCCAATGACAAAGTTACAGCAGGAAAACCTGAAGAACAAAAAAAACCCCAAGCCTTAAAAGTGGATGTGGGCTCCAGACCTTTCTTCACCTGCTTTAACACAAAAGAAAAATTAAGTGTGAAACAGAGACACTACACATCATAGGCTCAGATCCCATTCTGGACAAGGACTCATAGCCTTGTTCCCCCCAGGCAGCTCCTTGAGGACTGGTGTGTTCCTTCCTTTGCTGTGGGGCAAAAGGCTTCCAATACCTCAGGGGGGAGCAGGCAGATGACATCTCACATGGGAAGTTTTAAAACTGGCAACAAAAAATAAAAAAGATGACCTAATAAAATTTCACCCTCTGAGCTGGGTCTCACAGGGACTGCGGCAGATGTTAGAGACTGCAGAGCGTATCTGAGAAAGGACAAATGTACAATAAGATAGTCTGGCATTTCTGCTGAAGATCAGAAAAGTATCCTGTTCCAAGCACAGAAAGAGCTCTTACAATTTTAGGAAACATACCATTAGATCACTATAATATACATTATTATGCACTGCCTGCTATGAAAGGGCAAAGAATATGTGATTTGGCATAAAACTGGGACACTGGAGAGATATAAAACTTGAACTTACACAAACCCCATCACTCTCAGTTAAACCAGCAGAACACTTTGAAGCAACAAAGTCACCGTGAATTGATGCTGTACCCACACACCTGTGGCACTTCTAAAATGGTTGCAACTTCAGAGAAGTTGGATTTATTGTACCATAAACCATACAGAACTAAAAGATTATATAAAGTATTGATGTCCAGGGTTTGCAGTTAACCAATCAACGTTTGCAGGCTTTGGATTAACCTTTGACTAAACTGCAGGGAGTAATATCCCCAGGCCACCTTCTGCTCATATACTGCTAGCCACATGTTATTCATACCTGTCCCTTCAGGACAGTCACAGCTGTCCTTTTCCTATCTTTGCATGATCAGCACCATGTATCAGAACTCTTCCCCCCTTCCTTTGACTCACAAATGTTCAAAAAACAGGTCCTGGCTTTCAAGAGCTCCCTCATTACACATGCAACTCTGATAGCCTTTTGTGTAAATTAAAAGAAAAAAAAAACCTTTTCAAAAGGTCTAAGTCACTTCTAGTGGGAATACCTCAGAATGTTACACAAGTGTCCATGCTGCTTTTGTTCTTCTGCGTTTTGTTCTTATGAATAAGAATTAGCTGAACCAGATGTTCATAAGTGATTAAAATGTTAGGCAATAGCAGCAAATCAAATCAGCAGGTTTTACATGAATATTTGCAAATACTTTATTGCTATATTCACTCAACTCCAATATGAGCTTCTTTGGCTCTGCTTCTTTCTCCCACCAGCTACTACTTCTCTCGATAGCTTTTAACAGATTTGTTGAAGCTTCATTCCTGCTGCAAGTCTCTGTTTTTCTTAGTATTAAATCTGGTTCTGTGTTAAGTGCATATTGAACATTTTCAAAGAAAATTCTTTAACACTTTAATCTTAATGTGTGTCTTGAGCACCCTTTACCTTCTGTAGCCAAGTACTAGAAGTTCTGTCACCCAGTTTTCATTCTTTTCCCCCAGTATATATTTTCAAACAAAACTAACTTCAGAAATGGGAGTCACAGCATGGTGAAAAACATTAGCCAAGATGGAATCACAATAGTTTCATCTCTGTATGAATCATCCAACAGAAGAAAACAAGGACACTGATTAGGCTTTTTGTGATGGAAAGCAGGGTGAATGCTCTGCAGGTTACATCTAATGAGGATACGTTTCACAATAGGCCCATTCTTTCCTGAGCACCTGGGTAATGTCAGTCCGGTGCTCAGCTAAGGGGATTGTGTGAACTTTACAACATAATAACTCAATGAAACAACACAGGATAGTGACTATGTAATGCTGCACTGCAGTATAGGCAGTGTCCCCAAATTCACTGGTTTATTTTTGTGTGATAAATGACTCTTGCTTCTGTCCCTGAGGAAAAATGACTCACTGGCTTCTTAGCTTCCTGCAGAGAAGTTTGCATTCTGCTCTGGTCCACATCCTCTGTTACTACAGTGTTTCCTTTAGGCTTTAGCTGCTGTCCAACCTAAGCCTTCAAGAATAACACAAAACAGCAGGGTTTTTGTTATCCTTGGGCTTTTTACATCCCAAATCAAGGTGGGGTTTGTTTGTTTCTAAGAAAACCACAACAACCCAGTATCTCCTCCAAGTCACAGCAGAAGAAAAAGCAAAGACATAGTAACACTTGTGCAACTCTAGTGGCTTTAGGATACCAGATATGATGCAACATTTTGAGGAGAAACTTATACAAGAAGGGAGTAACAGAGAAAAGGAAAAATGGCTGAAACAAGGCTGGCAGCCTGGTGATTTATATCAGCATTTTCTACAATAGCAGACTCCAAAGAAGAGTAGAAGAATGGGAAGACACAGGATTTTATTCCTAACACAGTCCCCCCAGTCACTGATGGAGTATTTTCAAGCAGAATCCTCCTGGCAGTCTGTGGTTTAACCCCACGGAGTAAAACTCAGCCCCACACAGACACTCCCTCCCTTCCCAGCAGGATCAGGGAGAGAAAAAGAAGAGTAAACATAAGACAGCTTGTTGAGATAAAGACAATTTAAAAAGTAAGAGATGAACAGACAAGCAAAGCAGAAAAAGGAATTAATTCCCCACTTCCTCAGGGCAGGCAGGTGTTCTGCATCCCCAGGACAGCACAAATAACAGTGACTGGGGAAGACAAACATCACCACTCCAAACATGTCCCCCCGCTTCCTCCTTCTGCCCCAGATGTCTGTGCTGAGGAGAGGCCCTGTGGTCTGGGATATCCCTCGGGTCCCTTGGGGTCAGCTGTCCTGGCTGTGTCCCTCCCAGCTCCTTGTGCACCCCCAGCCTCTCGCTGCTGGGGTGGGCTGAGGAACAGAGAAGGCCCCGGCTCAGGGTAAACCCTGCTCAGCAGTAACAAAAACATCTCTGAGTTATCAGCACTGCATCCAGCACAAATCCAAACCACAGCCCCACACCAGCTACTGCAAAGAAAACTCACTCTATCCAGAACCAGCACGCGGCATATTTCCAATAAGAGTGACCACAGGAGTAGCTCTTGGATGTTTGCAAAGTTCTGTAGCTCAAATGACTTAACATGTTGAGGTCTCCTGAGTATTGTTTATTTTTTAAAGACAATTTTCTAAAGATTTTATTTGCAGCTTAAGGTTAAGAAACACTGAAAACTAATGATTTGCAACCAAAATGAAATACATGTCTCCTATTGATTTTGTTTTATTTACTTGGAAACAATATTGATTCCCAAGAGATACATCTAAACACAAAGTCTGAGGCCCAAAGAATTTCCATACCATTGATTAATAGATGCTATCTGTCACTTTCACTTTTAATGAGACATTTTCTCTTCCATGAGATACTGTATTCTATCGAAAGGTCAAATGTGCATTCTGTACAAGAGAGAAACAGCTCACAAATAGCCACAACTCCAGAACAGCTGATTTCTCTGCTTCTTTAATTAAATCAGGAATAATTGTTTTCCTTCCTATCCCCAAAAGTTTTATTTGTTAATATGCTTTGTTCTTTTGATATTCAGCTCTGTTAACATTTAACCTATGCTTTGGCTGGAATTAGTTTAAAACTAAGACTTCTTTTGCCCTGTGGGTTTTATAGGACACAATAAAAGCCTGATTCATGACCAGGTCAGTGCATTACAAATAATAACAAACCTCATTAAAGAAATCCCCATTACTCTTTGAGGCATCTTTCCTTTGGGCCAAATGCCATTATCTGTGCAGTGCTCTTAAACAAAACCAGCAAAACCAGAAGTGACAGTCAATACACAGACATTCATAAAGGAAGATGATTTGCAACGATATCCACCAGCCCATTGGGAAATGCATATCACTAGGAATTCAGTAAATGATACAAGTGCTTATTATGTATTCAGCTTGGAAAATTATGAGAAAATTTCTTCCAGGCCTCAGAGAGAACAGCTTTGAATAAATCCTTAAGGATTACCAATACTTCCAGTAGCACTTGGCAGCACGAAGACAGAATACACAAGTTGTAATAGGAAGGCTGAAAAATAGGGAATTTGCATCCACAGAAGTTCAGGGTGACTGGGTAGCAGGGTCCAGACATTATCAGCTGGATGCAAACTCACAGGCAGGAGCAGCACAGCCATGCAATTACTGAAAGGAGAGCCAGGAAATAATTCAGATTGGGATGGTCCTTGGGAGGGCTCTACCCCAAACACCTGCTGCCTCTTGCCCTCCAAGGAGGGCCTCCAAGAAGGTCCTGTCTCAAACGCCCCTGAGCCATCCCTTTGGGTGGCTGATTTTACACTCTCCCCACCCCCTCGGGTGCCAGCATCCCTCAGCAGATGCTCTACCATGTGTCAAACGATGGCTGTTCCTGGAGCACCCCAACAAAAAGAAGTGATCTCAGTAAACATCAGCTCTGCTGCACAGCAGGAGACTTGGAATCTGCCTAATTATTTATGCATGCATCAATGCCCCAGTTTATGAGCAGGGCAATTTGATGCTCTGGAGGTGAGCAAATTCTGCCAGGAAACTGGTGAACTAATGACCAGCATTTACCAACTCAAGGGATTCTCCCACACCCCAACAATGATTAAAAGAAGCTGGTTCTATTTTAAATATTTCAGTCTAAAATACACATTTTTCTTCATAATTAGAAATTTCAATATATTATGAAAACATTCAGCATCTCATTTTACCAGACTTCTGAAGAAAAGTAACAAATGAAACGTTATCATGCCATAAATCAGTCCTGAGAGAATGTGTCCTAAATAGTATATTAGGTCAACTATCAGCAAAAAAATAAAAAGGGTGATAGTGACATGAACAATTGCATCTTGGCTGGAAAGACAAAGAATACAATGCATTTCTTTAATTGTTTCTTGGCAGTTCCATTCACACTGATATAATCAGGTTGCATCAGCAATTGGATCATGATCTCCCTTTAGAGGTTTATGATCAAAAAAGGCTTTCTAACACCAATACTTGATATTTGAGGTGCATTTTATCAGCCTTCCTGTTTGTGCAGTGAGAAGAAACACAGAACGTTCAAAATCCCAGGCTCCCCTTGCTATAACACGATTGCATTTTTCTCCTGGGCAGTTCTTTCACAGCACTAGAAATGCAGGGAAGAGCTGGCAAGAGAAGATCACTGACTGGGGCAGCAGCAGCCAATCCATCTGCAAAGCCCAGCTCACCCCACAGCCACAGGGAACCAGGGCTCCACCACATCAGCTGAGCCCCAGTTTAGAGCCCTGGTCCCAGCTGATTGTAGGTGAGCACTTTACTAACAAGAGCCCAAAAAAAAAAATCCAGTTACTCCCAAACTCTTAGGATGGGAACGATTACATACTTTTATAATGGTTATTATGGGTTTAGGGTAACTGTTAATCTAAATAAGGTACCACAGATCAAAACAAATGGGTTTCCAGGCATGGTGTTGAAAATAAATGCTTTAATTAAATTCTCCTTGAAAGCAGTTTACCTTTAAAAGCTCATTCCTAAAGTTCTCCCTTGATTCATCCACCTGCCCACATACCCCATGGTTTCTGCTGCCAACTCCTATAATCTCAAGGGCTAGATCCACCACAATACAGGGCAAGTTACAAGGTACTCACAAAAATTAACTGCACAAATGCCTGCTACCAAACAAAAACAAAGAAAAAGGTTTCCCCTGTTGTGTACAAACACATCAGAAAATCTGTCTTTAAAGAACAAAATGTTAATGACAAAATGCTATTATCAGACAGATTAATTGATTGATCTCAACCAACTAAAAATCATCATGTGCTATTAGAAAGGTAATTAAAGCTGAAGTTCCATCTCTGTATTGCAGAAACATGCAATGAGGGGAACCACCCGGAACCTGGGAATGATCAGAAGTATTCCAGGCATCCTTATCTGGATGAAAAATTGAATAACCAGCTTATCTTACAAAGAAATCAGATGTTCTTACAGTCTTTCAAGATACAAATGCCCAAAATGTATCCTTTAAAACCACATATTCTAGGAGCAAAAATTTATAGAAAAGAAAACCTGTTTCAGAGCAGTTTTAGACAAAGGGTGCTTAGCAGTGCTGAAAAAACACCAATGGCATGAACTTTAATTTTCTCACAAATCCAAAAACTCATGCAAAACTTCTAAGCCATTTAAATTGCTGTTGTGTGGAATTGTTCCCATGGATTAATTCAGATTTATACAGGACACAGGCTGGTTAAGCAAGCTTAACACACGGACATTTCAGCATTCATATTCTGTCAAGTACACAGAGTTTTTAGAAGATTTTTCTTCCTCAGTTTAAAAGAAACAAGAGGGAGCTTTGAGATATTTTTTTCTATTCAGATCATTAGGCTTGTCCCAGTTGTCAGGGCTTTTCTTATATCCAGCGGTCATCAGGATGCTAGGATACCTGAAGAGAGACACAGATGCTTAATTCCAGAGTTTTAAGTTAAGTGCTTAAGATGTTACCAACCTGCATTTTACTTCAGTTTCCATTGGTAACCAGGCAGCTTCTCTAAAAGAATCAGATTAGATAAGCATACATGTTGTAGTTCTGCTACCTACCACACAGTTTGTATTTTGACAAAAAAAAAGAAATACAGAAAGGACAAGAAATATTACATATCTACAAAGGTGATTATGAAATAGCCCCTAGCCCTAACGTTACCTGGCACTGAGCCAGTAACTGCTGAGGGACAGCCTGCTGTCCTACCAACCTTGTCTTTTTGCAGCGACAGTAAGTAGTTTCAGTTTCAACCATTTAAAACTTCAGCAGAGTGAAGAATGAAGAACAGACAGTTTCCAGTTACCTTCCCTGTAGT